>NC_064921.1:147668778-147972250 GCF_023897955.1 Schistocerca gregaria
TAATGATATGTTTCAAATGTTACTTTTTTTCGCTATTGCTGCGCCATTGGACTAACTTGGTTATTGTACTGGGAATTGCTAGATTTGAAGAATAGGAAAGTGTATTGTTTGGATGTTAAGACGTTCATTAAATTTAAAATCAGGCTTGAGCAACTTTTTCACAGTGTGCAAAAGAACTTAGTGTTGTCATTTATGCCCATGTTTAATTTTTCATTTATGTTTCTCTTACAATTATTAATTGATATTGGTTATTCCAAATGTATACTTCGATTTGCAACTAACAGAGAGCTCATTGTGCCTCATAAGTGTCTCTATGTAGATATAGTAATTTGCGGCCTTAGCATAACGGCACTCAAGACAGAGCAGTACTGCAACGCCTTATCCAGATTTGCACAGAGTAGAGGTAATGACTCAATATTTTGATTTTTTTATTCAGTCAGGGTTAACTTGGGCTCATTCAGAGACAGTTAGATTTTCTGTACTGTGTATCAATTTTTGTTCTGGGATTAGTTTTCCAAAACTGATTATTGTGGGTTTTACGTCAAAGTTCATTATTCAGGCAGGTAGTACTGTTCAAAATTCTTGCAGTCAGATTCTTAATTTCTACGGTACGAACGACTTCCCTTTACATTACGACAATTAATTATTATTACAGTGCAGCTTTGCTTTCACATTATGACACTACAAGTTTCATTACAACAGTTCATTTATTACTACACTCAGATCTTACTACCTGAAAGAGAATTTCCACGTATATTATTTTTATTTATGTAGATAATTTTCGCACTGTCCAAAGATTTTTCTTCCCACGACAACGCATCAGCTCATTTTGCCCAGGGCATAGTCGCTTTTTTTTTTTGGTTGCGAAATTTTTCCTCATCCATTGACCCCTTGCACTCTCCTGACGTGGTTACTCAATGGTTTCTTTCTGTTCTCTTGACTGCACAAAGCTCGACATTCACATCTCGATCTATACCAGAAAGCCGCCTTAGGTTGCATGCTGGCCGGTTGTTCGTGTACCAATGTCACTTCCTCCTTTTTACTGATTTAGTCGCGAATTTTTCTTGGAAAGAACGATTGCTGTAAAGTCCTGGTTTGGGCACGAACCTCACTGACGTTATCTTCATGGTCTTTTCGCCAAATATACGTAGGAGGAAGCAATATACTGGTTGACTCTTACAGGAACGACTACTGTCGAAACTTTAACAGTAAAGCACGCCGTGATGCAGAACGCCTCTCTTGCAGCGCCTGCCACTGGAAATGCCTGAGCATCTCCGGCTCCTCTTCTTTGGATCTACTGTATTTTCTCTATCAATCGTATCTGGTACAGTCCCAAGACTGACTAACAATACTCAAATATGGGTCGAACGAATATTTGTTGGTGAACTACATTTCCTGAGAATTCTTCCACTGAATCTCAGTCTGGCATCTGCTTACCCACGGTTAATTTTGTGTAACATATACACACTGGTAGATATTTTATGCAAGTAGTTACTTGTAGTGACTGTTCTGCAGTGGCTTAATCATATGGTAAAGTTACGTTATTTTATATTGAGTTCAACTGGCGCTACCCCCATCAAGTGCCGATCCTCTGCAGGTCCTACTGCATTTCGCTACAATTTTCCAGCGTTCGACTCCTCTCTATACAACAGCGTCATCGACGGAAAGCATAATGGAAATTCCGACGTAATCTGCTATCTCATTTATACACTACTGGCCATTAAAAAAACTACACCAAGAAGAAATGCAGATGATAAACGGGTATTCATTGGACAAATATATTATACTAGAACTGACATGTGGTTAGAATTTCAAGCAATTTGGTGCATGGATCCTGAGAAATCAGTACCCAGAACAACCACCTCTGGCCGTAATAACGGCCTTGATACGCCTGGGCATTGAGTCAAACAGAGCTTGGATGGCGTGTACAGGTACAGCTACCCATGCAGTTTCAACACGATACCACAGTTCATCAAGAGTAGTGACTGCCGTATTGTGACGAGTCAGTTGATCGGCCACCATTGAGCAGACGTTTTCAATTGGTGACAGATCTGGAGAATGTGCTGGCCAGGGCAGCAGTCGACCTTTTTCTGCATCCAGAAAGGCCCGTACAGGATCTCCAACATGCGGTCGTGCATTATCCTGCCGAAATGTAGGGTTTCGAAGGGATCGAATGAAGGGTAGAGCCACGGGTTGTAACACATCTGAAATGTAACGTCCACTGTTCAAAGTGTCGTCAATGCGAACAGAGGTAACCGAGACGTGTAACCAATGGCACCCCATACCATCACTCCGGGTGATACGCCAGTATGGTGATGACGAATACACGCTTCCAATGTGCGTTCGCCGCAATGTCGCCAAACACGGATGCGACCATCATGATGCTGTAAACAGAACCTGGATTCATCCGAAAAAATGATGTTTTGCCATTTGTGCACCCAGGTTCGTCGTTGAATACACCATCGCAGGCGCTCCTGTCTGTGATGCAGCGTCAAGGATAACAGCAGCCATGGTCTCCGAGCTGATAGTCCATGCTGCTGCAAACGTCGTCGAACTGTTCGTGCAGATGGTTCTTGTCTTGCAATCTGTTGACTCAGGAATCGAGACGTGGCTGCACTATCCGTTACAGCCATGCAGACAAGTTACGTGTCATCTCGGCTGCTAGTGATACGGGGCTGTTGGGAAACAGCACGGCGTTCCGTATTACCCTCCTGAACCCACCGCCGGCCGCGGTGGTCTCGCGGTTCTAGGCGCTCAGTCCGGAACCGCGCTGCTGCTACGGTCGCAGTTTCGAATCCTGCCTCGGGCATGGATTTGTGTGATGTCCTTAGGTTAGTTAGGTTTAAGTAGTTCTAAGTTCTAGGGGACTGATGACCTCATAAGTTAAGTCCCATAGTGCTCTCAGAGCCATTTGAACCATTTTTGACCCATAGTGCTCAGAGCCATTTTTGAACCCACCGATTCCAAAAATAGTTCAAGTGGCTCTGAGCACTATGAGTCTTAACATCTGACGTCGTCAGTCCCCTAGAACTTAGAGCTACTTAAACCTAACTAACCTAAGGACATCACACACACCCATGCCCGAGGTAGGATTCGAACCTGCGACCGTAGCAGTCACGTGGTTCCGGGCTGAAGTGCCTAGAGCCGCACGGCCACCGCGTACGAGCTGCTTCCAATGGAGTGCATCCTTCATTGGGCCGAACTGATGAAGGTCGTACGGTGAGAGATCCGAGCTGTAGAGTGGATGAAGAAGAACAGCCCATTGAAGTTTTGTTAGTTCCTCTCATGTGCATACACTTGTGTAAGGGCTTGCGTTCTCATGTAGAGAGAGAAATTCGTTTGCTTTCGTCGGCCATGTTGTATAAGGGCATCCACACGGTGCAATATTGCAGGAGCCACTGCTGTGGAGATCACCTTTGTGAGACCATGTTGTGATGATGACTGATGCCTCTCCCAACGACTCACTGTGCTTTTGTCACAGTGAGGTCTTCGCAGACATTCTGCAAATGCTTGTGAATATTTATGATTATCTGCTTTTCCGCCAAACGAAAATCAATGACAGCCCTCTGCTTGGAACGCACCTCTGTTACAAACGCCATTTTGAGGCTACGTATATAGCCACAACCTATCGGAAGTTATGAAATTTTAGGGCTGAAGCGGGATTATTCCACGACGTCGCACATCAAATTCTGCATTTTTTCAACCGAAACTGACCGAGAAGAAAATGTGTTGCATTACTTATGTAACCCCTCTCGTATATCCTTAAAAGTTACGTGTCCTTGGGGGCTTTACTCTCCATTCAGAATGACATGTTATTTTCTAGAATGAGATTTTCACTCTGCAGCGGAGTGTGGCTGATATGAAACCTCCTGGTAGATTAAAACTGTGTACCGGACCGAGACTCGAACTCGGGACCTTTGCCTTGCGCGGGCAAGTGCTCTAAGGTCCGGAGTTCCAGTCTCGGTCCGGCACACAGTTTTAATCTGCCAGGAGGTTTCATGTTATTTTCTATTTCTTAAAAACTCTTCGGTCCAATAACAAAGTTGTTCTGATCTTCCATACACTCGTATTTTGCACATCTGGTGGCAGCGCATAGCTGTATCGAACGCTTTCCAGAAATCAGGGAACTCGGCATCTATCTGCGAGTCTTCATCTAATGCTTTCTGGGTCTCGTGGATAAACAGATCGAACTGGGTTTCACACGATCGTTGTGTTCGGAACGCTTGATCCCTACAGAGGAGACTTACAGTCTCCAGAAATTTCATAATATAGGAGCATGAAAAGGGTTCCAAAATTCTATAACAGACCGACGTTGGGGATACAGGCATATAGTTCACCCTGCCATCTTGTAAACGGGAATGACATACGCTTTTCTCCAATCATCATGAACGCTCCTCTAGAGACCTACGGGCGCCGCTTCCAGGTGAGGAGCAAGTTCTTCCGCGGACTACGAGTAGAAACGAATTGGTATCCCAACAGGTCCAGTATCCTTTCCTTTGGTGAGCGATTTCAGTTACTTTTCTATTCATTGCTCACTTATTTCGATATCTGTCATTTTGTTATTTAAAGATGAACTACTGCGCGATCTTTCTCTGTGAAACAGTTTTGGGAGGAAAAGTTTAATATTTCATCCTCTGTTTCTGTGCCATTACGGTCACAGAATGTTTGGACAGATGGCTTCGCCCCGTTTACGGATTTAACGCGAAACCAAAACTTTTTGGTTCAGAATCGTTCAAATGGCTCTGAGCACTAAGGGACTTAACATCTGAGCTCATCAGTCCCCTAGAATGTAGACCTACTTAAACCTAACTAACCTAAGGACATCACACACATCCATGCCCGAGGCAGGATTCGAAGCTGTGACCGTAGCAGCTATGCGGTTCCGGACTGAAGCGCCTAGAACCGCTCGGCCACCGCGGCAAGCTAAAACGTTTTGGGATTTTCTTGTCAAGTCCCATGGGTGGGTGGGGTACACCCGAAGCTACTTTTACGTTTGAAGACTTCTCTCCGTTGAGAATGAAACACTATGTTCCGCTTGCTAGTAACTCGCGCCAGGCGTTTCCAGAATGACAAGACGGTGATTTTCGAGACGGAACGTTTTGTGAACAGCCTAAATGCAAGCTTCTACAACTAAGGTCTCTTGTCAATTCTTCCATCGTCGAGAAAAATCTGTCCCACTGGTGAATGCAAAGAGAGGGATTAACACTTACGTTTCATGGTCATAGGCTGAATTTTTCGAAGTGGTTTATGACCATCCAGGAAGCCACTCATTGACGAGAAACCCCTTGAGTGCGAGGTCGCAAAAGGCTAGTGATTTTCACGGCATTCGACGCGCCAAGTACTGTCTACCATGCAATCAAAATGTTGGCTGCTAATGGCAACACAGGGCGGGACTGGAAGTATACAATAGTGTGCACAGCTTGAGGCAAAAAATTTGTTCAAATGGCTCTGAGCACTGTGGGACTTAACTTCTGAGGTCATCAGTCCCCTAGAACTTAGAACTACTTAAACCTAACTAACCTAAGGGCATCACACACATCCATGCCCGAGGCAGGATTCGAACCTGCGACCGCAACTTGAGGCTATGGCGTGTAGTTTAACTGCTTAGTCGACAAGTAATCCACAACATTGCTATAGCGGTAGTGGTGTTGACACAAAGCAGAGCAATGGTAACGATAAACAAAGCAAAAATTGCGTTATATGTACAACAGCTACCGAAGTTCACATTTCGTAGGAAAGGAACCCAAGGAATTCCGCAGAGTGAGAGAAAGTAGTGGCAGATTAAATATTAGCGTTTCTGCGAGATTAATCGATAGGATGTGTGGTGGCATATACGGTCGACTGTGCAGGCTGTGCACGTGAGGAGTGCAAGGATGAAGTTCTTAAGAAGTGAAAGTAATATCGAAACATGTGTCGAGCTGTGTTATTCATCATTTTTATCGGACAGGGAAACCTAATAAATGGCAATCGTTGTACAAGGAGCATGTTAGAAATATAATTACGTACATGGAAGATCATCCGCAGCATAGTAAAGAAATGTGAACATATTTCGAGCAAGTCCACTGCAATATGACCACGATCCTAATTTAGGTTTTCCGTGATTTCCCTAAATCGCTCCAAGCAAATGCCGGGATGGTTTCTTTGAAAGGGCACGGCCGATTTCCTTCCCCGTCCTTCCCTAATCCGATGAGACCGATAACCTCGCTGTTCGACCGGCAGGAGTGGCCGAGCTGTTCTAGGCGCTACAGTCTGGTACCGCGCGACCGCTACGGTCGCCGTTTCGAATCCTGCCTCGGGAATGGATGTGTGTGATGTTCTTAGGTTAGTTAGGTTTAAGTGGTTCTATTCATTTACCCTGTCTGAAATATCTGTGACATTGCAGTTCATACCACTTGGAACCACTGGACAAATTCAGCCTCTAAATTTTGTTTTTTTTCTGTGCCTATAAAACATATTATCCCACTATTTGCAGCCACGCCTTAAAAGATAGCCAGTTCCACGATAAGCTCCACGACAGACGGTTTCGCTGTCTGTTGCATGTCATCACATCCCGTCAGTCTCATCACCCCGTTATACCAGTATAATTTTAAACTTCGTGGCAGATTAAAACTGCGTGCCGGGCCGAGACTCGAACTCGGGACTTTTGCCTTTCGCGGGCAAGTGCTCTACCATCTGAGCTACCCAAGCACGACCTTTGGCCCGTCCTCACATGTTCACTTCTGCCAGTATCTCGTCACCTACCTTCCACACTTCACAGAATCTCTCCTGCGGATCAGATGGTATAGCACTTGCCCGCGGAAGGCAAAGGTCCCGAGTTCGAGTCTCGGTCCGACACACAGTTTTAATCTGCCAGGAAGTTTCGTATCAGCGCACACTCCACTGCAGAGTGTAAAACCTCATTCTGGCAGTATGATTCTATTTGCGTTTCTAAGAGAGGATACCTAGCCGAACGTCCTACACTCCTAAGGAGTTCGCCTTCGATCTTGACGGTGCGAACCTTTGTGGTCACTGTAGCGCCACATATTTCATTCGGTGTTCATGGTGCAAGTTAATGGCTTCTTTAGAATATTTCTTGAATGTCGACGATGTCCATTTTGCGAAATGAAATGCGTACCTCCCTTAGAAGGTTGAACTCTGAACCTCCCGGACAGCCGGCATGGGTGGCCGAACGGTCGCAGGTTCGAATCCTGCCTCGGGTATGGATGTGTGTGATTTTCTTAGGTTAGTTAGGTTTAAGTAGTTCTAAGTTCTAGGGGACTGATGACCTCGAAAGTTAAGTCCCATATTGCTCAGAGCCATTTGAACCATTTGAACCCCCCGGCCACTCATTTTCTGTCGCCCTCCTGTTGCACATAGTGTATCATTAGCAGCTAATATTTTTCCTGTCACAGTTGTTAACACAACAGTTGCAACCTCGTACTCAAGGGGTTCCTTGTAAGTGCCCTGAACGTGGACGGTTTGTAAGCACAGAGACCAGCGCACCCTTCATCGTGCCACTACAAGCGGCTGGCTGAGAGGTCTGCGGTGGCCTAACAGTAGCCACGGCCCGTAGCCCGCATCACTTGTGACCGGGGGTCAATGTCCCCTGAAGCGCGGAGGAAGCGTGCCGGAGGTCAGCGATCTCGCGAGCTGCGGGAAGAGCGCTCCGCGTTAATACAGGGCCCAGGGCGGCCGTCCCTGCCCTTGTTCTGCCTCCAGCCGCTCTGGGTAACAGCTCACAACCGCTGTGCTACCATTTTACAGCGCGCGCCCTGGATAACCTACGACTTGCGTAAGTCTGTAGCTTTCGTGGCCGTTATCACTGAAGTTAAACTCTGTTCTCTGCCCTCAAAGAATTAACAGACAAAACCAACCTATAGAGATCTTAACCCCCCTCCCCCACACACCACAAAAAAAATCCTGAAACCTAAAATCTATCTCTCTCTCCCTCTCTCTCTACCTCTATTTCTCTCTCTGTCTCCCCCTTTTACATACACACACACACACACACACACACACACACACACACACACACACACACACACAAACACACACTTAAAAAAAATCTGTCACCTCTGAAAGGTTCAAAACAACCGCCAGGAACACCTTGAACTGTTCCACTGTCAGCCATCTTGTTTTTACACCTCCAGCTGTTCCACTTCCAGCCATGTTTTGTTTTTACAGCTGATAAACAGTGAAACAGTGAGTGACAGTGACATTGGCAGTGGCAACTCAATATTCAGTGTTTGACAGTGATGAAGACGAAAAAAGAGTAAGTGAAACACCATGTAAATAGACACTCACACACACACACACACACACACACATAGAATTAAATAATTTCAGGCATAATAATAACATAGTTCTTCAAATCGTAATTTTGGCTTAAACAATTTATCTACTTTAAGGTATAAGTGGTTGCAGATGACAAACTGTGGAACAAACGGTCACTGTAGAAACACAAGACGTCAGAAAAACCACACCATGTGGTAAAAAGATATGGATTTTCATAATTTATGTGTTTTTTTCAAATATCTATAATTACATTTTTTTAAAACTAGTAGCTACATGTATACAAAACAACAAAGAACGTTCTTTATCTTTAACAGATGGAAAATAAAAGCCCACTGAGGATGCTGCAACTGCAGTGAAACATGTTTGGGTTATAAAACAAAACTGTGTTTTGGTAAAGGCGGACCCTATCCAAAAACGTATGTATTAAACTCTCCTGGCTTGTTAGGCTTCATCATAATTTCTTCTGCACGATCGACGTTTCGACCCCTCTCTGCTGGAACCTTCTTCAGGATACACGGTTAACGGAACAGCGTCTAAAGGCTATTTTTTATTTATTGTTATTTCAGTTCCCCATGAAGAGGTTGGCTACCACAGGATAAAATCGCTCTTCAATCATAGGTTGCATAAATTGAAAACAGAAACAGATAACAGTGCTGGCTGCAAAAGATAGATTTATTTAATAGTCACGTATTAAGCTTTTCGCCTGTTCTAGGCGTCATCAGACAATCGATAAAAACTCTTGCTAATCGTGACCGAGGCGTCAGGATCGTACTTAAAATCCAGGATTCATCACTCATACCATTCGTGGTCATTAGCAGTCCTCAACGCACACGTCTCTGCGATTCTCCTTCTGCTCAGATGTGAGGTCTCTCGTCTTTTTAAGACATTTTTCAATTTCGGTAGAAGATAGAAGTCACAAAGACTCAGATCATGTGAAAAAGGAGGCTGTGGAACAGCAGAAATGTCTTTTGAGATCAAAAATTCCGTTCAAAGTATCGGTCGCGATTAGCAAGAGTTTTTATCGATTGTCTGATGTTGCCCAGAACAGGCTATACGCGTCACATGTGAAGATTAAATAAACCTTTCTTGTGCAGCTAAGACTGTTTTTTTCTGTATCTAAAGATCTATTATGGTTGCTGTGCCAACGCCACCGCTACAGTTATGGAGTGGAATGATTTTAAATCGAAAACATGGCATAAAATACTTAAAATCACATGACAATAAGTGATGATTTAAGAAAAAGGTGAGAGATGGGCAGGTTGCTAGCTTGTTGATGTACAGAATATCAAATAATACATCAATACTTAAATATACTACTTTAAAACAGGCAGTATATATACAATGGTAGCCTATATTATTCTAGGCCGGTACGTCGATATTTCTTATGTAGATATATATGTACAATATGCTCGATGCATCGATAGCCGACAATGGCACTTTCTTAAATAACTATAATTTGGATTCTCGATATTTTTAAAAATATCAACAGTCCTACTACAGTTGAACGTAAAATCCGAACCATGTATCGTTCCTGGCGATTCTTCACATCGTTGAGAAATGAAGGCTAGATTAATAACAGGTTAAAAATTTCCGTGACCCCCAACAAGCTTCGATCCGGCGATCTCTCGGTTTATAGGCACAGGCTTTATCACTATTCCACCGTGCTCCGAGGCATGAATGGGTCGGAAATAGCATATCACTTCTGTTGTATAGGAGTAATTTTGGATCACATTAAATTTAATGCAACGTCTTTCAAATTGCAATAATGGGGGGGGGGGGGGGGGGCATTAGCAGGAGACTCGTGGGTTTGAAGAAGGACGCCTGGATCGAAGGGATACCTTCCTAGGAGGCTGCCCCGCGCTGCTGCTTTGCATGTTACAGTTGTTGTTACGTTACATACATTTATGTTGGTGATACGTGTATAATATTTCAAACCTGTTTAGTGCTAAATTTGAACAGGCAGCATAACGTGTCGTTTAGCTTCCTCGCACATAAACACACTTGTTACAGTACCGCGAGACCTTGCAGAGCCCAAATAATATGCTTAGACATGACATACATTTTGCAGAGTGTCAAAGTGTAACGGCAGAGGGAGTTACACTAATGTGACGACAGTATTGCGTGTCTATCATTATTTGTAACAATAAAACACGAGGGTAAAAAATGCTCGTATCAAGCACAAAAAAGGAGAATATGTCTGGGGCAGATTTAGGGATGTAAAAGAAGCTTTCGGACTTACCTGGGAAGCAAAGACATTTTAGTCAGAGCGACTTGACATATTCGTGCAGTTCTTATAAGTGCCCATTCATGTAATATGATGCATCGTGTCAAGTGAAGTAACATTATACATTATGTCACTCCTCCAGGATGGGTGTGTGTGATGTCCTTAGGTCCGTTAGGTTTAAGTAGTTCTAAGTTCTAGGGGACTGACGACCTTAGAAGTTAAGTCCCATAGTGTTCAGAGCCATTTGAACCATTCCTCCAGGAAAAAACTACGTCCCCATAAATTTCATCCTCCTGGTAAAACATTTTTAGCTCTTACATGAACACTCTTCGACCATATGATGTTATATATTGTTTGCTATGGCTGGCGAATCTTCCGGATTTTGGGCACAGTATCATGGACTGTAAACTATAAATTGCAAGAGGCAGGTGTGCCAACATATTGCAGCTAAGAGAGCTCATTGCGATGGGGATGTAGGGTTAACTCATAAAAAAAAGAGCGAATATGTGAAGACGTTTCGATTTAAATATCTCTGAAGCTGCCAGATAAGTCGAAAAGCTAGATCCCTTCTTTTACATCCCTAACTCCGTCCAGCACGTGTAACATTTTTTTTTCTATGATAGGAGCATTTTTCATTCTGGTTTACATCTTTTACTCTACCGTAATTTTGGAATTAGACCGCAGTCGCTTGGAAATCTATCTACCGTAGTTCAAAATTTGTACCGATTCGTACAAATTTGAAGTTATAAAGTGACTCACTTTAACAACCTCCCAAAAACACGTTTTTCTTTTTTTTGCGTACTTGCATGTAAAATCCGAACGGTGCACGTACAAATTGTGTTATTAGCTGAGCATTAATTTCAAGCCAATTAAAATGTTTTGCAAAGGAAGTAATCGATTCGCACAATTTGTCTGGGGCCCAACTCCAGTTCGTCGCTGAATCGTTGCTTAGTATACTGTAACGTAGCTACAGTAAGACAGATATTCGAATAGCTGTACAAACGGCCACCCGTCAGGACTAAACCAAAAACTTTTTCCCCCATGTTCCTAGCTCAAATAGGAACCGAGCAGCAAGACCCCCCCCCTCTCTCTCTATCTATCTATCTAATCCTTCCCAAACAGCGATTCTGCGCGCTATCATCTCAGACATATTTGTTACATAATAGAATATAAAATTAGTTTCAGTAACATAACTAGTATAATCAGCCATTCGTTACTGCCTCTGAAGGTTTTATTAACTTATTTAAAAAAAAAACTGTTTTTTGTTCTAGTGCTGAAAATGGTCTCTACAATGATCGCCACTACAAAACACATGAAGTGGCTCTATATTACCGATTCTCGCCACTAAGGTAAAAAAGCAGTTCTTTCGGCTGACCGAAAGTCCTATATCACACAAATCTCTAAGCTGTGAAAATTGTTTACTATAATTTCAGTGCTAAAATCATTTCATTCGTTTCTGTTACATAAAGTATACAGTCATTTTTAAAGATGTTCTAAAAATAGTCTCTCCTTTTCATTTTAGTAAAATGGTACCATTAAAATTAGACTTTACGTCTCTGGTAAAATATTACAAAAGACACTACTACATAAAAATACAATACAACTCCGCAACTCTGCCAGATTTCATGACGACAAAAGTGATCCCTCGCGTTCATTGGTTCATATGTACTTTAAAATATGACTAAAATTTGGCTAAATGTTTTCTGTTTCGCATATCTGTCTACTCACTAAATGTTAGCGATGGCTCCATTTTCAGATGTTCGTATATCTCTGTATCCTCTAATATTTCCACGGACTTTCTCTTTTCAGCTCTATGCAAAGTTTTTAATGTTTTGTTTGTATCTATTGTGGAGTAGCTGTTCTCTCTCAGATGGGTACCTAATGTTTTGTTTGTATCTATTGTGGAGTAGCTGTTCTCTCTCAGATGGGTACCTAATATGGATGGATTATTCTCATTCAGTCACATACATACTTGGTGCAATACAGGTCATCTTGCGTAACAGAATTTGACAGCACTTGGTGATTTGTTTAAATGGTTTCATCATCCAGAAATTACGTCGAGGCTGCAGATCCAAATATGAAGAAATTAATTCGTTTTCATGTTTGTTTGTAAATCTTAAATGCCTAATTACTGAGTCAAATGGCTCTGAGCACTATGGAACTTAACATCTGAGGTCATCAGTCCCCTAGAACCTAGAACTACTTAAACGTAACTAACGTAAGGACATTACACACATCCATGCCCGAGGCAGGATTCGAACCTGCGACCGAAGCTCTCTCGTGGTTCCAGACTGAAGCGCCTAGAACCGCTCAGCCACACCGGCCGGATCCCTGTTATTATTATGACTATTGTTCGCCCCTTTCTGGAGCTCCATAATAAGGTTTGATTGAACGATATTCTAACTGATTTGCTTCATTCTATTCTGTGAATAGAATCGAGCAGACGCCTATTATCTGCTGTTTCGGTGTTGTCATGATCAGCGAGCTTCTGGACTGACGACTTGGATTAACTGACTGGTTTCACGTAAATTCAAAACTTCTTAGAGAATTTTCTTTTTCTCTAACAGTAAGGCCATCAAGGTCATACTTTCGAGTTCATTGCACAGTTCTCGCATTATTTTCACTGTGCATCTTTTGACTTTTTTCAGATTTTGTGTGTCAGCAAGGGTTCACTTTGGTTTTAATGCGCCTTGTAGCACGCCGACTTTCACAGTAACTTCCTAGTATTGTTTGAGTCTCTGAGGATCGTTTTCAGCATTCGTGATCTTTCAAAACACAAACATTTGTAGTACATGGCCTACAACTCTACTGATATGATGTAACAGATTTTCCACTTTCCTCCTCATTGAAATAATGTTGGGTGTTGGTTATACAGGAAGTTTCTAGTCATTCCCTCTTCACCCTTATTGACCAGAAAAATGATTCTACCTTTAATGCACTGCTGGCCATTAAAATTGCTACACCACGAAGATGACGTGCTACAGAAGAAATGTAACCGAACGGAAGAAGATGCTGTGATACACAAACGATTAGCTTTTCAAAGCATTACACAAGATTGACGCTGGTGGCGACACCTTCAACGAGCTGACATGAGGAAAGTTTCCAACCGATTTCTCATACACAAGAAGCAGTTGACCGCCGTTGCCTTGTCATACGTTGTTGTTGCCTCGTGTAGGGAGGAGAGATGCATACCATCACGTTTCCGACTTTGATCAAGGCCGGATTGTAGCCTTTTGCGATTGCGGTTTATCGTATCACAACATTGGTGCTCTCGTTGGTCGAACTCCAATGACTGTTAGCAGTAAATGAAATCCGTGGGGTCAGGAGGGTAATGCCGAACGCCGTTCTGGACCCCAGCGGCCTCTTATCACTAGCAGTCGAGATGACGGGCATCTTATCCGCATGGCTATAACGGATTGTACAGCCACGTCTCGATCCCTGACTCAACAGATGAGGACGTTTGCAAGACAACAACCATCTGCACGAAAAGTTCGACGACGTTTGCAGCAGCATGGACTATCAGCTCGGAGACCATGGCTGCGGTTACCCCTGACGCTGCATCACACACAGGAGCGCCTGCGATGGTGTACTCAACGACGAATCTGGGTGAACGAATGGCAAAAAGTCATTTTTTCGGATGAAACCAGGTTCTGTTTACAGCATCATGATGGTCGCATCCGTGTTTGGCGACATTGCGGTGAGCGCACATTGGAAGCGTGTATTCGTCATCGCCATACTGGCGTATCACCTGGCGTGATGGTATGGGTTGCCATTGGTTGCACGTCTCAGTCACCTCTTGTTCTCATTGACGGCACTTTGAACAGTGGACGCTACATTTCAGAAGTGTTACAACCCGTGGTTCTGCCCTTCATTCGATCCCTTCGAAACCCTACATTTCAGCAGGATAATGCACGACCGCATGTTGCAGGTCCTGTACGGGCCTTTCTGGATACAGAAAATGTTCTACTGCTGCCCTGGCCAGCACATTCTCCATCCAGGTCTTTCACCAATTGAAAACGTCTGCTCAATGGTGGCCGACCAAGTGGCTGGTCACAATACGCCAGTCACTACTCTTGATGAACTGTGGTATCGTGTTGAAGCTGCATGGGCAGCTGTACGTGTACACGCCATCCAAACTCTGTTTGACTCAATGCCCATTCGTATCAAGGCCGTTATTACGGCCAGAGGTGGTTGTTTCGGGTACTGTTTTCTCAGGATCTATGCACCGAAATTGCGTGAAAAAGTAATCACATCTCAATTGTAGTATAATATATTTGTCCAATGAATACCCGTTTATCATCTGCATTCCTTCTTGGTGTATCCATTTTAGTGGCCAGTAGTGTACGAAGGGCGTTCAATAAGCAACGCAACACATTTTTTTCTCTATCAGTTATGGTTAAACAGAAGCGCAATTTTTTGTGGGATAACTTGAAATACTCCCGTTTCAGGCTCTATAGTTTCATGAAGTTCCGAAAGATGGCGCCGCTATACGTACCCTTTAAAATGGCGTATGCAATGGAGGTGTATTTCAAGCAGAGAACTGTCTTTTACCGGAAAAGACGCATGGGAGATATTCATAGGTGTTTGCAGATCGTCTAAGGGGACCTTGCAGTGAACAAAAGCACGGGGAGTCATTGGGCGTCTGACATCACCGGAGCAACGTCGCGCACAGCTGTCCGATCTCCCGTATGCTGGCCGACTCGGTACAGCTGCGACTGCTGCAATGTTGGAACGTGAGGGCACTCTCATTCGGTTTGATCGCCGGAAGACAGTCAAACTCCTCACTGCCCAACTGGACATCTCTGTTGTAGCGATGACACACTCGTCCACCAGATGGATTACTCAAAGGTGTGTGCCCGCTGTATTCCTCCCCGCCGTTAGAAGACTATAAAGAGAAACGGAGGAACGTCTGAACAGTATTTCTGGCGCGTTACGAGGCTGATCACAACAGTCTTTGTCGAACACTGTTAAGGTAATGTAACATGGGTTCATAACTTAGAAACGGAAACGAAAAGGCAATCCACGGAGTGGTTCCACACCACCTACGGTCTTCCGGGAGGCTGAAGAGTTTATTCTGTTTGATGTCCTCCATCGTGATGAAACGATCAAATCCGAAGTGTATTGCGTTACGCTAACGAAACTGAAGAAACGACTTCGGCGTGTTCGTCGCCACAAAAATGCAGACGAACTTCTTCTTCTCCATGACAACGCAA
The DNA here is from genome assembly GCF_023897955.1 of Schistocerca gregaria. Lineage (NCBI taxonomy): Eukaryota > Metazoa > Arthropoda > Insecta > Orthoptera > Acrididae > Schistocerca > Schistocerca gregaria. The sequence continues at coordinate 147,684,490 of NC_064921.1, forward strand.
GCCCTCATACGAGTCTGTGAACCCGAAACGTGCTCAGAGAACTTCATCCGACTGTTCTTCCTCATCCACCACAAAGCCCGGATCTCGTATCTTTCGCCTTCCATCTGTTTGACCCAATAAGGGAAGCAGTATATAGATGACGTGCAGGTTATTGATGCGGTGAGTCGTCGGCTCCGTCGTCGACCAGTTGAGAGGTACCATGTGGGCATACAGGCCGACCCAGTACGGTAGCGTAAGGCCGTCGCATCGAACGGAGATTATGTTAAAATACACTGTTTTGTAGCTAAAAAGAATGGGGAATACTGTGGTGTATCGGAGTCGCGAATAAAACCAACCTGCTTTAGGAAAAAATATTAATTATTGAACGCCCCGCAACTTTACATTGAACTCCACGTGCTGGCCAGAATGGCCGAGCGATTCTAATCGCTACAGTCTGGAACCACGCGACCGTTACGGTCGCAGGTTCGAATCCTGCCTCGGGCATGGATGTGTATGATGCCCTTAAGTTAGTTAGGTTTAATTAGTTCTAAGTTCTAGGGGACTGATGACCTCAGAAGTTAAATCCCATAGTGCTCTCAAAGCCATTTGAACCATTTTTGAACTCCAGAGAAACTTTTCGTAGATAATTCGGATTTTTATGATCGAAATTATATGGAGAGAGTCAGCTACGAAAAGCCCAGCCAGTCAAACACCAAACGTAGTTCGAGCTCGTGGAGTAGATCGTCAGGGGCAAATAGTGCATATACAGGGTGGTCCATTGATAGTGACCGGGCCAAATATCTGACGAAGTAAGTAAGCATGAAACGAAAAAACTACAGAGAACGGAACTCGTCTAGCTTGAAGGAGGAAACCAGATGGCGCTATGGTTGGCCCGCTAGATGGCGCTGCCAAGGGTCAAACCGAATCATCTGCGTTTTTTAAATAGGAACCCCCATTTATTATTACATATTCGTGTAGTACGTAATGAAATATGAATGTTTTACTTGGACCACTTTTTTCACTTTGTGATAGATGGCGCTGTAATGGTCACAAACGTATAAGTACGTGGTATCACGTAACATTACGCCAGTGCGGACGATATTTTCTACGTGATACATTGTTGTTGTTGTTGTTGTGGTCTTCAGTCCTGAAACTGGTTTGATGCAGCTCTCCATGCTACTCTATCCTGTGTAAGCTTCTTCATCTCCCAGTACCTACTGCAACCTACATCCTTCTGAATCTGCTTAGTGTAGTGATACATTACTCGTGTTAAAATGGACCGTTTATCTATTGCGGAAAACATCGATATCGTTTTGATGTATGGCTATTGTGATCAAAATGCCCAATGGGAGTGTGCTATGTATGCTGCTCTGTATCCTGGGCGACAGCATCCAAGTGTCCGGACCGTTCGCCGGTAGTTACGTTATTTAAGGAAACAGGAAGTGTTCAGCCACATGTGAAATGTCCACCGCGACCCGCAACAAATGATGCTGCCCAAATAGGTGTTTTAGTTGCTGTCGCGGCTAATCCTCACATCAGTAGCCGACATATTGCTTGAGAATCGGTAATCTGAAAGACGGCGGTGTTGAGAATGCTACATCAACATCGATTGCACCCGTACCATATTTCTATGCACCAGGAATTTCGTGGCGACTACTTTGAACTTCGTGTACAGTTCTGCCACTGGTCATAAGAGAAATTACGGGACGATGACAGATTTTTTGCACGCCTTGTGTTTAGCGACGAAGCGTCATTGACCAACAGCGGTAACGTAAACCGGAGTAATATGCACTATTGGGCAACGGAACATCCACGATGGCTGCGACAAGTGGAACATCAGCGACCATGGCGGGTTAATGTATGGTGCGGCATTATGGGAGGAAGGATATTGGCCCCCATTTTATCGATGCCAATCTAAATGGTGCAATGTATGCTGATTTCCTACGTAATGTTCTACCGATGTTACTACAAGATGTTTCACTGCATGACAGAATGGCGATGTACTTCCAACATGACGGATGTCCGCCACATAGCTTGCGTGTGATTGAAGCGGTATTGCATAGCATATTTCATGACAGGTGTACTGGTCGTCGAAGCACCATACCATGGCTCGCACGTTCACCGGATCTGACGTCCCCGGATTTCTTTTTGTGGGAAAAGTTGAAGGGTATTTGCTATCGTGATCCACCGACAACGCCTGACAACATACGTCAGCGCATTGTCAATGCATGTGCGAACATTACGGAAGGCGAACCACTCGCTGTTGAGAGGAATGTCGTTACACGTATTGCCAAATGCATTGAGGTTGACGGACATCATTTTGAGCACTTATTGCATTAATGTGGTATTTACAGGTAATCACTCTGTAACAGGACGAGTTCTCAGAAATAAGTTCACAAAGGTACATGTATCACATTGGAACACCCGAAATAAAATGCTCAAACGTATTACGTTCTGTATTTTAATTTAAAAGACCTACCTGTTACCAACTGTTCTTCCAAAATTGTGAGCCATATGTTTGTGACTATTGCAGCGCTATCCACCACAAAGCGAAAAAAGTGGTCCAACTAAAACATTCATATTTCTTTACGTACTACACGAATATGTAATAAAAAATGGAGGTTCTTATTTTTTAAAAAACGCAGTTGATATCCGTTTGACCTATGGCAGCGCCATGTAGCGGGCAGCCATAGGGCTATCTGGTTTCCCCCTTCAAGCTAGACAAGTCTCGTTGTTTATAGCTCTTTCGTTTGACGCTTATTTCGTGAGATATTGGACTCGGACACGATTAATGGACCACCCCGTATACTCGTAGTAAGCACGTAGACTGTATACGACGGTAGCTTGTTGCCGCTCTGCCGGCAGATTTATCCCTCTCCAGAGACCAGGGGATCAGGCCATGTGCCGTGTCGTGACTTGTTGGGGAGGGCATGTCTCTGGCCAGCTGTGGCGTGCTCGCTGCCCGGTGCACATATGTCGTGCCGCCGCTGGTGGTAGCTACCTGACTCACTGGCTACAGCAGGTTAGTAAACAGCACGCCGCGTAAATTTAACGAGAGTGGAGATTTTTTAAAACTACTTATGTAGCTTGTGATATACTTTGTTTTACTGAAACTTACTGGTCAATTAAAACTGTATGCCAGACTGGGACTCGAAACTGAGCCCTCCGTGTATCGCAGCCAAGTGCTCTACCAAGTGAACTATCCAAACACGGCTCACGATCTGCATTCACATCTGTATTTCCGTCAGTCCTCATCTTCTCTCGTCCAAACTCCAAAGCAGTTTTCCTGTATATGTAACAGAACTTGTGCAAGAAAGGTTATGCGGAGACATGGCTTAAGGGATTGATTCCAGAATTTATTTTAACTCTGCAGCGAAGTGTGGGCTGATTTGAAACTTCCTGGAATAGTGAAGCTACGTGCCGGACTGGGACTTGGACCTAGTACCTGACAAATTTATTTATTTTTAATTTTTTTGTGTACACATGCTACTACAATTCAATAGATATTCGTCTGCGTTATACGTCTAAGTGAATTTAGGCTAGATACGAAATTTTCCTTCGCTATCCTTCAGACTTTTGATGTTATCTGAATAAATTAACAAGACTTGGTTCAAATGGGTTCAAATGGCTCTGAACACTATGGGACTTAACATCTTAGGTCATCAGTCCCCTAGATCTTAGGACTACTTGAATCTAACTAACCTAAGCACATCACTCACATCCATGCCCGAGGCAGGATTCAAACCTGCGACCGTATCAGTCACGCGGTTCCGGACTGAAGCGCCTGGAACCGCACGGCCACCGCGGCCAGCCACAAGAATTTTTTGGCTGCATACTGATCTGTTTTTGAGACACCGACAACGTTAAGCGTGATTATAACCACTCTCCCCAAATTGAGATGAATTATTTATGGAGAATATCAGTACCAATATACAACGAAAAGGCCGGCCGGTGTGGCGCTTCAGTCTGGAACCGCGCGACCGCTTCGGTCGCAGGTTCGAATCGTGCCTCGGGCATGGATGTGTGCGTTGTCGTTAGGTTAGTTAGGTTTAAGTAGTTCTAAGTTCTAGGGGACTGATGACTTCAGATGTTAAGTCCCATAGTGCTCAGAGCCATTTGAACCGACACTGAAAATGCCAAAGAAACTGGTACACTTGACTAATATCGTGTAGGGCCCCCGCGAGCACGCAGAAGTGCCGAAACACGATGTGGCATGGACTCGACTGATGTCTGAAGTAGTGCTGGAGGGAACTGACACCATGAATCCTGTGGGCTGTCTATAAGTCCGTAAGAGTACGAGGAGTGGAATCTCTTCTGAACAGCACACTGCAAGGCATCCCAATAATTTTCATGTCACTGCAAGGCATCCCAATAATGTTCATGTCAGCGGAGTTTGGTGGCCAGCGGACGTGTTTAAGCTACGTAGAGTGTTCCTGGGGTCACTCTGTAGTAATTCTGGACATGTGGGGTGTCGTATTGTCCTGCTGGAATTGCCAAACTCCGTCGGAATGCATAATGGACATGAATGGATGCAGGTGATCACACAGGATGCTTACGTACGTGTCACTTTTCAGAGTCTTATCTTGACGTATCAGGGGTCCCACATCACTCCAACTACACGGACCACACACCATTGCAGAGCTTCCTCCAGCTTGAACAGTCCCCTGCTGACATGCAGGATTCATCAGGTTGTCTCCATACCCGTACACGTCCATCCGCTCGATACAGTTTGAAACAAGACTCGTCCGATCGGGCATCATGTTTCCAGTCATCAACATTCAATGTCGGTGTTGACGGGCGAGGCGTAAAGTTTTGTGTCGTGCAGTTATCAAAGGTAGACTAGTGGGCAATTGGCTTCGAAAGCTCATATCGATGATGTTTCGTTGAATGGTTCGCACGCTGACACTTATTGATGGCCCAGTATTGAAATCTGCAGCAATTTGCGGAAGGATTGCATTTCTGTCACGTTGAGCGATTTTCTTCAGTCGTCGTTGGTCCCTTTCGTGCAGGATCCTTTTCTGGCTTCATTGACGTCGGAGATTTGATGTTTTGCCGGACTCCTGATATTCACGGTACACTCGTGAAATGGTCATACAGCAAAATCCCCACTTCATCGCTACCTCGGAGATGTTGTGTCCCACCGATCGTCCGCCAAGTATAACCACACGTTCATCGTCACTTCAATCTTGATAACTTGCCATTGTAGTTGCAGTAACCGTTCTGACAACTACGCCGTACTCTTGTCTTATATAGGCGTTGCCGACCGCAGCGCCGTATTCTGCCTGTTTACATATTTCTGTGTTTGAATACGCAGTCCTATACCAATTCCTTCGGTGCTTCAGTTTGTTTATTGTGAAGCAGCGGTTAATATACCTAATTCCTTAAAGAAAACGTCTACGAGTCGAGTCTGGGTTAACAAATTCAAATGGCTCTGAGCACTATGGGACTTAACTTTGGAGGTCATCACTCGCCTAGAACTTAGAACTACTTAAGCCTAAACCTAAGGACATCACACACATCCATGCTCGAGGCAGGATTCGAACCTGCGACCGTAGCGATCGCGCGGTTCCACACTGAAGCGCCTAGAACCGCTCGACCACAGCTGCTGGCCTGGGTTAACACCAGATATTTTTAATGAACGTGTACTCCAGAAAATTATGCCGTAAGATATTACTGAGTGAAACTGCGCAAAATTCTTAATACGTTGTCTTGTTTGTTTCCAGAGCAAGTACTTATGAGAAATCCAAAAGGTGTTGAACTTAGCTATTTGAGCAACTCAGTGTCATGTTTTTTGCTCTTCAAGTTTTCATTAATATGTAAAGTTTCGTTCATGTGATGTATTATTTGTTGTTGGTATACTGTTTGTTGTACAGAAAAGAGTAAATCTTTTTTTCGTAATGAAGAGAGGAAGCTCATTTCCAGACAACCACTCAACGATTCTTTGAAATACATACTAAAAAATTGCTTCTGTTCTTTTATCTCTAAGACGATGAAGTGCAACGACTGCGTCATCTGCAAAACTTAGTGAGTCTGTTAGTGATAGTGGAATAGCATTTTGGAGAGTGTTTCATTGAATAGAGAAGTTCGAATCTGTTTGTTTCCAGCATATCTAAGTTGCTTCCTTCACGACTGCGTTGTTAAACCACCTACTCAGTGTAACTTTCCAAAACACTTTATGTGCCCTGCCAGACCAGCCAGAGCGAGAAGGAGGAGATATACAGTTCAGTTCCTATATTGTTCAATTTCGCCCGCAGTTATTCCTCTGGATAACAACTTTTCTGCAGCCCTTACTGTGGGAGGTATGTGGGCATCCATCCAGTAGCTGTGAACTTGTTTTAATCTTTGGTGAGACGGGGACGCCAGCCGCGGTGGTCTCGCGGTTCTAGGCGCGCAGTCCGGAACCGTGCGACTGCTACGGTCGCAGGTTCGAATCCTGCCTCGGGCATGCATGTGTGTGATGTCCTTAGGTTAGTTAGGTTTAAGTAGTTCTAAGTTCTAGGGGACTGATGACCACAGCAGTTGAGTCCCATAGTGCTCAGAGCCATTTGAACCATTTGAGACGGGGACGTTCAACACCTTCTCGTCTGCACGTAGTTTCCCCGTACTTCGACCATTTTCCTTAGAAGCTCACGACTGCAGCTGGCTATCAGCCAACGACCTTCGTATTTCCGAGATGCTCTGTCCTGAGCCTGAGGCCATAACAAACTGCCCTTTGGTAACGTCACTTACGTCAGTGGCTTTCTCGATTTGGGACCCTTATAGTCGCTAGAATGATTACCTATTTGTCTCTGCTCTGCATAAGTCATTTCCTCACCGCGTCACGTACAAGCTGCGTCACCAGGTGGCATCCAGTATCGCGATGGGCAGAGCCCGTACCAGTAAATCAGATAAGTAGTCGCCACAATACTAGTGGCAAACATTTCAAATGACTTCGAAAGAAGACAAGCATGTGAGACAGCTGTTGGCTTGCGAAATTCGGTGCAGTGGTTACCTCGCAAGACAGCACATGCGGCGCGGCCCTACAGAAGCTAATAACGCGCGGTATACTCGTACAAACGGAACACGTCGGCCAGGAGCAGAGTGACTGACAAGTATCAGCGGTTATCCCCGCCGACCGCGCTATGTGCTTTGCTTGCGAAGCGCTGAAAGGACCTGTTTGACTTCAGTCGGCGTCGTGTTTGTATTGCTGTCGCTGCGTCGCCTAATGTGAATTCCCTGTTCGCGAAGTGGATCAAGGTATTTGACTTTCCCATGGTAACGCATTCACTGTTTCTGCAAGTAGTAGGACAGGGCCAGTACGAGATCAAAAGGTCCATTGCTCTTCTTGTTTCGAGATAATAAGACCCCTTCCCCATCTCTACCCTCCCTCAGGCATGCGGCGAGATTACTGAACCATAATGATGTATCTGGTGTAAGTAGGCTGATTAGGTTTTATGTTCGTAACGCCACGTACCGCTCTGTATGAAAATCACTCACTGTGCAGTGTGCAGTCTGTGGCTCGTTAGCATTGTTGAAATATTCTCTATTGTAGTGTTGGGCAGCTGGATGTGAACAGCGCGTAGGGTTGCGCAGTTGGAGGTGAGCCGCCAGCAGTGGGGGATGTGGGGAGAGAGATGGCAGAACTTTAAGAGGAGACGATCTGGACGTGTGTCCGCCAGAAAAAGTAAATTTGTAATACTGGATATCATGAACTGATATATACATTATGACTTTTGAACACTATTCTAGGCGCTACAGTCTGGAACCGAGCGACTGCTACTGTCGCAGGTTCGAGTCCTACCTTGGGCATGGATGTGTGTTATGTCCTTAGGTTAGTTAGGTTTAATTAGTTTAAGTTCTAGGTGACTGATGACCTCAGAAGTTAAGTCGCATAGTGCTCAGAGCCATTTGGACCATTTTTGAACATTATTAGGGTAAATACATTGTTTGTTCTCTATCAAAATCTTTCTTTTGCTAACTATGCCTATCAGTAGTTAGTGCCTTCAGTTGTTTGAATCTTTTATTTAGCTGGCAGCATTGGCGCTCGCTGTTTTGCAGTAGTTCGAGTAACGAAGATTTTTGTGAGGTAAGTGATTCATGAAAGATATAGGTCATTGTTAGTCAGGGCCATTCTTTTGTAGGGATTATTGAAAGTCAGATTGCGTTGCGCTAAAAATATTGTGTGTCAGTTTAGTGGTGATCAGAATAAGTGAAGACCGAAATGTCTGAGTACGTTCAGTTCTGCTCAGCTCTTCAAAAATCAAATAACGTAAGTGGTTTATCAGCACAGTAATTCATAAACTTTTCTAAGGGGACGTTTCACTGGAACAAGTGGCCCATTGTTCTTGTACCCGCCCTGGCCTACTATCAGACCCACCTCCTCTCCATAATCCCCAAAATAGTCACTAAATCTGGTTGATTGGTTGGTGGTTTGATTTCGAGGAGGGGACCAAACAGTGAGGTCATTGGTCCAATCGGATTAGGAAAGGGTGGGGAAGGAAGTCCACTATGCCCCTTCAAAGGAACCATCCCGGCCTTTGCTTTAAGCGATTTAGGGAACTCACAGAAAACGTAAATCAGGATGGCCAGAAGCGGGTTTGAACCGTCGTCCTCCCAAATGCGAGTCCAATGTGCTAACCACTGCACCACCTCGCTCGATCATTAAATTTATTACCAAACGTAGAGAAAGGAGAACATTGGATTTTAAGCAGACAGAAGCATTATCTGGCTTTAGAAGCGAATATAGGATATAGGACGATTTGAATGTCGCAAATGAAACAACAACAATAATAATAGTAATAATAGTGAGCCAATATCTTAACCTGTTTGCTGTTAGTGACTGTTAAGAGTATATTGATGATGCCAGTGTCTTTATATTTCACCGACTGCAGAACACTCACTTTTCAACTTTAGAAAACCCACTTTTATGTTATGTTTATTTATTTAGCGAATGGCATCTACAGAGTAAAATTGCACACATACTATTAATTAATATAATAAACGAATTACAAAAATATTGTTAAATGATTGATTGCAAAAAACAGCATGCGAGAGAGTAGGGAGACAGCCACTGCAGCTATTACAAGTCCACATCTAAGCAGGTCACCCACTGAACAGCACGTGGAATAGCATTCACGATATCCCTCCATTCTCCTTCAAACCTCCTCGCAGGACATTCGAAGATCAGGTGAGGGATTGTTTGTTCTTCTGCTCCACAGTCGCATCGTGAATCATCAGTGAGTTTCCATTTGTGGAGAATGGCGTTACACCCTCCGTGGTTAGTCCTCACACGATTAAGTCTGCGCCAAGTTCTTCTGGGCATTTGCATTCCTTCCACCGGTACCGAAGGGTCAAAATTAGTGATGAGAGGATGGTGATTATTCAGCCATCAGTATTGCCTCCATTCCCTTGCTATGTCGTACCTTTCTGGGAATTTGAGGACTTTGTCTTCCCATACAGGTTTCCTGGATTTTAGACAGGTAGTTGGTAGATGGTCGAATAGCTTTCGGATAGGTATATCTTCAGAGACAGAGGGGTCATTAATTTTCTTCCATTCTCGGATAGCTGCTTGTTGCCTTCTGAGGGAGGGAGGAGCTCTATTGCAAAGAGCGTGAAGCCAGGGAAGTGGAGGTTGATTGCAGAGTTCCTGAGACAATCCTCATGGTGGTATTAAGATGAATGTCTATTTTCTTCGTGTGTGTGCTCTTGTACCTGACTGGGTCGCAGTATTCTGCAACCGAGTAAACAAGAGATTGTGCTGCGGTGCGTAGGTGGTGGTGGTGGTTAGTGTTTAACGTCCCGTCGACAACGGGGTCATTAGAGACGGAGCGCAAGCTCGGGTTAAGGAAGGATTGGGAAGGAAATCGGCCGTGCTCTTTCAAAGAAACCATCCCGGCATTTGCCTGAAACGATTTAGGGAAATCACGGAAAACCTAAATCAGGATGGCTGGAGACGGAATTGCGGTGCGCAGGGTGTTAGCTTGAGTTCCCCAGGAGGTTACAGTATAAAAGACTGACATGTTGAAATGAAACGTTTTTGACTCGCAGAAACAACAAACTTCAGTCGTAAATACTTATAATTATTTTAAAAATTTCCAGTCAAGGACAGTTAAGTGAACTTACCCCAACAGTAGTAAGCACACAGGGCAAGGAATTGGTCATCCACAGGAGACGTTGTGTGAATACCGAGTAGCAACACCTCTGGCCTTGATAATCGTCCCATTTCAGCTAGGAAGACAGTCTACAAGTTCATTCAGGTATGAGATATTTGGCTGAACACAGTTATTGATGATTACATCCTGCAGAGTTAACAAACTGCGGGGATACTGTTTGCTACATTTCTCCCGTTTTGTCAACAGAGCCCAACATTTGCTATTGAATTAAAATCGGTTTATTTAGGAGGCCAGTGAAAGTATGATATGGTGCCCGATTGTTTGTCAAACAAGGAACATATGCAAGCAGCCTTGTGAAGATGGCTCTGACATCTTAGGCAATGGGAGTGTCCTCAGCGTATTCATAGCGACGATATTCGGCTGAGAAAATAAGACTGATCTGGAAAAAAATACTCTGAGACAAAAAACAATGCATCAGGAAAGAATTATCCGGTAGATGTGATTTATATGTACAACCAAATGATTACAGTTACAGGAAAATTGGATGATTTATTCAAGAGAAAGAGCTTCTCAAATTGAGCAAGTCAGTAATGCATTGTTCCAGCTCTGGCTGTTAGGCAGGTATCGATTGACAGAGTTGTTGGATGTCCTTCTGAGTGAAGTTGTGCCAGCTGGCAGTGAGATCATCAAAGTCTTTGATGCTTTGAGGACCATTCCACAACGCTCGCAACGTTCTCAGTAGGGAGAAATCCAGCGACTTTGCTGGTCAAGATAGCGTTGGTAAGCACGTACGCAAGCAGTAGAAACCTTCGCCGTGTGGGGGTAGGCATTACCTTGCTGAAATGTAAGCCCAGGATGACCTGCCATGAAGGGCAACAGAATAGAGCATGGAGTATTGTCGACGTACCATTGTGCTGCATGGGTGCCGTGGATGACAATCAAAGGCTTCCTGCTATGAAATGAAATTCAAGCCCAGACCATCATTCCTGGTTGTCGGATTGTATAGTGTGCGACAGTCAGTTTGTTATCCCACCACTGTCTGGGGCGTCTTCAGACAAGTCATCGCTAATCTCTGGGTGTCAGATTAGAGAGTAGCTCGTCAGTGAAGACGATTCTACTCCAGCCCATTAGATTCCAGGCGGAAACCTGTCTCGAGCCTCCCTGGGCAGTGCTCGGATACCAACCTGACTGTCGCTTGCCGTAAATCCCGAATGCCAGGAAGGATGGTGTGGGGTGCTATTTTTTTCCATAGTAGGGCCTCTTTCGTTGTCACTTGCAGTACCCTTGCAGCACAGGGTTACGTCGACGATACTCTACATGTTGTTTTGTCGCCTTTCTGGCAAGCCATCCTGGGCTTGTATTTCAGCAAGGTAACACGCTCCCGCACATGGCGAAAATTTCCACTGCTTGTTTTCGTGGTTGCAAAACCCTGTCTCAGCTAGACAAGTCGCCGGGTCTCTCCCCAGTTGAGAAAGTTTGGAGCGTTATAGGCAGGGCACTCCAACCAGCCCAGGATTTTGACTATCTCAAGCACCAAATGGACAGAATTTGGCACGGCATTCCTAAGGAAGAAATACAAATAACTACATCAGTCACTGGCCATTACACCACGAAGATGACGTGTTACAGACGCGAAATTTAACCGACAGGAAGAAGAAGCTGTGGTATGCAAATGATTAGCTTTTCAGAGCATTCACACAAGGTTCGCGCCGGTGGCGACACCTACAACATGCTGATATGAGGAAAATTTCCAACCGATTACTCATACACAAACAGCAGTTGACCGGCGTCGCCTGGTGAAACCTTCTTGTGATGCCTCCTGTAAGGAGGAGAAATGCGTACCATCACGTTTCCGACTTTGATGAAAGTCGGATTGTAAACTATCGCAATTGCGGTTTATCGTATCGCAACACTCCTGCTCGCGTTGGTCGAGATACAATGACTTTTAGCAGAATATGGAATCGGTGTGTTCAGGAGGGTAATACGGAACGCCGTGCTGGATTCCAATGGCCTCGTATCTCTAGCAGTCGAGATGACAGGAATCTTGTCCTCATGGCTGTAACGGACCGTGCAGCCACGTCTCGATCTCTGAGTCAACAGACGGGGACGTTTGCAAGACAACAACAATCGGCACGAACAGTTCGACGACGTTTGCAGCAGCATGGACTATCAGCTCGGAGACCGTGGCTGCGGTTACCCTTGACGCTGCATCCCAGACAGGTTTACTCAACGACGAACCTGGGTGCAAGAATGGCTAAACGTCATTTTTTCGGATGAATCCAGGTTCTGTTTACAGCACCATGATGGTCGCGTCCGTGTTTGGCGACATCGCGGTGAACGCACACTGGAAGCGTGTATTCACATCTCCATACTAGCGTATCACCGGGCGTGATGGTATGGGGTACCGTTGATTACACGTCTCGGTCACCTCTTGTTCACATTGACAGCAATTTGAACAATGGACATTACATTTCAGATGTGTTACGACCAGTGGCTCTACCCTTCATTCGATCCCTTCGAAACCCTACATTTCAACAGGATAATGCACAACCGCATGTTGCAGGTCCTGTACGGGCCTTTCTTGATACAGAAAATGTTCGACTGCTGCGCTGGCCAACACATTCTCCAGATCTCTCACCAATTGAAAACGTCTGGTCAATGGTGACCGAGCAACTGGTTCGTCACAATACGCCAGTCACTACTCTAGATGAGCTGTGGTATCATGTTGGAGCTGCATGGGTAGCTGTACCTGTACACGCCATCCAAGCTCTGTTTGACTTAATGCCCAGGCGTATCGAGGCCGTTATTACGGCCAGAGGTGGTTGATCTGAGTACTGATTTCTCAGGATTTATGCACCCAAATTGCGTCAAAATGTAATCACATGTCAGTTCTAGTATAATATATTTGTCCAATGAATACCAGTTTATCATTTGCATTTCCTCTTGGTGTAGCAATTTTAATGGCCAGTAGTGTACTTGCTTAAGGGCCAGAAGTGGGCCAAAGCGTTAGAGGCTTGCTCAGTTTATGAAAGTCTTGTTGAAATAAGCATACTGGTTCGTGCTCATCTCGGTTACAATCCACGTCGGTTTGCCAAACAATTATCAGCTTGATTGACAGTGTGGTCATGGGTACGTCCAACAAAGTACAGTGCAGTTTTCATACAACTTACAGCATGAAGACACACGTAACTGTCACGGCTTACATCAACGGTGGAGAGTCACTTGGACACATAGTACCAGTTCTGCATCTTCTACAGCGCTCCGAACTGACCAGTGCCCCATTTTAAAGTGATGACTAATATTTTATCCGGTGAGATTCCATCAGGCCACTGAGCGACAGCAACAGCGTAAATCACTTAGAGCAGCACAAAGCAAAGGTACCAGTGAAAGAATGGACAGGCTGTTCATCAAAAGGGTAGCGAATCCTATTAGCATCTTATGTTGAAGTTTCATCGACTTGTACAAATTGTCCTGGCAAGCGAGGAAAATTTCCATAACGGAATTTAAAAAAAATGGATTTCCAAGATATCTTCGAGTTCAGTGTCTTTTAAATTCCACTTTGCAACTAGAATTAGTACTAACTATAGTTTGAGTTCTTTGTAATTATTTGCTGCCCATAAGTGCTGAACCCAGTGACTGACTACGATCTTTCAGTGCCTCTGTTATTACGAATTACGATACGACGTTCCTTCGGACATGCATCCATGCAGACACTGGAAATATCGCATTTATCCCCCGACGCCAGGTAAACGATTTTAAGTAAAATGTCTCCACTGTACGGGAATATACCGCGTGATCAAAAAGTCAGTTGTTGTTGTTGTTGTTGTTGTGGTCTTCAGTCCTGAGACTGGTTTGATGCAGCTCTCCATGCTACTCTATCCTGTGCAAGCTTCTTCATCTCCCAGTACCTATTGCAGCCTACATCTCTCTGAATCTGCTTAGTGTATTCATCTCTTGGTCTCCCTCTACGTTTTTTACCCTCCACGCTGCCCTCCAATTCTAAATTTGTGATCCCTTGATGCCTCAAAACATGTCCTACCGACCGGTCCCTTCTTTTTTTCAAGTTATGCCACAAACTCCTCTTCTCCCCAATTCTATTCAATGCCTCCTCATTAGTTATGTGGTCTACCCATCTAATCTTCAGCATTCTTCTGTAGCACCACACTTCGAAAGCTTCTATTCTGTTCTTGTCCAAACTGTTTATCATCCATGTTTCACTTCCATACTTGGCTGCACTCCATACAAATACTTTCAGAAACCACTTCCTGACACTTAAATCAATACTCAATGTTAACAAATTTCTCTTCTTCAGAAACGCTTTCCTTGCCATTGCCAGTCTACGTTTTATATCCTCTTTACTTCGACCATCATTAGTTATTTTGCTCCCCAATTAGTAAAACTCTTTTACTACTTTAAGTGTCTCATTTCCTAATCTAATTCCCTCAGCATTACCCGACTTAATTAGACTACATTCCATTATCCTCGTTTTACTTTTGTTGATGTTCATCTTATACCCTCCTCCAAGACACTGTCCATTCCGTTCAACTGCTCTTCCAAGTCCTTTGCTGTCTCTGACAAAATTACAATTGTCATCGGCAAACCTCAAAGTTTTTATTTCTTCTCCATGGATTTTAATACCTACTCTGAACTTTTCTTTTGTTTCCTTTACTGCTTGCTCAATATACAGATTGAATAGCATAGGGCAGAGGCTACAACCCTGTTTCACTCCATTCCCAACCACTGCTTCCCTTTCATACCCCTCGACTCTTATAACTGCCATCTGGTTTCTGTACAAATTGTAAATAGCCTTTCGCTCCCTGTATTTTACCCCTGCTGCCTTCAGAATGTGAAAGAGAGTATTCCAGTCAACATTGTCAAAAGGTTTCTCCAACTTTACAAATGCTAGAAACGTAGGTTTGTCTTTCCTTAATCTTTCTTCTAAGATAACTCGTAGGGTCAGTATCGTCTCACGTCTTCCAACATTTCTACGGAATCCAAACTGATTTTCCCCGAGATAAGCTTCTACAAGTTTTTCCATTCGTCTGTAAGTAATTCGCGTTAGTAATTTGCAGCTGTGACTTTTAAACTGGTAGTTCGGCAATTTTCACATCTGCCAACACCTGCTTTCTTTGGGACTGGAATTACTATATTCTTCTTGAAGTCTGAGGGAATTTCGCCTGTCTCATACATCTTGCTCAGCAGATGGTAGAGTTTTGTTAGTCCTGGCTCTTCCAAGGCTGTCAGTAGTTCTAATGGAATGTTGTCTACTCCTGGGAACTTGTTTCGACTTAGGTCTTTCAGTGCTCTGTCAAACTCTTCACGCAGTGTCATATCTCCCATTTCATCTTCATCTACCTCCTCTTCCATTTCCATAATACTGTCCTCAAGAAAATCGCCCTTGTATAGACCCTCTATATACTCCTTTCACCTTTCTGCTTTCCCTTCTTTGCTTAGAACTGGGTTTCCATCTGAGCTTTTGATATTCATGCAAGTGGTTCTCTTTTCTCCAAAGGTCCCTTTAATTTTCCTGTAGGCAATATCTATCTTACCCCTCGTGAGGTAAGCCTATAAATCCTTACATTTGTCCTCTAGCCATCACTGCTTAGCCATTTTTCACTTCCTGTCGATCTCATTTTTGAGACGTTTGTATTCCGTTTTGCCTGCTTCACAGTTTTGCATTTTCTCCTTTCATTAATTAAATTCAGTATCTCTTCTGTTACCCAAAGATTTCTACTAGCCCTCATCTTTTTACCTACTTGATCCTCTGCTGCCTTAATCCCAGCTCCCATCTCCTTAAATTCCCACCTTTTTGCAGGTTCTTCAGTTTTAATCTACAGTTCATAACCAATAGATTGTGGTCAGAGTTCACATCTGCCCCTGGAAATGTCTTACAATTTAAAATCTGGTTTCTAAATCTCTGTCTTACCATTATACAATCTATCTGAAACCTTTTAGTATCTCCAGGGTTCTTCCATGTATACAACCCTCTTTCATGATTCTTGAACCAAGTGTTAGCTATAATTAAGTTATGCTCAATGCAAAATTCACCAGACGGCTTCCCCTTTCATTTCTTATCCCCAATCCATATACACCTACTACGTTTCCGTCTCTTCCTTTTCCTACTGTCGAATTCCAGTCACCGAGGACTATTAAATTTTCGTCTCCCGACACTACCTGAATAATTTCTTTTATCTCATCATACATTTCATCAATTTCTTCATCATCTGCGGAGCTAGTTGGCATATAAACTTGTACTACTGTAGTAGGCGTGAGCTTCGTTTCTATCTTGGCCACAATAATGCGTTCACTAAGCTGTTTGTAGTAGTTTACCCACACTCCTATTTTTTATTCATTATTAAACCTACTCCTGCATTACCACTATTTGATTTTGTATTCACCTGACCAAAATTCTTGTTCCTCCTGCCACCGAACTTCACTAATTCCCACTATATCTAACTTTAACCAACCCATTTCCCTTTTTAAATTATCTAACCTACCTGCCCGATTAAGGGATCTGACATTCCACGCTCCGATTCGTAGCTTAGTCTTGATAACGACGTCCTCTTGAGTAGTCCCCGCCCGGAGATCCGAATTGGGGACTATTTTACCTCCGGAATATTTTACCCAAGAGGACGCCATCATTATTTAATCATTCAGTAAAGCTGCATGCCCTAGGGAAAAATTATGGCTGTAGTTTCCCCTTGCTTTTAGCCTTTCGCAGTACCACAACAGCAAGGCCGTTTTGGTTAGTGTTACAAGGCCTGATCAGTCAATCATTATGCCCCTGTGCCCCTGCAACTGCTGGAAAGGCTGCTGCCCCTCTTCAGGAACCACACGTTTGTCTGGCCTCTCAAAATATACTCCTCCGTTGTGGTTGTACCTACGGTACGGCAATCTGTATCGCAATCGCTATCTGAGGCACGCAAGCCTCCCCACCAACGGCAAGGCCTATGGTTCATGGGGCGGAGGGAGTCAGTATAAATTTGAAAACTTAATAAACAACGGAATAATGTAGAGAGAGAGGTAAAAACTAACACGCATGCTTCGAATGACACGTGGTTTTATTATAACAAACTAACAAAAAAATATTGCTAGACGCGTGAAAGATCTCACGGCGCGTCGTTTGGTGATGATCGTGTGCTCAGCCGCCAGTTTCGTCATGCTTGGCCTCCCAGGTCCCCAGACCTCAGTTCGTGCGATTATTGGCTTTGGGGTTACCTGAAGTCGCAAGTGTATCGTGATCGACCGATAACTCTAGGGATGCTGAAAGACAACATCCGACGCCAATGCGTCACCATAATTCCGGACATGCTTCACAGTGCTGTTCACAACGTTATTCCTCGACTACAGCTATTGTTGAGGAATGAGGGTTGACATATTGAGCATTTCCTATAAAGAACATCATCTTTGCTTTGTCTTACTTTGTTGTGCTAATTATTGCTATTCTTATCAGATGAAGCGCCATCGGTCGGACATTCTTTGAACGTTTGTATTTTTTGGGTTCTAATAAAACCCCTTGTCATTCCAAGCATGTGTGTCAATTTGTATCTCTCTATCTACATTATTCCGTGATTTATTCAGTTTTCAAATTTATACTGACTTTTTGATCACCCGGTATATAATGGATGTACGAGCACAGGATGTAGACGCAAGGTTGAATACATATGGGATTTGGGTCTGACCTTGAGTTGTGTTCATAGCCACGTGGTAAGGCGACAGCTACCGATAAGCGGGAAACTGGGTTCGAGTCTCAGTTCGGCACAAATTTTCATTGTCCTCTTTCCATTATGCAGGTGATGGTTTCACTTACATACTTGTTCAGCCTTTTAGGTTATACATGAACTATGATTAGCGTGCCGTAAATTTGAAATTCGGCACGCTGTTCTTCCTGCCCGCCCAGCCAGCCACGGCAACGCTTCTCTGGTGCTAGTGTTTACCTGTGCTTATTTTCTTGGCCTAAAATACATTCCGTGCCAAAGATAAGTCTCGACAGTGCAGTCAACCAATAAGAACGAATTATTTACCATCAACAAATGAAACGCTCAGTTCGAATAGACTGGAAATTAACTTCTGACGTTTACAAAACAGTTATGTGTCTGTACTAAATGATTGGGGAAAGAAAAGAAATACTCGCCACGAAACGGCTGGCGGTAGCAAAAGCCACAGTTCGTGTCATTGCGGCAAACCGTGAAACTCTGTGTTTTGCCCCCTTTTATCCCCACAAAGTCATGAGTCTACGTGACGTTTAAAATTTCATGTTTGTTAATATTGTCAATTTGTAATGTGGAAGTTATTAAATTTGTAAATATGAAGTCTGTGGCAGCGTAAACATTGTGCACGAGTGAAAAACGAAACGATTATTCAGACCCCTGCAAAACCGATATTCGCCATGAAATTTAATATTTTATGTATGTAGTCGCGATTTGATTTTGTGTTGTGAAAGTCATTAAAACCTTGCATATAAGATGGTTGCACTGTGACATGTGTATTTTTTCTTAATTCATTCTGAAACTTTTGAATTTGTGGTCTCTGTGTGGCTTTGACGAAAATTCTAAAAAGCTAATGATAAAAAAAATCGTATGTTGATGCTTGGGTAATTACAACTGGTGGTAAAATGTGTGTTGTCGTTAGTGTTAGAAATTGCCAGGTATTTAGAGAAGTAATGCCAATGTATTACTTAACGCAATTCCAACCACAGTACAACCATGAAGACAAGATACAGACAGAAGAAGACAGAAACAGAGGGCCATTGCATGTCAAACCAACAAACCCAATTCACCTCACCATTTTAGATTTTGCTAAAATTTGGTATATTCATAGAGGGTACTAAGACTAAGAAAAATACAAATTTCAATTTTTTATCTCCCTTTCTGAAATATGGTTACGAAAACTTTTAAAAAATTAGCCAAAAAAGCATCAACAAACCTTTATACAATTGGTCCAGGAGCTGTCCTGACTGAGCTAGAGAACTGGGAAAGGCGTTATTGTACATCAATTTTTATGCTCTTTTCAATGATATACAACGCAACATAGGTTCTAACCAAGATTTTTTTAATAATACAGACTGAAATTTTGATTAAAGTTTTTCCAAAAAGTACACAATGTAAAATTTTCAAAACATATCCATAAATTGTTAGAACGTAAATAATGTGGCAAATATTAGTAAGGGATGATGAAAAGTTCATGGTAAAAAAAAATCCTGAATCTTACTTTTCAATAATAGCCTCATTTTGATCAAACCTACCTGTAAGGAACAAGAATTTAATTAAAATATACAGAGGTGTAACTAAAAATATCATAAATATCATCATCTTAAAAAAAATCATTGTATACTCTAACTAAACTGAGTTGATTGTTTATTTTAATTTTATACAGTTTTAACGAATAGTCTATTAATTGGAAAAACAAAAATAGTGAACATGGGACCTACAGCTACAAATTAAAATAAGGTATGAAAGAACCATAAGTATTGATGTAGTAGTTCTGATAAAAACAAATTAAATGAAATGTACATTCCGTTTCCACAGACTTGGGTCAGTGTATGAATACCGAACAAATTGGTTCCTGTCTATGCATGCAAGTTTTGAATAAGTTGAAATAAGCACAGCCTGCACTTGCTGTCCTTGCAATCATTCAGCGACTAGAGCCTATGCTGAGAGGATGCATTATGTATTGTTTCCTTCTAAGGTAGATATTTAAACTTTTTATGTAAGTGTTTAAGCCATTACTGTGCACTATGGTATTAGTGTAGAGCAGTTACCACCTCTACATTGAACAACAATTTTTTATCTAATGTTTTTAACTGGAACTTGGTATTTTTAATAGCTCATTTACAACTAAAGCTATAAATTGAAGGAATATTTTAAGTGTTTTTAGTGTCAATCTGGAAGTGCAGTGTGGTAATCCATTGAAGAAATCAAATCATTTTGTTAAACAGAAAATGTAAAATAATGAGGCAAACTTTTTATTTAAAGTGTGTTAAAAGAGTACTTGACGGCTCAACACAAAAGTTTTGTCTCAAGTACAGATAGTGTTGAGGATCAGTGGACAAAGTTCAGAACCATCGTACAATATGCGTTAGATGAGTATGTGACAAGCAAGTTCGTAAGAGATGGAAAAGAGCCACCGTGGTACAACAACCGAGTTAGAAAACTGCTACGGAAACAAAGGGAACTTCACAGCTAACATAAACATAGCCAAAGCCTTGCAGACAAACAAAAATTACACGAAGCGAAATGTAGTTTGAGGAAGGCTATGCAAGAGGCGTTAAACGAATTCGAAAATAAAGTTCTTTGTACTGACTAGGCAGAAAAGCCTAAGAAATTGTGGTCTTATGTCAAAGCGGTAGGCGGATAAAAACAAAATGTCTAGACACTCTGTGACCAAAATGGTATTGAAACAGAGGATGACAGACTAAAGGCCGAAATACTAAATGTCTTTTTCCAAATGTTTATCACAGAGGAAGACTGCACTGTAGTTCCTTCTCTAGATTGTCGCGCAGATGACAAAATGGTAGATATCGAAATAGATGAAGAGGGGTAGAAAAACAATTAAAATCGATCAAAAGAGGAAAGGCCGCTGGACCTGATGGGATACCAGTTCGATTTTACACAAAGTACGCGAAGGAACTTGCCCCCCTTCTTGCAGCGGTGTACCGTAGGTCTCTTGAAGAGCGTAGCGTTCCAAAAGATTGGAAAAGGGCACAGGTCATCCCCGTTCTCAAGAAGGGTCGTCGAACAGATGTGCATAATTATAGACCTATATCTCTAACGTCGATCAGTTGTAGAATTTTGGAACACGTATTATGTTGGAGTATAATGACTTTTCTGGAAACTAGAAATCTACTCTGTAGGAATCAGCATGGGTTTCGAAAAAGACGATCGTGTGAAACCCTGCTCGCGCTATTCGTGCACGAGACTCGGAGGGCCATAGACACCGGTTCCCAAGTTGATGCCGTGCTTCTTGACTTCCGCAACGCGTTTGATACAGTTTCCCACAGTCGCTTAATGAACAAAGTAAGAGCATATGGACTATCAGACCAATTGTGTGATTGGATTGAAGAGTTCCTAGATAACAGAACGCAGCATGTCATTCTCAATGGAGGGAAGTCTTTCCAAGTAAGAGTGATTTTAGGTGTACCGCAGGGGAATGTCGTAGGACCGTTGATATTCACAATATATATAAATGACCTTGTGGATAACATCGGAAGTTCACTGAGGCTTTTTGCAGATGAAGCTGTGGTGTATCGAGAGGTTGTAACAATGGGAAATTGTACTGAAATGCAGGAGGATGTGCAGCGAATTGACTCATGGTGCAGGGAATGGCAATTGAATCTCAATGTAGACAAGTGTAATGTGCTGCGAATACATAGAAAGATAGATCCCTTATCATTTAGATACAAAACAGCAGGTCAGCAACTGGAAGCAGTTAATTCCAAAAATTATCCGGGCGTAGGAATTAGGAGTGATTTAAAATGGAATGACCATATAAAGTTGATCGTCGGTAAAGCAGATGCCAGACTGAGATTCATTGGAAGAATCCTAAGGAAATGTCTTTGAGAGATGATAGTCGAGGAATGTAAGAGTTTAGATTAGTGAGTTCATCTGGTACAAGTCTAATCTGATCCTGCAACTGTAACTAAGTGAAAGCAACAGTCACTAAGCAATAACTGTTTAATTATATGTCACAAATTATGATGATTAGACCAATAATCACTGTTCGAATCTGTGCCAATTTGCTTCAGATAGCTTTATCTTTCCTGTGCCTTGTTTTCTAATTTAGAACAGCGTGAACCAGATGAAGTGTGTAGATTATGACACCCTCGATCACCTACTTTGAGGTTTAATGTAAGGAAAAAAAAGGAAAAATTAATTTTACAGTACCTGAGGCACAGACAACTTCGTTCGATGCCAGCCTTTTTGCAGCTTCTACCCTGCTCCTGCTTTTGGGATACAAAAGAGATAGTTTCATTTTTCTCTCTAGGTGTGCATGTGTAAATCCCATCTAGAGCCTACATACTATAAAAATATCTACAGCTCATAAACTTGAGATACCATGTCTTTTTTAAAGATACCTGTGCACCACGTATCAGTTATCTAATTATGAATAATTGCCTAACTTCACTTCTTGTTTTTGGTGCCAGATTCTTGTAATTTGTAATTGGTTGCACATTTAGGTAACAGACTCAGAAATAACAGCCATTGCATATGTGTTGAAAATAAGGATATGTTGGCGGCAAGAGCAGGTAGAGGAGAGACAGAGATGATGAACGCTTTCAGATACTTGAGGGCACTGTCTTTTCTGTTGGAAGTGAGGCACCACGTGATGGTAGATTCATGTGTAGGACATAAATCCACATGGAATCAAATCTGATGGTGAAACTTTCTTTCAGGATTGCTAGTTCTGCAAGGTTCGCAGGAGAGCTTCTGTGAAGTTAGGAAAGTAGGAGACGAGGTACTGGCGGAATTAAAGCTGTGAGGACGGGGCGTGAGTCGTGCTTGGGTAGCGCAGTTGGTAGAGCACTTGCCCGCGAAAGGCAAAGGTCCCGAGTTCGAGTCTAGGTCCGGCACACAGTTTTAATGTACCAGGAAGTTTCATAAAAGTGCACACTCCGCTGTAGAGTGAAAATTTCATTCTAAATCTGTTGATTCTTATGTGTCGAATGGTTATTGGAGCTGCAAGATTTCACCAAACGTAGCCTATCAGTACGTTGCCATTACGTTTCGCTGATCCCATGTCGCTCCACTGGAAAGATCGTGTAATGTATAGTTGTTTCGTGAGGTGAGGTGAAATGGAAAGCTTGCTAAGCATAGCTCACATATTGTACCAAAAGTGGGGAATCGATAACATACAGCTTTACAGTGGCTGACGGTCCTGGCATTTAAACATTGGTTTAGAAGCTATAATGAACCTCTACCAGATGCCATAAGTCTGATTAATGTTATTTTAGACCACGGCTGGCGAAGAGTGGCTCGAGGGATATTCCCCTCCAGTGAGCGGTTCCCCCACCAACTCTACTCGGGCCGTGTCGTCACGGCTAGCTGCAGCCTCCAATTCGTTTGTTTATCACCAGTCGAGTGGAGCAACGTATTTTCAACTTAAAAGAGTCTGCCTGCTCACAGCGTTTTGTTCAGATTTACTCTCTTTACTATTGCGCTGTCGTTCAAATTGTCATTGTGTTTATTCCTGTGGATATCATTTTAATTTTGATTCTGATTATTTCTGTGGCTATTTTAATATTTACGATTCTTAAGAATATGGAAAACAAAGCATACTGAAAAGTGTGTTTTTTATGAGGAGTTGTACAATAAGTACTTTTCTGTGCACAGTTTCGTTAAGAACCTCTATGTTTAATATGTAAAAAATGCTTAAGTAAAAACAAAGGTATAATCTTGCTTGACAGTCCTCTTTGCTCCATAACTCAAGGCTTTACTCTCATGGCGAACGATGCCCTTTTGTCGATAACGTAAAAAAATCTTAAAGAAAAGAGTTTTACTGCATCGTATGTCGCACATTTAAAACTAGCAGAAACTTTCAGAAACGCTTCAGCGATGGCTTACCAATGGAATAATGAGCAACAGAAATAGCAACAGCATTTGGTTTCGATGATACCGCCGCATATTTTAAAACAACTGCTTTGTCAAGTGACACTGCGAATTTTGATATGGGACATAACATAAGAAAAGAAACAATTTGCTAACTATTGGTATTATTTTCTGTTTGTGGACGAGAGTACTGTTTGAACACATCTTAGTCAATTTATAATTTTTTTTTTTGTTCTGCGTAATAACGGACGACTTTTCAATACATGAAGAGTTACTCACTTCAGTTCCGATGCTCAGAAGTAGTAGTTTGAATATATTTAGTACAGTTGAAAAGTGTGCTGACAAAACAGGTGGTTTTCAAAAGTGGTCTGTAATTTATACCGATGATGCACAAGGTGTGGTCATTAGCGAAAATAGTTTCGCTGGTCAATTAATAAAAGATAGAATAGTTTGATTTTTGATTGTATTATTAATCAAGAAATGTTCTGAAGGAAAAGTCAGAGAGCTGTCCGCTACGAAAGATACTGTATGACGAAAATTACGAATATAATACGCTGAGGCAATTTTTGGGAGAAGTTAACGCAGAATACCGAGACACACTTCATCATTCCGAAATTCGTTGATTAACTGCAGGAAAATGTTTACCTCTTTTTTTTCCTATTATAATACACTCCTGGAAATGGAAAAAAAACACATTGACACCGGTGTGTCAGACCCACCATACTTGCTCCGGACACTGCGAGAGGGCTGTACAAGCAATGATCACACGCACGGCACAGCGGACACACCAGGAACCGCGGTGTTGGCCGTCGAATGGCGCTAGCTGCGCAGCATTTGTGCACCGCCGCCGTCAGTGTCAGCCAGTTTGCCGTGGCATACGGAGCTCCATCGCAGTCTTTAACACTGGTAGCATGCCGCGACAGCGTGGACGTGAACCGTATGTGCAGTTGACGGACTTTGAGCGAGGGCGTATAGTGGGTATGCGGGAGGCCGGGTGGACGTACCGACGAATTGCTCAACACGTGGGGCGTGAGGTCTCCACAGTACATCGATGTTGTCGCCAGTGGTCGGCGGAAGGTGCACGTGCCCGTCGACCTGGGACCGGACCGCAGCGACGCACGGATGCACGCCAAGACCGTAGGATCCTACGCAGTGCCGTAGGGGACCGCACCGCCACTTCCCAGCAAATTAGGGACACTGTTGCTCCTGGGGTATCGGCGAGGACCATTCGCAACCGTCTCCATGAAGCTGGGCTACGGTCCCGCACACCGTTATGCCGTCTTCCGCTCACGCCCCAACATCGTGCAGCCCGCTTCCAGTGGTGTCGCGACAGGCGTGAATGGAGGGACGAATGGAGACGTGTCGTCTTCAGCGATGAGAGTCGCTTCTTCTTTGGTGCCAATGATGTTCGTATGCGTGTTTGGTGCCGTGCAGGTGAGCGCCACAATCAGTACTGCATACGACCGAGGCACACAGGGCCAACACCCGGCATCATGGTGTGGGGAGCGATCTCCTACACTGGTCGTACACCTCTGGTGATCGTCGAGGGGACACTGAATAATGGACGGTACATCCAAACCGTCATCGAACCCATCGTTCTACCATTCCTAGACCGGCAAGGGAACTTGCTGTTCCAACAGGACAATGCACGTCCGCATGTATCCCGTGCCACCCAACGTGCTCTAGAAGGTGTAAGTCAACTACCCTGGCCAGCAAGATCTCCGGATCTGTCCCCCATTGAGCATGTTTGGGACTGGATGAAGCGTCGTCTCACGCGGTCTGCACGTCCACCACGAACGTTGGTCCAACTGAGGCGCCAGGTGGAAATGGCATGGCAAGCCGTTCCACAGGACTACATCCAGCATCTCTACGATCGTCTCCATGGGAGAATAGCAGCCTGCATTGCTGCGAAAGGTGGATATACACTGTACTAGTGCCGACATTGTGCATGCTCTGTTGCCTGTGTCTATGTGCCTGTGGTTCTGTCAGTGTGATCATGTGATGTATCTGACCCCAGGAATGTGTCAATAAAGTTTCCCCTTCCTGGGACAATGAATTCACGGTGTTCTTATTTCAATTTCCAGGAGTGTATAACTTTTCAAGCTTTTTTAGTAGAGAAGTAAAATCGAATAATACAGAATTTGAAGATGAGCTGAATGATTCACTTTTTAAAAAAAATCAGAATTGGCATTTCTAACAGATTTTACAAATCTTTTAAATGATTTGACTTCATGTTTATAAGAAAAGAAACTTTCTGTTTATGATGTATTTACAAATGTTGATAGAGTCCGTGTAAAGTTACTTTTTTTTTATTTGCAAGTAAACAACGGAAATTTTCCTTATTTCCCCTGCTGCTATGAACTGAAACAAGAATACGCAAAAGTAAAATTAATGATTTACTTCCATCTTATGTGAAGGCTCCAGTGAGCGTCATAGTTGTTTATAAGTTTATAAATGTACAGAGCCAGATATAATTTTGTTTAATAATGCAAAAAAGTAAGTCTTGGAAGCCTTAGAAATATCTTCAAGAAGAAGTTTGCAGGATACAAAACGACCAATTCATGCTATTCAGAATATAATTATATGCCAAAGTTTTTTAATTATGCCACAAAATCGGTATCCAGATATCACAGAACTCGCTCTCAAAATAAAATATTTTTTGGGTCAACATACATGTGTGAAGGTACATTTTTTTCAGTGAAGTACATTAAATCTACTCAACGTAATGGAGTCTCGAATGAGTTGTTGGAACATCAACTTCGTTTCACTACAACGCAAATTGAAATCGAATTGCCGAACTTGTGAAGATCAACTTAAATAAATGTAACCTAAATATTTAAGAACCTCGTTAATGTAAGTATAAGAGTGGTTTTTTGTTTTTTGTTTTTTTTTTTTTTTGGGCGTTTGCGTATAGGTACTGGTATTATGGAGCTTAAGAACAATGGCTACTGATTGTCGTCCGGCGTGGCCTTTCGGGGGTGTCTCGCGAGCCTCGCTTTGCCGGGCTTGGCTTAGACAATAAAGACTGAACTCATATCATATCTGATGTTTAGTATGATCATATCGTTCTTTTGAAAGTATCGTGCTATTTAAATGGAAGTTTTTATTTGTTGCAGTGTAGGGTTTTTCTGATAGTTCACATGTTGTAATATGTCTGTGTTGCGTGTACGTAAACTGGTGGCAATTTTTGCAGAGACAATTTGTCCTCATAATGTAGCTCCGATTATAAAAGAAATATTGTAATGCTCTCTCACCTAAACCTGTTGTCACGGTTTTCTCTAGAGATGGTTGGCAGAGAAGTCGATCTTAAGAGTCTCAGATATTGTCATCTATAGGAAAAAGCATGTATGTTATAAACTTTGGCTAGAAATTATTGTATCCTTTACCTCACAAATAAAGGCTTCTTAAGTTTTTTCCTTACACTGAGTTGTTCAAATTTTTGTAGCAGTGTACTCGTAGGCAAGTGAAATCCCTTCTGATGAGAATAACAGAGTGATGAGTAATGGAGGTTCAGTACATGAAAACGTCAGCAGTGAATACTCTGAATGGACAGATGACGCAGAATAATGTCCAGTTTCAGAAAATTATGTTCACCTAAAATAAAGCCAGAAAATATGTAGCTTTTAAAGATTACGCTTGTTAATCTATTCTACAATCAGACAGGTCATTTTATGCTATTGCTTACAAAATGAGTCTGAAATTGCGTGGGTTGCTATTCGCTAAGTAAGTGAACCTACCCACAGTAATTGTATAGATGTTCTCTTTGCATGTCAGAGATTAATCTGGGGAGACATGTACAAGAAGACCTTCACATGAGAATGAGTCCCCAAAGATTCAAAGTATGAAATAGTATTTTGTTCCCAGGAGTGTAATAGGTGAAGAAGGGGACAGAATTTAGTTTTAGGTATTATGTGCCAAATAAATTATTCACACAATTTTATGTGTGTGTTTTTCCAGGAGAATAAGGCATAGAAAAATGCCTTGCACATCCATTTTCTTCCACATGACTGAGTTGTATTGATCTTCTCCTAACGTTATTTTCTCGTGTACAAACTGTGGTAGAAATTTCTTTGGATGTTCGAGAGTTGTGCTTACATATTGTTCCTTTCACACCTGCACCCATAAGGGTGTCTTACCACCACTGACTGCTTTTTTCAAATAGGAAGCTATATACGAACGAAGTTGATTAAAGTGCCCCAAAATGCTGCAGAGATGTGATTAAATTATGATGGAACCTACCTACATTTTCCTTAGAGTCTTGACGATCAAAGTCTCGCAGAATAACTGTAAACGTATTTATAAGAACTGTACAAATGGTGTAGACTGCAGAAATTGCAAAGTATAGCGGCTTCTTTCCGTGCTTATTACCACCAAAAAACGCTATAATGACCAGATTTGACTGGACATCGAAAGTTTCTGTGCAAGCAGATATACTCACTCTCCCATGACACAGGACCACAGTGGCTAATACAATCACTGTCTAAAGTTACATTCCTTATTAGACAGAATATTTTCAGTACAACGTTTGTCAAATAGTAACATGCTCTATGTATCAAATGCTGTTTAAATGATTCAGGAGTCCCAAAAAACTTTCTTTATATGTTACAACATTCAATCATCCTTTTATTAAATATTCATGTTTTCCCTATCCTAAATGACTATGTAACTATACATATAGATACTTTGTTAAAGATGTTTGTTCAGTCACAGCACTCAGTTCAAATATTGTATTGGTTTCAAATTGTGAGTAAACACAAGTAAAATAGAAGTTCCTTTTATGCGATTCTCTGAACTCAACTCTAACATTTTACTATAGGAATACGCAGAGTGTATTGTGCACTCAACATCAATAATAATAGTAGTTGGGTTTTCAAGTGTGTCTGTGCATCTATTGTAAATTTAGTCTCTACTGAAACCAAATTATACTCTTAACATCAGTCATAATGCATCACTAATGCTTTAGTAGGACTTGGTGGCACTAATATATTTGTATTTCAATATGCTGCAAGCATATGGCAACTGATAAGCACAATTCACTATTACAAATGAATCAATATTAATAAATGAAAAGCACCAGTTTGCTTTTGTTCTACTGTATGAAATGAAATGTCGTGTGACGAGGGCCTCCCGTCGGGTAGACCGTTCGCCTGGTGCAAGTCTTTCGATTTGACGCCACTTCGGCGTCCTGCGCGTCGATGGGGATGGAATGATGATGATTAGAACAACACAACACCCAGTCCCTGAGTGGAGAAAGTCTCCGACCCAGCCGGGAATCGAACTCGGGCTCTTTAGATTGACAGTCTGTCGCGCTGACCACTCAGCTACCGGGGCGGACTGTTCTACTGTAAGTAGGCTGTTTAGGTTTTTTATTGGTAACGCCGCCGCCACGTAGCGCTCTGTATGAAAATCACTGGCTGTGCCGTGTGCAGTCTGTGGCTCGTTTGCGTTGTTGTCTGCCATTGTAGTGTTGGGCAGCGGCAGCTGGATGTGGATAGTGGGTAGCGTTGCGCAGTTGGAGGTGAGCCGCCAGCAGTGGTGGACGTGGGTAGAGAGATGGCGGAGTTTTGTAATTTGTAAGAATTGATGTCATGAACTGATATATATATATATATATATATATATATATATATATATATATATATATATTATGACTATTAAGGTAAATACATTGTTTGTTCTGTATTAAAATTTTTCATTTGCTAACTGTGCCTATCAGTAGTTAGTGCCTTCCTTAGTTGGAATCTTTTATTTAGCTGGCAGTAGTGGTGCTCGCTGTATTGCAGTAGTTCGAGTAATGAAGATTTTTGGTGAGGTAAGTGATTTGTGAAAGGTATAGGTTAACGTTAGTCAGGGCCATTCTTTTGTAGGGAGTATTGAAAGTCAGATTGCGTTGCGCTAAAAATATTGTGTGTCAGTTTAAGCACAGTCTTGTATAAGTTTTTCTAAGGGGACGTTTCACTACAATATTACTTTTATTGCTAACCGGTTTTCGGCTTACAAGCCATCATCAGACATTTACTGACTATTATCACCAAAGAAGTTAAATGTTAGCAGACAACATTGGAAGAGAATGAGATTTTCACTCTGCAGCGGAGTGTGCGCTAATATGAAACTTCCTGGCAGATTAAAACTGTGTGCCCGACCGAGACTCGAACTCGGGACGTTTGCCTTTCGCGGGCAAGTGCTCTACCAACTGAGCTACCGCAGCACGACTCGCGCCCGGTACTCACAGCTCTTCTTCTGCCAGTATCCGTCTCCTACCTTCCAAACTTTACAGAAGCTCTTCTGCGAAAGTCTCGGTCGGGCACACAGTTTTAATCTGCCAGGAAGTTTCATATCAGCGCACACTCCGCTGAAGAGTGAAAATCTCATTCTGGAAACATCTCCCAGGCTGTGGCTAAGCCATGTCTCCACAGTATCCTTTCTTTCAGGAGTGCTAGTTCTGCATGTTTCGCAGAAGAGCTTCTGTAAAGTTTGGAAGGTAGGAGACGGATACTGGCAGAAGTAAAGCTGTGAGTACCTGGCGTGAGTCGTGCTTCGGTAGCTCAGTTGGTAGAGCACTTGCCCGCGAAAGGCAAAGGTCCCGAGTTCGAGTCTCGGTCGGGCACACAGTTTTAATCTGCCAGGAAGTAACGTTGGAAGAGAAGTAACAAATCTAGACTGAAGTAGAAACGTACAGTAAGTAACATGTTTGCAATGAAATAGTAAAAACTGAACAGTACATAAATAACAATGGAGTTGACAGGAAAACCTTTAGCACAAAATAGGAATAGCATGCCTACATAACAGTTTCTATTAATAAACAAAACTAATAAAATAAGATAAAATTGGTACTAGACAAGGCTGCATCAAGAGGTATGAAACATGGAGAGTGATACACAACCAATTAAAAAAGAAGAGACATTGCAACTGGACCATCTAAACTATGGTGTTCAGCAATGTTGTTGGGTGCAGTGAGTGTTCTCACCATGAGGCCACACGTAATACACCAAGGAATATTGTCGAACCTCTTGGTCTTGGTGGTCCAGGTATTGTGGTGTGGGAAGCCATAATGTTGCATGGGCGTACTGCCTCCAAATATTTGAACACAATACACTTACAGGTCAGCATCATTGTGGCACTCTATTCTTCCCAGATGTTAGTCTTTTCAGCAGTGCATTCGGTCCTGACTTCATTTTTATGGATGACAATGCACAGCTGCATCAAACAGTAAAGGTGCAAGAACTCTTAGAATGAGAAGGTATTTGGAGAATAGGCTGGCCTCCATATTATTCCCATACAACATGTGTTCTGCAGCACAGCCATAAGCACCAATAACCATACCACAATTGTCAACTGTGCTGTTGGAGGAATGGAACAGCCTACCACAAGAACTCCTTACCAAACGTGTGACCACCACGGGAGCACATCCTGCCTTTTGTAATGTCCATATTTCTGATTGCAGCTCCATATGAGTAACAATTATGATAGATAAATTAATCGTCACTTAATAATTTTCTAAAACTGCTTTTCTCAAGAAAAGGCATTTAATCCTCAACTAAAATCGACCTAAATGCACCTCACAAGTGGACAAAGACTTCTCACCATAACAAGAATATGTGTGTTTGATTCTTCAGCGTAACAACTATTCCTGAATCATTATTTTTGTGGGGTGTCAGCATTACACTAACTCACAATTGGGGGGGGGGGGGGGGGGGGCGATTTACAAATCACAAGACTGTTAGAAATGAATCAAACAAAATGCAAGGAGACAAACAGTTAACTTCTGGTATCTAGAAAATAATACTGTTTCTGCCTTTCTTCTGACTATAAAATGTAGGTACGGTATGATGGTGAACACACACAAATGGGTCTATCAAACACAAGTTGGATGCATAGGTTTAATGATTATTATGTCCAAATTCTTGACCACTATTGTAGAAGACAACACTTCACGGTATTGTAAACATTGTAAGTACTCTAAGTAATCAAAATAGTGATTATTTTCTTGGTATCGCATGAAGGGTGTAATCCAGGGTTCCCTTTGCAGCTCTAAATATATAAAAACCAATTATGAGGAATGAATGGTCACTTAACAATATTGTAGAATCATCATTCTTAAGAAAACACGTTTAATATTTCCAGAATGAGATTTTCACTCTGCAGCGGAGTGTGCGCTAATATGAAACTTCCTGGCAGATTAAAACTGTGTGCTGGAGATTCGAAGTCGGGACCTTTGCTTTTCGCGGGCTAGTGCTCTACCAACTGAGCTACCCAAGCACGACTCACGCCCCGTCCCCACAGCATTACTCCTGCCAGTACCTCGTCTCCTACCTCCCAAATTTTACAGAAGCTCTCCTGCGCACACTCTGCTGCAGAGTGAAAATCTCATTCTGGAAAACCGAGCGAGGTGGCGCAGTGGTTAGCACACTGGACTCGCATTCGGGAGGACGACGGTTCAATCCCGTCTCCGGCCATCCTGATTTAGGTTTTCCGTGATTTCCCTAAATCGTTTCAGGCAAATGCCGGGATGGTTCCTTTGAAAGGGCACGGCCGATTTCCTTCCCAATCCTTCCCTAACCCGAGCTTGCGCTCCGTCTCTAATGACCTCGTTGTCGACGGGACGTTAAACACTAACCACCACCACCATCATTCTGGAAACATCCAGCAGGCTGTGGTTAATATCCTTTCTTTCAGGACTGCTAGTTCTGCAAAGTTCGCAGGAGAGCTTCTGTAAAGTTTGGAAGGTAGGAGGCGAGGTACTGGAAGAAATAAAGCTGTGAGGACGACCCGTAAGTCGTGCATGGGTAGCTCAGTCGGTAGAGCACTTGTCCGCAAAAGGCAGAGGTCCCGAGTTCGAATCTCCATCCCGCACACAGTTTTAATCTGCCAGGAAGTTTTACGTTTAATATTGATTTAAATCAACCTAATCGCACCTCTTCACTAGGCAAAGACTTTTCACCAAATGAGGACATGAGTTTGTGTCTTTAACCTAAACATCATTCCTAAATCAAGATTTCTTTTTGGGGAGAGTGGGGTGCGTGGTCAGTATCATATTGGCTGCCAAAAAATTACAACACACTTGATTGTAAGCAATGAAACAAGCCACCTGCAAGGAGACAAATAGTTAATTATTGGTCTCTACTAATACTGTTTTTGCTTTTCTTTTAGTCTATAAATTAAGGCTAGAGTGTGACAGTACCCCCATGACCCCACGGAATATTGGCTGAGCTGACAGGCTGATCTGTAATGTGCTCTGAGATATAGGTTATGTTGATAGGTGGCAATTTGTTTACTAAAATTTTAATGCTATATGTGTAAAGGAATGATTTATTGCGTAGCCCAATGTCGAAGTTTGCTACCGCAGAGGTACAAACCAACAAACCAAAATAAATACAATAAAACACGGTGTAAATAAGTATCCTTACCTGCCATAGACTCGAACTCCTGTTTTATCACCATTTCATATCCGTGTACATGTTCCAGATGGGATCTTAATTCGTGCTATTTCGAGAATGTGTAAGATTGACACTCTGTGCACGACACCTTAATAAAGGAGCAGGATATGCGGTAAGAATTTTCATTAGGCTAAGCAACTATGATATTATTCGTATTAATCTTCGCAAATTGTGCACGACTGCTCAACAAAGGAACGGGATACATGATAAGCATGTTCTTGAAGAAGCTAATTCACTTTTACCCTAAATACACACACAACATTAAAGTATATCTTGTTATACTGAATACTTCCCTTACCTGTCCTTTTGTAGGCCTATGTGTTTTCATGTACGTGTTGAGAGCAGTCACAAATTTGACATTGTTCAGTCTCTAACTTGCTGTCGCCGTGGCAAACGCATGTATTTTTCCATAAGTTACGTCTGTGGCCAAAAATATTCCCGCAAAAGTTGCAGAACACTGCACAGTTGATTCATAGTTAAACCACGTGGACCAGAACTGTGCCAGAATATGCCGCCCGTATCAGAATGTTTTCATGTAACCATATTCATGTAACCGGTTTCGGTAAAACAAGTTACCATGTTCAGGTCTTCATAAAGATTATTACAAACATCTTGTACCAACTACGCATATATTTTCTGTGTAGCCGGCACAAGATGTTTGTAATAATCTTTTGAAGATCTCAGTTGGTAACTTAGTTTTAGCGAAACCGTTTACCTACAACAAAGTTTTTATAGCGATCTCATCTAAGAAGTTCTTCTTTTCGTAAATATTAATTTTATATTAGTTCTACATTTAAGATAATAATAACTTTGATCCTTGGCCGGTAGCAATTCCGGCTTTAATGCGTCTATTTTGGTTGAACCTGTCGACTTTAATTAGCATCACGTGGTGAGTTAACAATCGGTGGCGCTTTAATCTCGAGTTCATATTAGTTGCTGGATTTATTTTTGAGAAGAGGTGAAGACTTTGGTTTTATTTAAACTATTCAATGCTTGAAAGAGCTTTTTTGTGTATGTTGTAGTCGACTAGCTATCCTCTTTCTGCTTGCTTTCGTCAGGGGTGATGGGACCAGGGGTGGCTGGCTACCTCTGGGTAGTCTGCCGCTTTATGCGCTTACCTTACGTGGGGTTGCTGTATTACTTTATTGTAATTTTCAGGTTGTGGTGGGCTTCGAGATGATGTTCAACATAAATTATTAAAATTTAATATGTTGATGAACTCTAATTTTTGGTAAAAAAAACTTTAAAGAATGTCTGATTTGTTCCTGGTGTGTCGCATTTAATGTCTTTTTTTTTTACAAAAGGTGAAAACTCAACTTTAATGTGTTTTTTAGTTGAGCTTTATATTGTTGCTTTATATTGTCGCCTGTGTCTAGTTTCTTTCCTTTCCGAATAAGTTTAAACAAGTCACCGTTTCCATCCTGACTTAGATACCTTGATTACTCGTACTTAAAAGAAACCATTGTTACAGCCATATTAAACAATCTTGTTGGCTCCAAAAGTCTTAAACCTGTCAAATAATACTGGTGCATTACTAAATATCTGTCCATACGATGGTTAACAGCGACATCTGAGTTACATATGTAGAGTTCAGAGTGGGTTGTGTAACACAAATAATGAACATTTTCAGGCCACAAAAGCAACTATGTTGCTGGAAATGGAGGGGCTTTTATTATACTTAACCGTACCCTGTTTTGTTCTGTGGACGTCCAGTGTAATTTAATAATTTATGGTTCAAATTCTACGTGAGTGGTCCAGTGTCTTGTGACAGGTAACACTTTTTGACTCCTCATAAACTATAATTTTCTCTGGACTGGTCTAGGGTTTGGCAAACTGTCCTTATATTGGTCTACACAGGTTTTAATGTGCAGGTCTCCCCCTGCAGAATAGGTAAGGAATTTCCTCAGTGAGAAAAAATGCAAAATGCTTATCATCAAGTCTTGTCCGTTGATCAACATGGACCTCGATGACCGACACGATTCTTTCATATTATCTGTGTCTTGTGATTTGATCCATTATAAATGGTTTTTGAAAGCCTGCGACTGTAGAAACAATATGTTTGTTTATTAATAAATAAATCTTCTACCCAAGTAAAAATTCGCGTGTTTCTTGTGTATTGCAGTAAAAGTCAACGAAATGAAGCACACACACACACACACACACACACACACACACACACACACTGACAACATCAAAAGAAATGGCTTCTTAATACACACAAAAGCAGACTTGAAAATGGGAATTATTTCTCGAAACGCGTCGTGCGATAAGTAAAATAAAGAAAAATCGTGACTGGTAGCAGAAGATTTATTTATTACATCTCTATCTTGAGTCACTAAAGACAAGCTACTTGACTGGTAAACATGCCACACATTATTAACTCGTATTCTACTCTCTGCTAGGAGCTGAACGACTCGCAGCTCCTGTGTTTCCATTCTTATATTCTCCATACTTTGTTTAAACGATACAAACTCCTGAGTTCCGAAAAATCGTTCTGGTACCGTACCACAGGACTCTGTTCGTTCCTTCAAAGCCTGCACTCTCAGAAGGCGATGTGTATGCCTTTTCCACTTAAAAAAAAGAAGTTGTCGTGACACGAACCTACATGACCACGTTGGTTACAACTGCCTTTGAAACCTCAATCACGCTTTCGTCTACCGATTTAATACGGCCACCGAATTCCTCTCGTAATGCCGACAACTGCTTCTTAAATTGTTTTCTGTCTTCCTCGGCTTGTTTCCTAGCCGCTTATTCTAATTTCCTGTCTCCCTGTCTCCTTCGGCATTCGCGTATCTAAGCTGTGCTATTTCCCTATCTGCTTCAGCTCTTCTCCTGATATTCTCGATTTTTCTATCTCTCTCTAACATCCTTTTCCCCGTGTGCTTCTGATTTCTCTAGCGTTTCCTTTGTTTATAGTGGAATATCTCCCATATTTTCTAAGTTTGCACAGCTCTATTCCACTGACAATTTTGTTGCGAAATTTGCTAGTGTCACTGAATCCCACTGTTGCTTCGTAACTTGAATTTCAGGCATTTCTGTTGTTGCTCTCGACACAATTTTTTCTGGATCTATTGAATCCTCTCGCCTTGTAACTTTCCTGGCCATTCTAGTTCACGTTCAACTAGCACTCTCCATAACTATAAGAAAAATCAAAAGGTCTGCCATAAAATGAACTCTCCCTATCACAAATTCCCCACGAGGGAATGACCCTAAACACAAAAATATCTTCGTAACGTAATGCAATAAATCTTCACGCGAAACACACACGAAAAAATCAGACATGAAGTAATTTTCCATACAGATCCGCAAAATATTGATATATTCTAAAATTAGATTTGAGTAAAACTAAATAGTTAGTCGAGGTCAGCCATCACTGGCGTTACGCAATGATTAACGATACAGAACACATGCATTGAAGGCATAGCTAGTCTGGTACACAGAACTAAGATCAAGGCGGAGAGAGAGAGAAAGAAAGAGAGAGAACTGAACCAAGAGAGAAGATCAAATTCTGATGAAGCTTACCACGTGACTGGCACCACTTGTTTACTGACGTGGATTGAGATACTTGCCCACGCCAAACAAATATTACGGAATCATACACGAGAAACATAGTTGTGTTTTGTTCCAGCTTTGAAAATCGAAATTGCTACGGATTGCATTGTGGTAAATGCATCAGTGACGAAGAGGAAGTCCGTTTCGAAGCTCAAGCTGAATCGGCAGGATGTGGCGACTCCCAGACTTTTCGTAGTTTAGCTGGTGCCACACTCCTGTAAATTCCTGACTTAAAAAAAACTGACTCGTTGCCAGCTATGTAGGAAGCAGGGGCAGAAGTCTGCCAATTGACAAATAGAAGCTAACTACGCCTTTCTGTCGACTGAGGTTTCCTATTCTGACTCATATCCAGGGGTCGTAAAGGTGTTCCCACTGTATTCCAAACCCTCCACAGAAAGCATAGTTACCGTTTAAAAACTAAATAGTTTTTAACGGTTGCAGCCACTGTGGGTTAGGATTATCAAGAAGTTTTTTTCCTCTCTGAAATTCCTTTAATGATTCAAATCCCGACTGAATTTTCGAGGAACTCGAAATAAAAATTTATAGGGAAATTATGGGTACTCCGGTGGTCTGTTCATTACTAAAGAGTCCTGTCTCTGTCACCTAACCATCAGTGACCGCTATGGTCGCAGGTTCGAATCCTGCCTCGGTCATGGATGTGTGTGATGTTTTTAGGTTAGTTAGGATTTAGAAGTTCTAAGTTCTAGGGGACTGACGACCTCGGAAGTTAAGTCCCATAGTGCTCAGAGCCATTTGAACCATTTGACCATCGCTCATTAATTCCTACTCGACTCTTTGTTTGCGGCATGTCTCTCCACGTGGTTATCCTGGAAAGGTGTGTTGTTTTACAACATGTAAACATTTCCGGTGGCGAAATGGAAAACAGAACACTTGTAGTGAAACTAAGAATTGCAGCTAAGCAGACGAGGCTAAGAGGACGTTTGGAACAATTCATGTGGCAAAGAGTTTCAAGTGATGCGCTG
This sequence comes from Schistocerca gregaria, assembly GCF_023897955.1. Taxonomy (NCBI): domain Eukaryota; kingdom Metazoa; phylum Arthropoda; class Insecta; order Orthoptera; family Acrididae; genus Schistocerca; species Schistocerca gregaria. The sequence continues at coordinate 147,722,076 of NC_064921.1, forward strand.
GTACATTCTGTTACTGCTGCTAATGTGGTATGAGGACTTCTAGAAAATGAGTAATAACACGGAGTTAAAACTTTTCCAAACCGATTTGAATATAACATACATTCGTCTTGCGCGCCCGGGTGTGTGTGTGTGTGTGTGTGTGTGTGTGTGTGTGTGTGTGTGTGTGTGTTTGTGTGAGGATTATATCCTGAAAGTTTACCCCTACTCTTTTGGTTCATCCTACATTCTTTTCCTTATATTAACGTGATGCCTTTCTATTCATGCAGTTAGAACATGTCACTTGACACTAATTTTCAAACTTATCTTCTGCGATTATTCGCTGAACATACACTACTGGCTATTAAAATTGCTACACCACGAAGATGACGTGCTAAAGGCGCGAAATTTAACCGACAGGAAGAAGATGCTGTGATATGCAAATGATTAGCTTTTCAGAGCATTCACAAAAGGTTGGTGCCGGTGGCGACACCTAAAACGTGCTGACATGAGGAAAGTTTCCAACCGATTTCTCATACACAAACAGCAGTTGACCGGCGATGCCCGGTGAAATGTTGTGATGCCTCGTGTAAGGAGGAGAAGTGCGCACCATCACGTTTCCGACTTTGATAAAGGTCGGATCGTAGCCTACCGCCATTGTGGTTTATAGTATCGCGACATTGTTGCTCACGTTGGTCGAGATCCAATGATTGTTAGCAGAATATGGAATCGGTGGGTTCAGGAGGGTAATACGGAACGCCGTGCTGGATCCCAACGGCCTCGTAGCACTAGTAGTCGAGATGACAGGCATCTTATCCGCAAGGCTGTAACGGATCGTGCAGCCACATCTCTATCCCTGAGTCAACAGATGGGCACGTTTGCAAGACAACAATCATCTTCACGAACAGTTCGACGACGTTTGCAGCAGCATGGACTATCAGCTCGGAGACCATGGCTGCGGTTGCCCTTAACGCTGCATCACAGGCGAGAGTGCCTGTGATGGTGTACTCAACGACGAACCTGGCTGCACGAATGGCAAAACGTCACTTTTTCGGATGAATCCAGGTTTTGTTTACAGCATCATGATGGTCGCATCCGTGTTTGGCGACATCGCGGTGAACTCACATTGTAGCGTGTATTCGTCATCGCCATACTGACGTATAACTCGGCGTGATGGTATGGGGTGCTGTTGGTTACACGTTTCGGTCACCTCTTGTTCGCATTGAAGGCACTCTGAACAGTGGACGTTACATTTCATATGTGTTGCGACCCCTGGCTCTATCCTTCATTCGATCCCGTCGAAACCCTACATTTCAGCAGGATAATGCACGACCGCATGTTGCAGATCCTGTACGGGCTTTTCTGGATAAAGAAAATGTTCGACTGCTGCCATGGCCAGCACATTCTCCAGATCCCTCACCAATTGAAAACGTCTGGTCAATGGTGACTGAGCAGCTGGTTCCTCACAATACGCCAGTCGCTACTCTTGAATAACTATGGTATCGTGTTGAAGCTGCTTGGGCAGCTGTACCTGTACACGCCATCCAAGCTCTGTTTGACTCAATGCCCAGGCGTATGAAGGCCATTATTACGGTCAGAGGTGGTTGTTCTGGGTACTGATTTCTCAGGATCTATGCACCCAAATTGCGTGAAAATGTAATCACATGTCAGTTCTAGTATAATATATTTGTCCAATGAATACCCGTTTATCATCTGCATTTCTTCTTGGTGTGGCAATTTTAATGGCCAGTAGTGTACATACCCTAGCTGGTGTGGAGTACCATATCGTATAACAACAAGGGCACCCTCATGGTTGACCCACGCACCCTGACCGCAGATTTTTACGTCAGTCTTCCACCTATTGAGCTGTCATTCATGAATAGGATTCCAGAGTGTTTTTCCTACAGTAAAACGCTCGACCACACACCGCTGTTGTTACCCAACATGCTCTACAGAATGCCGACATGTTGTCTTGACCTGCTCAAACACCAGACATGTCTGCAATGGATCACATGTGGGACATGATCGCACGACAACTCCGGCGTAATCTGCAAAGAGCAGTATTGACCGACCTCGTGCAACAGACGTGGAACTACATGCCACAAATTGACAATCGGCACCTGTAGAACACAATGCAAGCACGTTTTCATCATTGCATTCAACATTCAATATTCTGGCGGTTGCACCGATTATTAATGGATCAGTATTTCACATTTTCAGCGGCTTGTCTCGCACTTAAACTGTCCAATTGCCATGTTAATTACCTAAACGTGTTAGCTAGACAGACATGTTCGCGAAATTTCATTTCTCTACATTAATTATTTTTGCGATTTTTTTCTGTCCAGTGTTTACTCTTTTGTGTTAATTGTTTCTGTTGGCTATTCTACTGAGAAAGGACGCTTTTTCCGGAGGCGTTACCAGCTCGTAGAAGCTTTCGGTGTCATTTACGCGAACGGAAGAAGCACTTGATTAAGCAGGGCAAACAAGGGCAGCGCTAAGTAGGTTACACGCTCCGGAGGTCAACCGTGGCAAAACGCTGAGCTTCCTGGGATGGGCTGCAAATTCTCTGTAGTAGCATTCATACTTATTATGCTTGGCAATTTTTTTCTAAACATAACATAAGATTGACATTTATCTCCTATTGGGTGCTATTAGATTGTGACGACACTGTGAAAGTGGAGAAAAATTATTGGAAACATCTTCCCTCTTATCTGTCCCGCTATCCTTCTCAGCTTCTCCTTGCTTCCTTCGCGATGATTCGGAAAATCTGCGCCTCGTTTCCGCAAAACACTTTATCTACAGAGTATCACCTGGAGACTCGCAGACAGATTGTTCTGCAGTCTATCGAAACTACTCACGATCTGCCGTAACTACCCAGCATGCCGCAAAAATGCTTAGTACATACTGCATCAGAGACGTTGATGGTGTCAGTGTACGAGAGCTTATTATAACTCTACAGTTACTGGTGGCAGCAACGAAGATTAGCTACACCTTCTTTATTGGGCCGCAGTCACGTGTGCCTGTAGTATTCGGCGTTTAAGACTTACCTGTTAGACCGCAGAATGACGCTGGAGTACTCACCACTGTTTTACTAAACACCGTTGACGTTCACTGTTGATCAGTAAAATGCTACATAAGGAAATATGGAGATACCGAAATTTTACGTACAGCGGCTACGGAGTGAAGAGTACATGACTAAAACTCCCTTCTTGTCAGTGTTTTCCGTATCTTCCTTTCTTCGTCGATTCTGCGGAGAACCTCCTCATTCGTTGCCTCATCATTCCACCTTGTTTCCAACGTTCTTCCGTAGCACCTCATCTCACACGCTTCCCGATTCTCTTCTTTTCTGATTTTCTCACAGTCTATAATTCACTACCATGCAGTGCTGTTCTCCAAAGGTACATTCTCAGACATTTTTCCTCAAACTAAAGTCTATCTTTGGTAGTAGCAGACTTCTCTCGACGCGAAACACACTTTTTGTCTGTGCTAGTCAGCTTTTATTGTCCTCCTTGTTTCGTCCGTCATGGCTTATTTTGCTTCTACGTCTACATCTACGTACGCACTCCGTAAGCGGCGGAGAGTACCCTGTAACATGACTAATCATTTTCTTTCTCCTGGTCCACTCGCAAATACTTAGAGCGAGGGAAAAACAACTGTCTATATGCCTCTGTAGAATCCCTAATTTCTCGTATCGTGGTCCTTACCCGAATTGTATGTTGGCAGTAGAAGAATCTTTCTGCAGTCGGTTTCAAATGCAAATTCTCTAAATTTTCTGAATAATGTTTCTCGAAAAAAAAGTCGCCTTCCCTCCAGGGAATCCCATTTGAATTCCCTAAGCAACTCCGTAATACTCGTGTGTTGTTTAAACCTACCGGTAAGAAAACTAGCAGCTCGCCTCTCAATTATTTCGGAGTCTACCTTTAATCCGACCGTGTGGGCATCCCAAACACTCGAGCAGTAGCGTCCTATATGCCGTCTCCTCTACAGATGAACCACACCTTTCAAAAATTCTCCCAATACTACCACAATCCTCACATTCTCGTTCCATTACATAAACGCCCAGACGTTTAAACGACGTGACTGTGTCAAGCAGGACTCTACTAATGTTGTACCACAACGTTGTATGTTTGCTATTCCTACTCATCCGAATTAACTTACAATTTTTACATTTAGAACTAGCTAACATTCATCACACCAACTAGGAATTTTGTCTAAGTCATCTTGTATCCTCATACAGTCACTCAGCACCTTCCCATACATCAAAGCAACATGAGCAAACAATCACAGACAGCTGCCCACCCTTTCCACCAGGTCATGATGTGAACAGAAAATAACAGTGGTCCTCTCACACTTCCATGGGGCACTCCTGACGATAGTCTTGTCCTTGATGAATATCCGTCATCGAGCACAACGTACTGGGCTTTATTATTTAAGAGGTCTTCGAGCCACTCACAGGTCTCCGAACCTATTCCATATGCTCGTACATTCGTTAAGTCCGCAGAGGGGCAACGCGTCAAATGCTTTTCGGAAATCAGGAAATATGGAATCTGCCTGTTGCCCTTCATTCCTAATTCGCAATATATCGTGTGAGGAAAGGGCAAGACGGGATTCGCACTAGCGATGTTTTCTAAAACTGTGCTGATTCGTGGATGTAAGCTTCACGGTCTCTAGGAAATTTATTATATTTGAACTCAGATGTTAAGGATATTAGTTTGTAATTTTGCGGGTCCGTTGTTTTACCAGTATTGTGTACAGGAGTCACCTGAGCTTTTTTTTTCTTTCAGTCGCTTGGGAATAGGCTAGTGCCTAAGGCTGAGATGAGTTGATGAGGCGCACTTTCTGAGTCTGTGTAAAATGATTGATGAGATGTTGAGCATATTTGTGTCTTTGGTTTGAACTATTTGCAGTTTTATTATGTCAATATCTGTAGCCATTCCCCAGACCTCACAGCCGTAAAGGAAATTTGGAATGACCATCATATTCCATATTCTTAACATGGGCGGTCAGCTGTTTGCCCTTGAGCAATGGGTATAACTGCTATAGTATATCCGAACACCGATTACAGGCATCGGACATGTGTGCTTTTGTCAAGAGTTTCCTATCAAATTTCAGACCTAAGTATTCGATCGTGTCACACAGGGGAGGTCCCTATCGTCGGTAGAGATCTGGACCTATGAAGGTCTCCTGATTGTGAACATTATGGCACTGCAGTTGGTCGGGTAATTTTAATTTTCCATAAGTTACATCACTTTGTAATCTGGCCGAGGTGTCTTTGGATCTTCAAGACTATGCAGTTGGGATTGTGTGACAGGTGTAGGAAACTGTCATTCGCAAAGAGGGGGAGATGGGTGCTGTTTTGCATTGACATGTCATTCGTAAAAATACTGTATAGAGTGGGTCCCAGAACAGATCCCTGGGGAACTCCTGCCTCGATTGCCTTAACACTACTCTTACATCTTCTGCCTAGGTTTACATAAAATTTTCATTCCGCAAGAAGGAGTTCAGCTCCTTCAAGACGTGTTGTGGATAGTCATATGGTTGACCTTGTAGTTTAGTCTGTCGTCCCAGACACAGTTAAACGCTTTTTCTATGTCTAGAAAGACCGCTTCGGTACTGTTCCCGGTGGCCCTAGCTTTGCATATCTGCTCAACCCCACGGTGGAGTTGGACATTGCTTCAAGCCTGGCACGAAAACCAAAATGTTCCGATATGGTTATGTTACGTTCTTTCGGGAAGTCTTGAAGTGTTGTGAAGATTAGGCGTTCTAGTGTTCTAGGATGAGTAGTAGGGAGACAGATCTCTGATTTTGTGGGAAGAGACGATTTTTTTCTGGTTTAGGGATGTTTATTACTTCCGCAATTTTCCAGAAGGATGGGAAAAAGGAGTATTTGCGGAAGGCATTGTAGGGAAGATTCAGCGTCGCTCTTCATAAGATTCTGATAACCGATCTATCACAGCTCCTCGTTCCAAAAGCTTGCGAGTACCGCTCTACGGCAAATCGCCGCTCCCAAAGATTGCGAGTGAAGACCTGTAAGAAGCTGTTCCGCCAAAATTTTCCATAACTTTGCCTTCTCAACTTTTACGTCCTAGGCGTCGGCACCACAAATATTCGTCTGTGTAGACATTCCGTGGCTACTTCACAACAGTGAGATGTTAACGTACAGCACACGGCGTTCGTATAGGTGACCTGGCTACTTTAGAGAAAACTCCGTATTCATATTCGGCCATTGTGCGAAGGCTGGTGGAGTTCAGTGAACTCGGCGTGCAAGTGCTTTCTTGCACGAGCGTTGCCAATGCTGTCAAAGAGCACGGTGAGCTCGGCCGCAGTGAATGGGACAAAGGTGGTTGCTCCCAGGGTCTCGGACAGCCAGTGTTTCTCCCCTGTCACGTGCGTCCATTCACTCACTTCACCCGCTGATGACAAGACGAGGTGAGCGGAGACTGCAACGGCCATGATTTCACACCCCGCCGACTACCAGAAGAATGAATTCAATCTGCATTTTAAAATTAAAAGAGATCCTGTACAATCATCACACACTCCCACTGATATTATCAGTCCTTTGCACATACATCGGCCGGCAGCGGTGGTCTCGCGGTTCTAGGCGCGCAGTCCGGAACCGTGCAACTGCTACGGTCGCAGGTTCGAATGCTGCCTCGGGCATGGATGTGTGTGATTTAAGTAGTTCTAAGTTCTAGGGGACTGATGACCACAGCAGTTGAGTCCCATAGTGCTCAGAGCCATTTGAACCATTTTTTTTTGCACATATATCGGAAATTATCGATCAATTAGACCTATCATACTGAGGGATGTAGTATGTTGAGTGAAAAAGAATGAACCAAGAGCCTGGCCACAAGTTGATGCATTTCAGCCACTGTGTCTCCCTCACCTGATATTGTCAGATCGCACAAAGAGCAGTAACTATAATAAAGGCAGTTTGTTAGAAAATGCACAATTATGCACAAAAATGCGATCTAGACCGCTCCTGATGCTGTGCTGTGATGCTGTAATGTGTACATGGTATGGACGATAAATAGTTTGGACAAGAAGAGAATAGAAGCTTTCGCAATGTGGTGCTACAGAAGAATGCTCAAGATTAGATGGGTAGATCACATAACTAATGAGGAGGCATTGAATAGAATTGGGGAAGAGGAGTTTGTGGCACAACTTGACCAGAAGAATGGATCGATTGGTAGGACATGTTCTGAGGCAACAAGGGATCACCAATTTAGTATTGGAGGGCAGCGTGGAGGGTAAAAATCCTAGAGGGAGACCAAGAGATGAATACACTAAGCAGATTCGGAAGGATGTAGGTTGCAGCTCGTACTCGCAGATGAAGAAGCTTGCACAGGATAGAGTAGCATGGAGAGCTGCATCAAACCAGTCTCAGGACTGAAGACCACAACCACAACAACATAATGTGTGCATTGTAACACGCTTGGATCATGTTTGGCATGGTGTCCACGTTGTCACATTGCATTCGTCATCGTTATATGGACTCAGCAGGTCGCGTGATTGTACTGGATGCCAGTACACGATCTGGTTCGCAAAGGCGGCACCTGTATCAGTGGCTGTTAAGTTTCTATCCTGAAAACACCGACAGCTATGGCCTGCTTTCTAGGCAATATCGCACAGTCACCATGCTGTCCTGATCATCTCGATACAGAATGTGTCGGACCAATGTCCTGGCCATACACTATGTGTCGGACCGATGCCCTGGCCATACAGAATGTGTCGGACCAATGCCCTGGCCATACAGAATGTGTCGGACCAATGCCCTGGCCATACAGAATGTGTCGGACCAATGCCCTGGCCATACAGAATGTGTCGGACCAATGCCCTGGCCATACACAATGTGTCGGACCAATGCCCTGGCCAGCGCGTTCTGTAGACCTGTCATCCATAGAGATCGTCTAGTCATGGGTTTCTGAAGAAGTGGCAGCTACTGTGACCTTTGAACTGCAGCATGGAGCTGAAGCCACGTGGCGGACGTACAGTAGCGGTATCAGTCACCTAAGCTCACGCCGACTCTATGTGCAGCCGAGTTAGAGCTGTTCTTACTGCATGAGAATGCAACTCTTTGCACTGAAGTTCGCACCCTGTATTTCTCAGGGATTCTTTCTTTCGTCCCTACTGTGATCTATACATCGAAGAAACCATGACCAAAATAAAACAAAGGTTCAAAAGCGAGATTAAAACTCATGGGGATAGGATATCAATGATAAGTTTCGCTGGCGACATTGCTTCTTCAGTCAAAGAGAAGAAGAATTACAGGATCTGTTGAATGGAATGAACAGCCCTATGAGTATTGAATTTCGATTGAGAGTAAACATAAGAAAGTCGAAAACAAGGAAAAGTAGAGAAATTTAACATCAAAATTGGTGATCACAAGTTAAGGAATTCTGTCACTTCGGCAGCAGAAGGCAGCAAAACGAAAGTCGAAGTTTTAAATTTCGCGTTTGAGAAATTGTTCACGGAGTAGAATCAACATACCGTCGTTTGAACATCCTACAGAAACCCGTATGGACGATGTAGTAATCAGAATCCCTGGAGCGCAGAAACAACTGAAAGAGTTGAAAACAAATAAGTCTCTAGGTGGAATCCTATTTCGGTTTTATAAAGAGTGCACTATGGCATTCGCGCGTTACTTAACGTGCATTCATCGCCAATCGACTAGCTTTTATAATTTTAAATGACAGATTATGATAAATTTGTTTAAACTTTAGAGCTTTCATTACTTGTATTTTTGATTCTGTCTATTTGTATTATGTCTTGGCCATGCACTGCTTGGCGTTTCTTAGTTCTGTTCTTGGTCTGCCCGCTGTGCCTGTGCCTTTTTATTGTTTGACAGGCTTTGACCGTGATGAAATCCAACTGCAGTCTTCCAGTATCTCCAGGCCTTAACGAAGTATACCTCCTCCTCTTGTGACTTTTGAACAGTGTTTTTACTATTTTCTTTTCTTTTTGACCTTTTCATGAGGCAAGATCCTTATTGACCAGACGCCTGCTTTACGAGCCTCTTCCATTTCTTTCTGTCGAGTGCATTGTTTGTCCATTTGGTGGTGACATTCGTCGTAGCTGTGTTCTCTCAAGATGTCATCGCGCCAACTACTTCTGGCTCTTCCTCTTGTTCTATCTATTATCCTGCAGAATGACTTAGCAGGTAATCCATTCTCCGTTGTGCTTGCTGTATGACCAGCCTAGTTCAACCTTCCCTTCTTTAGCACTTCGACAATGTTAGGGTGTTTGTATAGCTCTCGCAATTCTTCCGTTTCTCTTATCCTCCATTCCATGTCAATTTCATTCTTTGTAATACACTAAAAAGTCAAAAAAAGACGAACTATGGAGGAATCATCCAAATGGAACGAATATCGGTAGATGTGATGCACATGCACGGACAAACAAATGATTACCATTCCGCGTTCAAAATCTGTTTCACGCTGTGCGGCCACAGTCTTATTGGAAACCTTTTCAGATGAATCACGTGAGTTCAAATGACAGCTCCGCCAACGCACTGCCGTTGCATACCTTGTTTACTCGATTCTACCTCCGTCTCTACAGGGGCATATGGCTATCCCATGAATTTTGTCACCCCATGGTGTAGTACCCCTTCGGCTACGAGCTCTTTTCTTGTTACGTGAGAGCACAAGGGTGTGGTGTCACCGCCAGACACCACACTTGCTAGGTGGTAGCCTTTAAATCGGCCACGGTCCGGTAGTATACGTCGGACCCGCGTGTCGCCACTATCAGTGATTGCAGACCGAGCGCCGCCACACGGCAGGTCTAGAGAGACTTCCTGGCATTCGCCCCAGTTGTACAACCGACTTTGCTAGCGATGGTACACTGACAAAATACGCTCTCATTTGCCGAGACGATAGTTAGCATAGCCTTCAGCTACGTTATTTGCTACGACCTAGCAAGACGCCATAGTAAGTTACTATTTATATTGTAAACCATGTACCATCAAGACCGACGTTAATCATTAATTGATTAAAGTTAAATATTCCACCAGCTACGTCCGTTTTTCTGAAGTCTAATTTCCTTGTCCTGTTCCAGACCTCACGCCAGCCTGCGTCAGCTAAAACGCGTGCCTTTCGGCCTCCTCTAGTAACACGGTGTTGGCTCTCCTGCCAACCACAACAAAGGGAACCTACTGTTTTCCCTAGGACACACATATTACGTAGCATACTTCCCGCAGGTATCGTGTTTATTTTGCGAAACATGTCGGCGTTACCCCCAAGTGTCCATGTGAATTTCGTTCTTTTGGTGGACTGGTCTTACTTTCTGTGCAGCGTGCTTCGTAGATAAATTGAACCATCCCAATTGGTGTTTGCGACGTTAAGAATGGCAGCTGTTTCCTGTTGCTCCAAGAGCAAATCAGAGGTTACGCAAGCGGGTCGTGCAGCTCGCAGCGAGCGTGGTCACGTGGGCGTGCCCATATAGGATTTCCAGCCGGCGTGAGTCGGCAGCTTCAAGGCCAGCACCTTCGCCGCAACCAGCCGCGTCTCTGCGAACCAGCACCCGTCCGCAACAGCCAGCGCGCCACCGCCGTCCAGAAAATATGTATGCCGGCCACGACGCAACCGTCCCAGCGAATTGTTCCCATTGTCGTTTTCCCACGCAGCCGCCTCGGATCTCTACGCCTATTTCACCCAGCGACGATTACGTCCATGACCTGGCTTATTACTAAAACAGCACGTCACGTAGATACGAAACCGTGACTTAACTACAAGAAATACACCATATGAAACTTCAAGGCAAATTAAAACTGTGTGCTGGGGTGAGACTCGAACTCGGTACCTTCGCCTTTCAAGGGCAAATCCTCTACCGACTGAGCTACCCAAGCACGCCACAGGCCTGCTCCTCGCAGCTTTACTTCCGCCAACACCTTGTCTCCTACCTTCTAGACTTCACGTCATATCTTCGTTATATAAGTGATTTTGCGAAGTGGGAGCAAACTGCAGGAAATAATCCTTGAGTGAATAAGGAACAAAAAAGTTCACATGGACATGTCGCAGAACATGCGTTGCAGAGAAGGTAACCACATTTGAAGGTGCACGTAATAGATCTTTGAAAGTGTAGGTTTCAGCAATTGATGTCGCTCGTGAGTGGAGTTCTGTCAGCTACTGCGTACAGAAATACACTCCCGGTAAACATTAACTAATTGTACAAACATCTCTCTGATAAGCAATAAAGCCACTATTGGAGAAAAAAATGACCAAAAGACTACAGTCTTGACCAGTTCTGATTGCATTAGAAATGCGAATAGCAAAAACAGTACTGGACATTAAAATAGCTACACCACGCTACAGACGCGAATTTTAACCGACAAGAAGAAGATGCTATGATATGCAAATGATTAGCTTTTCAGAGCATTCACACAACGTTGGCGCCGGTGGCGACATCTACAACGTGCTGACATGAGGAAAGTTTCCAACCGATTTCTCAAAACAAAAAGAAATGGCTCTGAGCACTAAAGGACTTAACAGCTGAGGTCATCAGTCCCCTAAAACTTAGAACTATTTAAACCTAACTAACCTAAGGACATCACACACATCCATGCCCGCGGCAGGATTCGAACCTGCGATCGGAGCGATCGCTTGGTTCCAGACTGTAGCGCCTAGAACCGCTCACTCAGGCCGGCCCGATTTCTCATACACAAACAGCAGTTGACCAGCGTTGCCTGGTGAAACGTTGTTGTGATGCCTCGTGTAAGGACCCCTGCAGGCTGTTGACGAACGTACGATGGTATGGAATAGGTTCCCAGATATGTGAGTGGCTCGAAGACTTCTTAAGTAACTGGCACCAGTATGCGGTGCAACTCTCTTTCACAAGATTAGGTGTAAAATGAGATTATTTACTAGGTATTTGAATTTTACACTTTTAAAAACTGGATGAAAGAATTATATGTGGGAAGCGTAATGTGATGCATATTCGAGTGCTAACAAATATCAGTTTTAAAGAATGATATTCAGTCTTTTCAGACAGATACAGGTAGAGAATATTGTCTGGTTGCTTAAGAAACCACCATAAGCATTAAGTGCATTCACTGCACGCAGCTGGCGTCTGCAAGAGCAGAGAAACAGGTGCACGCAAAGTTTTGAGCATCAGTTTGGAACGGAAAAGGAAGGAAAAATAGGTCAGTGTTCTGTCGACGGCGACATCATCAGAGACGAAAACCGAGCTAAGTATGAGGAAGTAAACAGGTCATGTCCTTTCCAATAGAAGTACGCGCCAGTTTGACTTAAGAAAAGTTATGGAACACCCCCTTCCCTCCCTCCACCCCAAATAAGAGTGGGCAAGCGCTGAAGCGTCTCGCTCGGTCTCCACGCTGAAGAACAATGTTTCTCTCTTTATGCAACGTCATTAAAGAAGAAAGCATCTGACACGGCCGACCGGAGTGGCCGAGCGGTTCTAGGCGCTACAGTCTGTAACCGCGTGACCGCTACGATCACAGGTTCGAATTCTGCCTCGGGCATGGATGTGTGTAATGTCCTTAGGTTAGTTAGGTTTAAGTACTTCTAAGTTCTAGGGGACTGATGACCTCAGAAGTTAAGTCCCATAGTGCTCAGAGCCATTTGAACCATTGTGTGAACTGTAATTGTAATTCTGTCAGTTGTTCAAGTGAGCTTGTTTGATGGAGACATAGTAACATCAACGTTAACTAGGGTATGTGCGCGAGGAGTGGCCGTGCAGTCTGAGGCGTCATGTCAAGGATTACACGACGTCTTCCGCCGGAGGTTCGAGTCCTCCCTCGGGTATGGGTGTGTGTGTTGTTCTTAGCATAAGTTAGTTTAAGTAGTGTGTAAGTCTAGGGAACGATGACCTTAGAAGTTTGGTCCCTTAGCAATTCACACACATTTGAATATTTAGGTTGGATGTTTCGAGTTTTGATAAAGGTAATCGCAGCGGTACATATCTAGGAAGCAGCTGAAACCCTTAAAAAGGGTGTGGGAAATTGGCCCTATTAGTCAGTCGTTTAGTTATTTGAAAATGCGTATTCAAATAGAGAAGATTACAAATCGTTTCAGTGACTACGAAGGCTTTCCCGGCGTAATAATTGATAATATTCTTCTCGGGTATGCAGCCGGATCATAACGTCTTCATTACACAATATTTCCGCGGTCCAACTGGCCGCCATCTTCAGGTGAGAGTGCTGGTGCACGATCACGCCGGAACTGACTTTAGGCAAGAGGTCTCACATACATTGCGGCGAGCGACGCCTCCACGGAGTAACATCTCCTCTCTCGAAAGGGCAGCCGTCCGGTCCATTAGAGAAGACGAAGATCTGATAGTTCTACCAGCGGACAAAGGCAACGCAACTGTTCTTCTGTCACGTGATGACTATCTGGGAAAGATGGATCTCTTACTTGAAGACTCAGCATACAGAACATTGCAGGACGACCCAACTGAACGGATAAAATGGAAGACGCTTTCACTGTTGAAGAGGAGTTCTTTACCTGACGACGTTCTCAAAAAACTTCGTCCTGGTGCTGCCGTGCCACCCCATTATACGGTCTACCCAAGATTCATAATAAAGGGGTCCCGCTCCGTCTGATCGTGAGTAATTTGAGTGCTCCTACCTACAATCTATCCAAGTATTTAGCATCTGTTCTTGGCCCTCACGTCGGTAAATGCGACCATCACATTTCCAATTCTATGGTGTTTATTCAGAGATTGAAGTCCTTGTCTCTTAGTCCCTGGGATTTGCTTGTGAGCTTTGATGTCGTGTCGCTTTTTACATGGGTTCCCCTGGAAGAATCCTTGCAATTAATTGGTGAGAAACTGGATGAGGAAACAACCAGGCTTTGTCGCCACGTGTTAACGTCGACGTACTTTTTATTCAATGACAAATATTTTGAACAGACTGACGGAGTGGCTATGGGGAGCCCTTTGTCCCCAATAGTCGCCAATCTTTTGATGGAAGATTTTGAGGACATGTCGCTGAAGACGGCGTCCTTAAAACCAACCTGTTTTTGGAGGTACGTTGACAATATGTTTATGGTGTGGCCTCATGGGAGAGAAGCTCTGGACCGCCTCCTAGATCATTTCAATTCCCTGCATCCTAACATCAAATTTACCATGGAGGTGGAAAATGATGGAAAGCTTCCGTTTCTGGATGTTCTGGTGTACAGAAAGGATGATGGGACACTGGGACACAACGTTTATCGAAAGCCAACGCACACGGACCGTTACTTACATGCTTCTAGCTGTCATCCATCGTTCCAGCGTACGGGGGTCCTGCGGACGTTGGAGAGAAGAGCTTATGCCATTTCAGATGGAGAAAGCTTGACACAAGAATTGGACCATCTTAAGATTGTGTTCAAGCAGAATGGCTATACAGATAAACGGATCCGTCGTGCTTTCCAGTTTGGACCTTCGCCTGAACCACCAGAAGATACCTGCAAATCGGTAGCTTTTCTGCCTTTTGCTGGGAGCATTTCCTCGAAGATAGGAAGGATTCTGAAAAGATATCACATCAAAAGTATTTTTCGTCCGCCAGCCAAGATTAGAGCGCTCCTTGGCTCTGTTAAGGATGACTTGGGTTTGAGGAAGCCCGGTGTGTACAAGATCCCTTGCCACTGTGGAAAGGCTTATATTGGTCAGACAATCCGGACCATTCAGGAGCGATGTGTTGAGCATCAGCGGCACACAAGGCTGCTTCAACCTGAGAAGTCTGCAGTGGCGGAACACTGTCTCACCGAGGGACACAGAATACTATATGACGAGACACAAATGGTTGCCCCTGCATCTCGCTATTGGGACTGTATTTTAAAAGAATCCATAGAGATTCGGTTATCTGAAAATCTTATTAATAGAGACAAGGGTTTTCTTTTAAGTAAGACTTGGGACCCAGTGTTATCTGACATTAAAAAACAACGGTCTGTGGTTCTATCGTCGGAATAAAATTTTTTATTTATTTTAATTTTTTAATTTTTGACAGCGATATCTCGATTTCGCCTGTTTCCATCACTGGCGGCGGGGTATGTCTACTGCGCTAGAGGGCAGTTACGGCACCTTCTCGCGCACGCGTTGTGGGTCTTCTGCGGCCTATATAGGGGCCGCCGCTTGCGCTGGGAAGCAGCATTCTCCGGCGGTAATTCGCTTGAATACTGCTCTTCGATTGTGCTGTTGCGGTACCAATCGAAGTGATAGGTGTTGCAGGTGCCAGCTAGCCAGCCAGCCATGCAGCCAGCCAGCCAGCCCGTCCGTCCGTTTCCGTGCAGCGGTCACCACAGACAGCGAGCAGCGAGCGGCCAGCAGCCAGCAGGCAGCAGCGGTTCCCGGTAGCAGCGGTCCCCGCCAGTAGCGGTCTCGCCAGCAGCCCGCCAGCGCCGGCCCCCGCCAGCGCCGGTTCCCGCCAGCAGCGGTCTCGCCAGCAGCCCGCCAGCACCGGTCCCCGCCAGCGCCGGTCCCCGCCAGCAGCCAGCGGTGGTCCTAGCTGCCTCCAGCAGCAGCAGCAGCAGCAGCGGAGGCGTCACCACCAGCCAGCCAACCGGGTCGCCCCCACCGCCAGCGAGTGGGGCTTCGGCCCCAGTCTCCTTCGTTCTTCGTCATTCTCCGTCACCTTCTACTCTGTGTCTCTCGTCGCACTGCCCGTCTCTCGTTTGTTTCCTTGTCTTGTTCTGTGTTTCTCCTCTCATTATGATGTCAAACCCCACCAGCTCCTCTACAGCCACCACCACTGCCATCGTCTACACCTTCCCCTCAGCCGCTGCCACCACTATCACATGGTGTGCCGCATCACTCCCCCCTCAGTCCATCCCCCCACTCCTCACTCTCCCATCTCCCTCCCTATTTGTCGCCCCATCCCCAGCTCCTCCCTCCCGTCCCTCCTCCGATCCCTTCCCTCCCCTCCCTCCCCCTGCTTCTTCCGTTTCTGCGGCCCCCGCTAGGGTGGTTGCCCGGAGAGCTACAGCTCATGCTCAACTCTCCACTTAGCCCTCGTCATCATCATCATCATCACCGTAGCCTTCGCCGACACCCTCACCGTCTCCGGCGCCGACTCCAGCACCGGGACCTGCCACTCCCCGCCACATTCCAGTCGTTCCCATCCCCCACACCTCCTCCGCCGCCGTCAAGCGCCCCAGTGGCACCCCTGCCTCCTCTATTCCCAAAAAGGCTCCGCCTCGACCCCCTTCCCCAACTCATAATGCCATGGATGTCTCCCTGCCTGCCCCCCTCCTCATCCTCCTCCTGGTGCCCCCATCTCCCTCCTTAATCCTCGCCGTGATTCGGTGCTCATCTCCTCCCCCAGCCCTACCCTCCACACGGACCTCCTTTCCCGCATCCCTGTCACCTGCTTTGGCCCTAATGCCTCCCTCACCCCTGCTCCTTCCCCATCTCCCTCCTGCCAACCCCAACACCCACGTCGCCCACTGACCCTCACAGCCGTGATCACTCGGCTTAGTCCGGCGATCACGGAGGAGGAGGTGTTGGCAGAGCTCAAGGCGTATCCCCATCTGGAGGTGCGTGCAGTTCGCCGCATTCATAACTCCGCTGGCACCACTCACCTTATGCGTATCTTTCCTGAGCACGCCCCCTCCATCGACCGTCTCCTGAAGGAGGGTGCCCTTCTCTTTCACCGCCGCTACCCAGTTGACCCTTCCCGTTCCCCTCCTCAATCCCTCCGCTGCCAGAGGTGCTTGCGGTATAATGCGCACCCTACATCAAAGTGCCGCGAGGCCTCCACCTGCCCGCACTGTAGGCAAGTCCACTTTCTCAGGCAGTGCCCCAATCTCCAGTCCCCCCCCCCCCTCCTGTAATACCTGTTACCTCGCTCACCCCACGTACTCCCAGAAATGTAAAGCCCGAGCCCCTCCTACCACTCCTGAGCTAACCGTTCCTGTCCGCCCTATGGAGGCCCCCACCCCTCCCGGCAATTCCCTTAGTCCACCCCTACTTCTGTGGACATCATCAGATTCCTCACCATCGTCCTTCAGAATGTTCATCCTTTTCAACGCCCCCACACCCTGCAACAGGTATCCCTCGCCGCCCGTTCCGTTTACCACCTGAAAATGTACACCACCTACTCCAACAACCAGGCCCATTTCACCTTTCCCGCCTTGACACCCTTGTCTAAATCCCTGTCATGGCGTGACAGCACCGTATCCTTTTCAACAACATCCGCTCCCTTCCCGCCAACAAGAACCTCTTCCTGCACGCCCTTGCCACCCACCGCATGGACGCCTTCCTCCTCAATGAAACCTTCCTCCAACCCCACCACACCATCCACACTTCGCCATACCTCCTTCACCGTTCTGATAATCCCCTCCCGATTGCTCGTGGCGGAGTTGCCATTGGTCACCACCGCCAGATCCATGTTCGGCTCCTACCTCTCCTTCCCGACCCCACCGAACACCTGATCCTTAGTCTCTTCTTCCCCGGCCTTACCGTTAACTGCGCCACCATCTATGTCCGCCCTAACGCCCCTATTCCCTTCGACTTCCTCTCCCATGTTGACCGTACCTTCTCCTCCTACGTGATCGCCGCCGACCTCAACATCCACAGTCGTTCGGCCGCCCAGCTACGGCGGTGGCATCGGTTCCTCTCCTCCCTTCAAGGCGACCTCATCCTCATCCCCCAGCACACCCGTCCCAAATCCAACTCCACTCCTGATGTTGTCCTTTCCTCCACCTACCTCCTTGGTCGCATAACGGTGGATGTCCTGGACCCTATTGGTAGCGACCATCTCCCTGTTCTCCTCACCTTTTGAGACGGTCGTCGCCCCCGCCCCAACCCTCTTCATGACCCTCCCCCTAAGTATGTCCATAACTATTCCCGTGCCAACTGGAATGCCTACCGGGATACTCTCTCCACCCAGGTCGATAGCCACCCCTTCACCTACCGTCACCCTGACGATGTAACCCATGCCACCACCTTTCTCCATCAGACCTTGTCTGAGGCCGTGGAGGCCCACGTCCCTACTGTCGCTATCCACCCCCACCGTCCTACCTTACCCACATCTCCTCCATGAATCCTGCCGTCTCTACCGTGCCTTCCTCCACACGCGTGACCCGGACACACTACGACGCCACCGGCAACTCCAACGCCGGGACTGGCGACAGACATGCACCCGTTTAAATGCTACCCTCCCTATCAACTCATCCAAGTTCTGGTCCGCCTTCCGTCGCCTTACCAGAACTAAACCCTCCCCCTACTATCCTCTTCTCCATGATGATCACCCCTTCCCTGACACCCTTAGTAAGGCCGATCACTTTGCCTCCTACCTGTCTGATGTCTTTTCCATCCCCGATGATCCCCAGTTCGATTACTCCCTCTTCTCAGATGTCCGCGAGCGAACTGACACCTGTATCCATCCCCTCGCACCTGGTTTCCAGTACTTGGACAACATTACACACACGGAACTCAATGCCCCAATCACTACACAGGATCTCATTGCTACACTCCACACAAAACGCAACACCGCTCCTGGTCACGATCGTGTCACCTATCGTCACCTTCGCGAAGCTCCTGCCTCTTTCCTCTCCACCTTGGCCAGGCTCTACAATGTAGTCCTGTCCACCAGTTACTACCCCGTCCTGTGGAAAACCTCCCGTCTCCTGATGTTCCTTAAACCTGGCAAACCGCCATGTGCCGTCGCTTCCTACCGTCCTATCAGCCTTACCTCGGTCTTCTGCAAGGTCCTGGAATTTATCCCCTCCCGCCGCATCCACCAGCATCTTCGCCAGCACCGCCTCCTTCCGCTTACCCATTGTGGCTTTCGGCCGTCCTTCTCTTCTGACGACCTTCTCCTTCACCGCACTCATCTCCTTTCCGACCAGCTTAATTCCCGTCGCTCCGCTATCTTCCTCTGCCTGGACCTCGAACGAGCTTATGACCGTGCATGGCATTCCGGTCTCCTCTTCAAGCTCCAAACCTTCGCCCTTCCCATTAACTACGTCCGTCTCATCGGCTCCTTTCTCTCCCACCATCCTTCTTACGTCACCATCCATAACACGGATTCCTACACTTTTTTTCCCTCCACCGGTGTGCCCCAAGGCTCCGTCCTTTCCCCCCTTCTGTACCTTTTGTATAAGGCGGACATGCCGCCGCCCTCACCCCCCGTCCACCTTCTCCAGTTTGCCGATGACACTGCCTTCCTTTCTCTTGCCGCCACCCTGCAGCGCTCCCAACACCTTCTCCAATCCCATCTTGACCGGTTCACTGCTTGGTGCAACCAGTGGTTGCTCAAGGTCAATCCCTCCAAGACCCAGGCTATCATTGTAGGCAAAACCACCCCTTCCTTCCGCCTCCTTGATTTCTATCTCATCATCTATGGCCGTCCTGTCGCCCTCACTCCCATCCTCAAGTACCTTGACGTCACCCTCGACCATCGCCTCTCCTGGACCCCCGATCTCCGGAGAATCCAAGCCAAGGCACACTCCCGACTCCACCTCTTCAAGCTCCTTTCGGGCCGTACGTGGGGTCTGGACCCCTCCACCATCCTCCACACCTATAAATCCCTCATCCGCCCTATCCTCTGCTACGCCCATCTGGATCTCTGCCCCCCCTACCTTTTATAAATCTCTTCAAATCCTTGAACGCCATGCTCTCTGCCTCGCCTATCGCATCCGTCTCCCCTCCCCTACGCGGATCCTGTACGATCTCATTCCTTTCCCCCACCTCCTGCTTTTCCTTGAAAGGATACAGATCCTGTACACCTCCCGCAAACTCGACCCTCCTCACTCGCTTGTCTCGCCCATCCTCTCCCATCCCCACCCGCTGCCGCACCTCTATTCCCACGTCCCACCCGGTCTCCGTCTCTCCACCCTCCTTACCCTCTCCCAAGGTGGCTTCCGGCAGCTGCCTCTCCCTGATGAAGTCCTCCTCCCCACCATCTACCCCTTATATCAACTTTGAACCTACCCCCCCCCCCCCCCACCTCCTGTGGCCTCTCCACTTGGCACCCTCCCTCCCTTATCTTTCCTTTTCCCCCGTCCCCTTCCTCCACCCCTCTTCCCCCGGGCTCCCCCCTCTTTTTCCTCCCCTCCCCCTGTCTCCCTTGCCCATGGCATCTGCCCTCCCCTCTCCCTGTCCTACTCCCCTTCCTCCTCCCCCTCCCTTGGCAGGTCCCCAGACTCGCACACGCTCAGTGAACATTCGCGCGCCGAAGATCATCGCCATCAGTGTCTCGTGTGTGTGACTTCGTTTTGTGTTCACTGTCCTTTCGCCGTCACGCCACCACCATTCACGTGTGCCGTCGCAGTCATCCGTGTTATGTGCGCTGTGTCAACAAGTGTTAGTGTTTTTCTCATTCAGCGTGAACGGCTTCATGTTTACTGTTTTTTGTATCTACATTTTTTGCCCGCCGTTTTTATTGTATTGTCTGTGGCACCTATATGTCATGTTATTGTACCACTCAAGGCTGAAGAGAAGGGTAATATGTTGCTGCCAGCCCTCCTTGTATGAGGTGACTAAAATTACAATAAAGGGAAAAAAAAGCGCTGGGAAGTTAGTTCCGGCGAGATCGTGCACCAGCACTCTCACCTGAAGATGGCGGCCAGTTGTACCCCGGAAATATTGTGTAATGAAGACGTTATGATCCGGCTGCATACCCGAGAAGAATATTATCAATTATTACACCGGGAAAGCCTCCGTAGTCACTGAAACAATTTGTAATCTTCTCTATTTGAGATTGTAGGTAGGAGCACCCAAATTACTCACGATCGGACGGAGCGGGACCCCTTTCTTATGAATCTTGGGTAGACCGTATAATGGGGTGGCACGAAGTTTTTTGAGAACGTCGTCAGGTAAAGAACTCTTCTTCAACAGTGAAAGCGTCTTCCATTTTATCCGTTCAGTTGGGTCGTCCTGCAATGTTCTGTATGCTGAGTCTTCAAGTAAGAGATCCATCTTTCCCAGATAGTCATCACGTGATAGAAGAACAGTTGCGTTGCCTTTGTCCGCTGGTAGAACTATCAGATCTTCGTCTTCTCTAATGGACCGGACGGCTGCCCTTTCGAGAGAGGAGATGTTACTCCGTGGAGGCGGCGCCCGCCGCAATGTATGAGACCTCTTGCCTAAAGTCAGTTCCGGCGAGATCGTGCACCAGCAATCTCACCTGAAGATGGCGGCCAGTTGGACCGCGGAAATATTGTGTAATGAAGACGTTATGATCCGGCTGCATACCCGAGAAGAATATTATAAAATCGTTTCAGTATTTGAAACTGTCATCAAGCGGTAAAAGCAGCGGTGCGCAAACACTACAATCGTTTGCGATAATCACAAAATATTTCAACTGAACCCTGTACTGTCGTTCGCAGGTTTAGTTAGTTTCACTAAACTTATTATTTACAGTAAAGTCGTTTAGAGTATATTTTCCGTTATTAGGCAGGGATGGGTAACTGAAGCAAGTGCAAAGGGAGAAGGTCAATCGACTAGAAAGAATTTCTAGATTGATTCGGGCAAGTGATGGTTCAAATGGCTCTGAGCACTTTGGGACCGAACATCTGAGGTCATCAGTCCCCTAGAACTTAGAACTTCTTAAACCTAACTAACCCAAGGACATCACACACATTCATGACCGAAGCAGAATTCGAACCTTCACGATCCATTACAGCCATGCGGATAAAATGCCTGTCATCTCGACTGCTAGTGATACGAGGCCGTTAGGATCCAGCATGGCGTTCCGTATTACCCTCCTGAACCCACCGATTCAATATTCTGCTAACAGTCATTGGATCTCGACCAACGGGAGCAGCAATGTCGCGATACGATAAACCGCAATAGCGATAGGCTACAATCCGACCTTTATCAACGTCAGAAACATGATGGTACGCATTTCTCCTCCTTACACGAGACATCACAACAACGTTTCATCAGGCAACGCCGGTCAACCGCTGTTTTTGTGTATGAGAAATCGGTTGGAAACTTTCCTCATGTCAGCACGTTGTAGGTGTCGCCACCGGCGCCAACCTTGTGTGAATACTCTGAAAAGCTTGTCATTTGCACATCACAGAATCTTCTTCCTGTCAGTTAAATTTCGCATCTGCAGCACGTCATCTTCGTGGTGTAGCAATTGTAATGGCCAGTAGTGTACAATGACGAACTACTATCCGGAGCTAAATAGAGGAGCCATAGAGATATGTAATCATAGGGAAGGTTTAACAGACGTGAAAAATCACACAAGTGATTGAAAAATTTTGTCTTTGAGTGTCGACAGTTCGATAATTAAGTTTTATCCATGATTTTTACCATCGTGGTTTTATCTGTGACAAGGATTATATCTACCGATCACGCCCCACTTTTCAGCGTATTTCGTGCAAATTGTAGCGTTTATACTGATTTGAAACATAGTTTTTACAACAGGGAGCGTATATACTGTCACAAAAGTCGGCACAACCTAAATATTGACACAACCTTTGTCTTTCTACTTCGTTTACTAAGGATGCTGTGAGGTATGAACGATCTAGGGCGTTGCAGTCATGGACAATTCGGCTGATCCCGGCGGAGGTTCGAGTCCTCCCTCGGGCATGGGTGTGTGTGTTTGTCCTTAGGATAATTTAGGTAAAGTAGTGTGTAAACTGAGGGGCTGATGACCTTAGCGGTTAAGTCCTATAAGATTTCACGCACATTTGAACATTTTGTGGTATGAAACGGTGCATTACAGGACAGTTTGTTTACGATTCTCTTGTAACCTACAAATATTTACAGAAAAACCTCGTTTTCTTTTAAGAACAAAAAATGGCTACTAAACAGCGAAATTATCTTCACTACATGTCCAGTCAAATCAGGCAACGTGAAACGTAGGAAACATGTCAGGAATCCGATACCTACAATATTTAACTGACCAAATTTGCCACAACAATTTGTAGCTGAAGGGAAAATCACACAGAAGAGGTAATAAAATGTCAAAAGCAATGAAACTGTTTCCCAACACAGAAGAAATCAGTCCCACTATCGTTGCTACGTCTCAGCCACAAACGGCAAGAACCTTGAACACATTCGGTTCTGAAGCAAAAGTGATTATATCTGCAAAAGTATTCGTGTGTTAGAAAGTCAAGTGCAGTGTAAGAACGTGCGAATCAGTAGACTCCATTCGAAACTGTTACGTGTTTACGAAAGTGCCAATCGTAAAAAGAACAAACACAATAGAAATATACAGGATGTTTGGGAAGGAAAGGTCAATATTTTACGCACTAATAGTATAAGTAATTCTGAACAAAAAATGTTGTATGAACATAGGTCCGCAAATGCTCCGTTAGGGAGGTATGGGTATTGAAAAGAACTCCAATTCTGCAAAATTGAAGCGCACAACGTGAACGTATACGCAATACAACTGGTCCATGACGTGATTTTCTTGAAAACAATGTTACAGAGAAACACAGCAGTGTTACACATTTTTACATAACGTTTATTTACTTTGCATTTAGTACATAATGTATTACAACATGAATGTTACATGTATTCAGTTGACGGCTTTAACACTTATCGTATAGATGTTGTACAGTTCACAGAACAGGTTTGAATATCCCACCATGAACGTCAATGCACTTTTGCGCTCTAGCGATAACATGTTGTGTTGCTTGTTCAGTTGCCAGTAGTTGGTTCCTAATCAATTCAGCAGCGCCCATGATGCGACGAAGCATTTCATATCGTGTATTCTGCTTCACTTTGTGCACCTCTGATTTCATCCAACCCCATAAACGGAAATCTAAAGTTGTAAGGTCAGGTGATCTTGGAGGCCAATCCAGAGATTGGGGTAGATGCGGTTAAGATGGTCCTTCACACGTAAGGTGACTTGTGGAGGGGCACTGTCATATTGAAAGTACATTCCAGTTCGCTTGGCTAAAGGAACGTCTTCAAATAGTTCCACAAATGAATTTCCCAAAACAATACAGGTAGCTCTCTCCCATCAACCACTGATTGATAATAAAAGGACCTATCAAAAGGTTGCCGATCATGCCGCACCAAACATTTATGGCAGAACGAACTTGGAAATTGCTGTTCACTGGAGAGTGTGTATTTTCCCATGACTTCACTTCTGGAAATTGAAATAAGAACACCGTGAATTCATTGTCCCAGGAAGGGGAAACTTTATTGACACATTCCTGGAGTCAGATACATCACATGATCACACTGACAGAACCACAGGCACATAGACACAGGCAACAGAGCATGCACAATGTCGGCACTAGTACAGTGTATATCCACCTTTCGCAGCAATGCAGGCTGCTATTCTCCAATGGAGACGATCGTAGAGATGCTGGATGAAGTCCTGTGGAACGGCTTGCCATGCCATTTCCACCTGGCGTCTCAGTTGGACCAGAGTTCGCGCTGGACGTGCAGACCGCGTGAGACGACTCTTCATCCAGTCCCAAACATGCTCAATGGGGGACAGATCCGGAGATCTTGCTGGCCAGGGTAGTTGACTTACACCTTCTAGAGCACGTTGGGTGGCACGGGATACATGCGGACGTGCATTGTCCTGTTGGAACAACAAGTTCCCTTGCCGGTCTAGGAATAGTAGAACGATGGGTTCGATGACGGTTTGGATGTACCGTGCACTATTCAGTGTCCCCTCGACGATTACCAGAGGTGTACGGCCAGTGTAGGAGATCGCTCCCCACACCATGATGCCGGGTGTTGGCCCTGTGTGCCTCGGTCGTATGCAGTCCTGATTGTGGCGCTCACCTGCACGGCGCCAAACACGCATACGACCATCATTGGCACCAAGGCAGAAGCGACTCTCATCGCTGAAGACGACACGTCTCCATTCGTCCCTCCATTCACGCCTGTCGCGACACCACTGGAGGCAGGCTGCACGATGTTGGGGCGTGAGCGGAAGACGGCCTAACGGCGTGTGGGACCGTAGCCCACCTTCATGGAGACGGTTGCGAATGGTCCTCGCCGATACCGCAGGAGCAACAGTGTCCATAATTTGCTGGGAAGTGGCGGTGCGGTCCCCTACGGCACTGCGTAGGATCCTACGGTCTTGGCGTGTATCCGTGCGTCGCTGCGGTCCGGTCCCAGGTCGACGGGCACGTGCACCTTCCGCCAACCACTGGCGACAACATCGATGTACTGTGGAGACCTCACGCCCCACGTGTTGAGCAATTCGGCGGTACGTCCACCCGGCCTCCCGCATGCCCACTATACGCCCTCGCTCAAAATCCGTCAACTGCACATACGGTTCACGTCCACGCTGTCGCAGCATGCTACCAGTGTTAAAGACTGCGATGAAGCTCCGTATGCCACGGCAAACTGGCTGACACTGACGGCGGCGGTGCACAAATGATGCGCAGCTAGCGCCATTCGACGGCCAACACCGCGGTTCCTGGTGTGTCCGCTGTGCCGTGCGTGTGATCATTGCTTGTACAGCCCTCTCGCAGTGTCCGGAGCAAGTATGGTGGGTCTGACACACCGGTGTCAATGTGTTCTTTTTTCCATTTCCAGGAGTGTATATATGATTGTTGCGTGTGTTGTTTACTCTCGTCAGTTAATACACTCCTGGAAATGGAAAAAAGAACACATTGACACCGGTGTGTCAGACCCACCATACTTGCTCCGGACACTGCGAGAGGGCTGTACAAGCAATGATCACACGCACGGCACAGCGGACACACCAGGAACCGCGGTGTTGGACGTCGAAAGGCGCTAGCTGCGCAGCATTTGTGCACCGCCGCCTTCAGTGTCAGCCAGTTTGCCGTGGCATACGGAGCTCCATCGCAGTCTTTAACACTGGTAGCATGCCGCGACAGCGTGGACGTGAACCGTATGTGCAGTTGACGGACTTTGAGCGAGGGCGTATAGTGGGCATGCGGGAGGCCGGGTGGACGTACCGCCGAATTGCTCAACACGTGGGGCGTGAGGTCTCCACAGTACATCGATGTTGTCGCCAGTGGTCGGCGGTAGGTGCACGTGCCCGTCGACCTGGGACCGGACCGCAGCGACGCACGGATGCACGCCAAGACCGTAGGATCCTACGCAGTGCCGTAGGGGACCGCACCGCCATTTCCCAGCAAATTAGGGACACTGTTGCTCCTGGGATATCGGCGAGGACCATTCGCAACCGTCTCCATGAAGCTGGGCTACGGTCCCGCACACTGTTAGGTCGTCTTCCGCTCACGCCCCAACATCGTGCAGCCCGCCTCCAGTGGTGTCGCGACAGGCGTGAATGGAGGGACGAATGGAGACGTGTCGTCTTTAGCGATGAGAGTCGCTTCTGCTTTGGTGCCAATGATGGTCGTAAGCGTGTTTGGCGCCGTGCAGGTGAGCGCCACAATCAGGACTGCATACGAACGAGGCACACAGGGCCAACACCCGGCATCATGGTATGGGGAGCGATCTCCTACACTGGCCGTACACCTCTGGTGATCGTCGAGGGGACACTGAATAGTGCACGGTACATCATAACCATCATCGAACCCATCGTTCTACCATTCCTAGACCGGCAAGGGAACTTGCTGTTCCAACAGGACAATGCACGTCCGCATGTATCCCGTGCCATCCAACGTGCTCTAGAAGGTGTAAGTCAACTACCCTGGCCAGCAAGATCTCCGGATCTGTCCCCCATTGAGCATGTTTGGGAGTGGATGAAGCGTCGTCTCACGCGGTCTGCATGTCCAGCACGAACGCTGGTCCAACTGAGGCGCGGGTGGAAATGGCATGGCAAGCCGTTCCACAGGACTACATCCAGCATCTCTACGATCGTCGCCATGGGAGAATAGCAGCCTGCATTGCTGCGAAAGGTGGATATACACTGTACTAGTGCCGACATTGTGCATGCTCTGTTGCCTGTGTCTATGTGCCTGTGGTTCTGTCAGTGTGATCATGTGATGTATCTGACCCCAGGAATGTGTCAATAAAGTTTCCCCTTCCTGGGACAATGAATTCACGGTGTTCTTATTTCAATTTCCAGGAGTGTAGTATGTTTGGAAGCAAATGATTATTCTCATTTTGCCAGTGACAGAATTGAAGTCGTTGGGCATTGTCGCCAACGTGGAGATTTTGGACACGCTGTGTATGAAACGGATGTAGGTTTTGCGCATTTAATGTTCCCCATACACGTGTCTATGGAATATTCATACGCAGGTACATTCTTCCTATGCACGTACCGGGACTTCGATCAACACTTGAGATAATTTCTTCGTGTTCTTGCAAAGTTTGTTGACGTGCACGCTCGGACGAAAAATGTCTACTTGGGAGAGAGCTTGTTGCACGCAAAGTGATAAACACTTTGGTAAACACCCTGCGATCAGGTAATCGTCGAGTCGGAAAGCGCCTGTGGTATTCTTCTCTTGCAGCGGTAACACTAACGTCGCAGAAGGCATAAACAAACACCATATCCGGGTATTCCTCATTGCTGTAGACGTATGGCATTGTTAGCAGCGCTTGTGCGAACACAGTTAACACCATGCTCTATACAGATAACCGATCCGTCGCCCATACACTACACAATGCGGCTTACACGGCACAACTGCGCAAACGGCAAATGATTGTACTCTGAACTACGTACGTCACATGAACATAATACATGGTAGGTGGCCGCGCGGTTCTAGTCGCTACAGTCTGGAACGGCGCGACCGCTACGGTCGCAGGTTCGAATCCTGCCTCGGGCATGGATGTGTGTGATGTCCTTAGGTTAGTTAGGTTTAAGTAGTTCTAGGAGATTGATAATCTCAGAAGTTAAGTCCCATAGTGCTCAGAGCCATTGTACACAAGAAAGTCGCCAAGAAATATTTTGCTAACTTGTTTAAGTTTGAGAAATTTTTCAAAAGGTGTATTGTTCTCATGGCTTAATGAAGCATAGGTAAACTTGGAATCCTTGTTCTCATTTATCAATCCTTAAGACCAGCTCCCTATTTTCATTTACCTTCAGGACTGTTTGTATACTCGCATTGCATATCGCGAGTTGTGTACTGGGAAGTATTTTGTAAACATTGGAAGATACCGTCTTGCACAGCACATCGCAAGTACGGCAAGTGCAATGTAATTTTTGACAGTCTTGATAGCAACAGGTTGCAGAACAGACGAGTGTTCCTTGCTCATAAGTATGCCAATAAATTTAATTACCATCAAAGGCCCTGTCCATTGAAGGCATAGTGACTGTCAGTGTTTCTGTGAAAATACCAGTGTCAGCTCGGAGGCTTAATACCGGTAAAAGATTTCAGTGAAGTGCTACCTTGTGAATTTTGAAGCAGTTTTAAAAAAATGGTTCAAATGGCTCTGAGCACTATGAGACTTAACTTCTGAGGTCATCAGTCCCCTAGAACTCAGAACTACTTAAACCTAACTAACCTTAAGGACATCACACACGTCCATGGGCGAGGCAGGATTCGAACGTGCTACCGTAGCGGTCGCACGGTTCCAGACTGTAGCGCCTAGAACCGCTCGGCCACACGGCCGGCGAAGCAGTATTAGTAGATAGTCAGATGCGTTAATTTTTATGTTCATTTACACTGTCATTACAATAACACTTCTGATACAATGATTGTTTACAAAATTAAGACAAATATTAGCAATATTCAGGGCCAATATGTTAATCTGAGTCATTTGTTTTGCAGTCAGATAGCATATGTAAACTCTTGCTCTCTCGCAGCCGAATAGTTTGACGTCGCGGCTAGTCTGGATTCCAAATCGTGTAGTGTGAGCTCCACATATTTACATTCAAAATTTAAATTTTAGCGCAGTTCTTTTGCCCTGCACTGAGATTTACATATTTCGGTATCAAAATAAGTTTTACACTTTCTTCAGATACCAACCTGACACTTGCAGACATGGGTGTAAGTGTAAGAAGAAACTTTTAAATATCGCGTCTGTACGTGTTAGACTCTCCGACCCGTCAGCCTCCGAGGCTCATCGGATGCCAAAGCGCTGTCCACAGTTAGCCGTATTCGCGAGTAAAAAATAAACCGCACTATCCGCTTCCTGTACAAAGAAATGATATACTCGTACTATTAGTTTTTATATGGTTTGTCTACTCTCCCTCGTGCTTCTCTTTGAACTACAGAAATATACTTTATCGGCACTCGACCAACGACCAAAGTTTAGGAGATCGCACCAGAATTGGGAAGAGGATCCTTCACCCAGTTTCTCCATCGGAGCTCAAAACCGACCATTGTGCAGCTAGTGGTCGCCGGTGGCACAAAAACGGCCGTGGCGCAGACGTATTGCACAGCCGCTGAGACTAGCCTGTCCTCTGACTGATGGCGTCCTGCTGGAGCGGCCAAAATTAGACTCTGTCTGCCTGCCCAGGGGGGGCACATGATGACTCATCTCCGTCCCGTCGCACTGCTGCTGGACTCTGCTCTCTATGTCGTCCGCTGCTCAGACCAACGACATCCCCCCCCCCGCCTCGCCACTCCCCACCACCTCTGTTCCCCTTCTTTCCCTCTCCCTTTTCACTACGTTATAAACTTAAGAGTAGATTAACAGCCTAAGAATTCCCATTACTCTTTCTGAGATTGCATATGTAAGGTGTCAGGCAAATCCAACACCTTCCATGAAAACCATGACATGATAAGCAAATCCAGTAGTATGTCACATAGCTCGGAATAAATCGTGACATTAAATTAACCAAAGTAATACGAGTAACGAGTGAGCAAATGGAATACCACAGACTAACACAAGAATGCCTAAATGCATGTCGTACCTTCCCACCGTGAGGCAGACGCAGTTCCGAGGGGAGAAACGAGGACAGAAGCCGAGAGCAGAACCGTGTTAACCTAGAAGGCCCTACGATAAGGGACAGATGGGCCAGCCTACCTGTACGACTACACAACCCGCACGTTTTAGCGTGAGGCTTTTTCGCGTCTCTGTTACGTGAAGGACCACCCCCCAGCCCATGTTAAAAGCTAGAGCCCTCCAGAAAAACAGTATAGATCTTACGATAACACAAAAAGGGCCACTACCACCCGCAAGTTTTAGCGTGAGACTTTTTGGTGTCTCAGGTATGTCAAGGACCACCCCCCAGCCCATGTTAAAAGATAGAGCCCTCCAGAAGAACAGTATAGATCTTACGATAACGCTAAAAGGACCACACTAGCTGCAGGTTTTAGCGTGAGACTTTTTAGCGTCTGTTACGTTGCAAACTTTAAAAACATTGCCCCACCACGAAAAGTATAACGTTTCTCAATGGATAGACAGAATTTTTGTAGGCGGAGCTTAAGGTTAACATTGAGACCCTGATTGGTCAGATGAAAACACAGCCAGATAGTTTTTTAAAACCAACTTCGGTAAATTATAGTAAGGAGAAGTTAGAAAGAGTTAGTTCCGAGACGGCGAGCTGGGTGGCTGCTGCGCCGGCCGCTGCCGCCCTGACGCTGCCTAAACACCGACAAGGTAATGAACGCACGCGATGCCGCATTTTTGAGCGCATAAGGCTTCACTCAAAACTGCAGAAGACTCATTTGTTACACCCCTTTTTTGCGTAATACTAGTGTCGATCGTTAATTAAAACTCATGGTGTTTACATTTGCCACTTGAAGAAAAGATCTGAAACGCGATGATTTTTCGTTTATATAGTTATTGAGAAGCCACACCTGCCACTGTAATTTACAACAGGTTAGATAAGTAATTAAAGATAATTGAGGGTCACTGTAGACCATTTTGATAGTTTTCTCTTTTGTGAAACTTAATTTAAACCTAGATTATAGATGTGATATGGCATAGGTCATCCTTCGATCGATTGTAGAACTTGGAAACCCATTTAGGGAATATTCGTTCACATTTTTGTTGAACGCAGTTGGTTTTTACCATCCTGTATTAAAATATTTCCTTTTATCAATAGTGCAATTTATAAACGATGTTTTGTGAGTAGAATAAAATTTCCAATGGTAAACTTAACTGCTTTCTCGACGTTATTTTACCAGCTAACTAAAAATAGGAAAGCCTTGAACCCTTTCCACTAAATTTAGTTAGTATTAAGATTCTTTTACAGGGAGTACAGTGGAGCTGACGCTGAGATAATTTAGTATTTGGTTATATCATTACTAGTCTCACTGAACTCTTCTGAATTCTACATGTCATGTGTGGTCTGGCGTCTCCTTACTAGCAACAGGTCCCAGGTTCAAACTAGATAATTCCCTACAAAACACGCTCAGAGCGTCGTTGCGCGAAAATGGTAGGGAGACACGATATAGGACAAACAGACACCACCATGAATGTTTAGACATAGAGATGAGTAATGATGAAGAATTTGGTATTTAAGACGATCGTTAGGAAGAATAAATATGGGGTGTCCAGAAAAAGAGCACCAATTTTGTAGAAATAATCACGGTATTCTTATTATTTATAGTGGCATGTGTTTATCAAATAGTACACTACTGGCCATTAAAGATGCTACACCACGAAGATAACCTGCTACAGGCGCGAAATTTAACCGACAGGAAGAAGATGCTGTGATATGCAAATGATTTTTCAGAGCAATCACACAAGGTTGGCGCCGGTGGCGACACCTACAACGTGCTCACATGAGAATAGTTTCCAACCGATTTCTCATAGACACACAGCAGTTGACCTGCGTTGCCTGGTGAAATGTTGTTGTGATGCCTCGAGTAAGGAGGAGAAATGCGTACCATCACGTTTCCGACTTTGGTAAAGGGATTGTAGCCTATCGCGATTGCGGTTTATCGTATCGCGACATTACTGCTCGCTTTGGTCGACATCCACTGACTGTTAGCAGAATATGGAATCAGTGGGTTCAGGAGGGTAATACGGAACGCCGTACTGGATCCCAACGGCCTCGTATCACTAGCAGTCGAGATGACAGGCATCTTATTCGCATGGCTGTAACGGATCGTGCACCCACGTCTCGATCCCTGAGTCAACAGATGGGGACGTTTGCAAGACAACAACCATCTGCACGAAGAGTTCGATGACGTTTGCAGCAGCATGGACTATCAGCTGGGAGACCATGGCTGCGGTTACCCTTGACGCTGCATCACAGACAAGAGCGCCTGCGATGGTGTACTCAACGACGAACCTTGGTGCACGAATGGCAAAACGTCATTTTTTAGGATGAATCCAGGTTTTGTTTACAGCATCATGATGGTCGCATCCGTGTTTGGCGACATCGCGGTGAACGCTCATTGGAAGCGTGTATTCGTCATCACCATACTGGCGTATCACCTGACGTGATAGTATGGGGTGCCACTGGTTACACGTCTCGGGCACCCCTTGTTCGCATTGACGGCACTTTGAACAGTGGACGTTACATTTCAGATGTGTTACGACCCGTGGCTCTACCCTTCATTGGATCCCTGCGGAACCCTACATTTCAGCTGGATAAAGCACGGCCGCATGTTGCAGGTCCTGTACGGGCCTTTCTGGATACAGAAAATGTTCGACTGCTGCCCTGGCCAGCACATTCTCCAGATCTCTCAGCAACTGAAAACGTCTGGTCAATGTTGGCCGAGCAACTGGCTCGTCACAATATGCCAGTCACTACTCTTGATGAACTGCGGTATCGTGTTGAAGCTGCATGGGCAGCTGTACCTGTACACGCCATCCAAGCTCTGTTTGACTCAATGCCCAGGCGTATCAAGGCCGTTATTACGGCCAAAGGTGGTTATTCTGGGTACTGATTTCTCAGGTTCTATGCACCCAAATTGCGTGAAAATGTAATCACATGCCATTTCTAGTATATTTGTCCAATGAATACCCGTTTATCATCTGCATTTATTCTTGGCGTAGCAATTTTAATGGCCAGTAGTGTATATTCAACACGAGCACAAGTCACTTCCCGACGCAATACCGATCTGCCGGCTGTGACACAAGAGACATTTCGGAGCATTTGTGGTGTTACAGCTGCAGCAGCTCGTCTGATTCTGTCTCGGAGCTCCGTCAGTATACACGGTGGCGGTTGAACGCACGTACCTTGATAAAACCCCAGACGAAGAATGGAAACTCTGCTAGCAACAAAACTGTTCTCTACAATGCCTGAAGCTTCCTTGCATCCAGAAGAACCCCCCTGGATTCGATCAGCCTCGGTCGACTACCTTGAACCGCCTCCGAGCGGGCCATGGACGATGTGCAGACACTCTATATAGATAGGAAATTTTCATAACTATCTTGTGGCTGTGGTGCGGAACCACAGACAGGTGCTCATGTTGTAGCGACATGTCCTGCTCGTGCCTACAAGGGTATAAAATACACAATTAGCTGTTGTCATTTGTGTTATTTTATGCTGGAGAGCTGTGCTTAAATGTTGACGTGTATGGTTCAAATTGTTCCAATGGATCTGAGCACTATGGGACTTAACATCTGAGGTCATCAGTCCCCTAGACCTAGAACTACTTAAACCTAACTAACCTAAGGACATCACACACATCCATCCCCGAAGCAGTAGTTTTCACAGTAGGGAGCGTACATACTGTCTCACAAAAGACGTCACAACCTAAAATTGATACCACCTTTGTCTTTCTACTTCGTTTACCAAGGATCCTGTGAGGTATGAAACGGTGCATTACAGGACAGTTTGTTCGCGATTATCTTGTAACCTACACCTATTTACTGCAAAATGTCTTTCAAGAACAAAAAAATGTCTACTAAACACCAGAAGACCTGACCATTTGCAGAGAATTCCTTTGTTTACTCAACAAAGTGAAGTTATCTTCACTACGTTTCCAGTCAAATCAGTCAACGTGGAACGTAGGCAACTTGTGTGGAATCCGATACCTACAATATTTAACTGACCAGATACACCACCACAATAGTAGCTGTACGGAACACACAGAGGAGGTAATAAAACATCAAAAGCAATAAAACCGTTTCCCAGCACAGAAGAAACCAATCCCACAATTGCTGCTACACCGGGGGAACTTGCCGCCGAGATCGTGGATCCTGCGCGCCCAATCCATCTTCTAGGGAACACATCGTTCAAAAACGAATACACATCTGCGACATAATGGCTTCTTGCTCCGTCCTGTTGGAAGTAAACTTTATGCAGACGTTCATCCTGCACGGGCCTTGATAAAAGAAACTTTTGCGGCATATCGAGGTACATTGTCGCATTGGCGGTGCTTTTGGAAAGAAGAATGGGGCATAGAAAATGGTTCCAAAGGCTCTGAGCACTATGTGACTTAACTTCTGAGGTCATCAGTCGCCTAGAACGTAGAACTAATTAAGCCTAACTAAGCTAAGGGCATCACACACATCCATGTCCGAGGCAGGACTCGAACCTGCGACCGTAGCAGGCGCGCTGTTCCAGACTGAAGCTCGTAGAACAGCTCGGCCACCGCGGCCAACAATGAGTCATAGATTTTGTCAGTGATATTCCTATTCATATATGAACTTCTGGTGAGTCTCACTGGAATTTCAGATGTTCCACTGGTGGCCTGTCACCCCAGATGATGCAGCTATGGGGTTAACCATTCCAGAACTATGGAATATTGCCTCATTGATGAACGGTATCTGGTTGACAATGTTGCAATTTGCATCTGCTTCAAGCAAATCCTGGCATATGTTCATACTCTCTGCCAGTTTTGGATTACGTTCAACGGATGTTGTAATATTGTCTATTCGATCACCAGAGATTGATGAATGGTCATATCCGGATTCATTCTAACGTGGCAGACAGCGAAAGGCGTACCCGGAGGCTGATCAGAAAGCCTCCCCGGTGCGTCTGACAAACCGGTTTCAGGCACTGTCTCTGGCTGAGCCAGATGCAGCTGCCTGCCCTGTTTCAGAGGATCATTCTCAGCCTTCAAGGTCCGGGCAATCGCAGAGGGTGGGCTTACTGGTAGTTGGGAGCTCCAATGTTAGGCGCGTAATGGGGCTCCTTAGGGATACGGAGGCCACGGAGGGGAAGAAATCCAGTGTGCACTCCGTATGCATTCCGGGAGGAGTCATTCCTGATGTGGAAATAGGTCATTTCGGATGCCATGAAGAGCACAGGGTGCAGCCAGCTGCAGGTGGTGGCACATGTCGGCACTAATGACGTGTGTCGCTTTGGATCTGAGGAAATTATCTCTGGATTCCAGCGGCTATCTGATTTGGTGAAGGCTGCCGGTCTTGCTTACGAGATGAAGGCAGCATCGTTGACAGAACCTACTGCGGACCTTTAGTGCAGAGCCGGGTGGAGGGTCTGAATCAGAGGCTCAGACGGTTTTGCCACCGTGTTGGCTGCAGATTCCTTGACTTGCGCCATAGGGTGGTGAGGTTTCGGGTTCCGCTGAATAGGTCAGGAGTTCACTACACTCAGCTGGCGGCTACACGGGTAGCGGAGGCTGTGTGGCGTGGACTGGTCGGTTTTTTAGGTTAGAAGGCCTCGGGAAAGTACGGGGTGGGCTGCAATGTCAAAGGGTGCATGGCAATTACAGGACGTGCTTGGATCAAGGAACAGTCGGAATTATAGTTGTTAATTGTTGTAGTTGCGCTGGAAAAGTCCCTGAGCTTCAAGCGCTAATAGAAAGCACAGAAGCTGATATTGTTATAGGTACAGAAAGCTGGCTAAAGCCTGAAATAAGTTCTGCAGAAATTTTTACGAAGTCTCAGACGTTGTTCAGGAAAGATAGATTAGGTCGAATTGGTGGTGGAGTGTTTGTGTCTGTCAGTAGTGGTTTATCTTGTAGTGAAGTCGAAGTAGATACTCCGTGCGAATTGGTATGGGTGGAGGTTACACTTAACAGCCGAATAAAGTTAATAATTGGCTCCTTCTACCGTCCCCCAGACTCCGATGATACAGTTGCGGAACAGTTCAGAGAAAGTTTGAGTCTCGTAACAAATAAATACCCCACTCATACGGTTATAGTTGGTGGGGACTTCAACCTACCCTCGGTATGTTGGCAAAAATACTTGTTCAAAACCGGTGGTAGGCAGAAAACGTCTTCCCAGATTGTCCTGAATGCTTTCTCGGAAAATTATTTCGAGCAGTTAGTCCACGAACCCACGCGAATTGTAAATGGTTGCGAAAACACACTTGACCTCTTAGCCACAAACAATCCAGAGCTGATAGAGAGCATCATGACATACGGGGATTAGTGATCACAAGGTCTTTGTAGCTAGGCTCAATACCATTTCTTCCAAATGCATCAGAAACAAACGCAAAATAATTTTATTTAAAAAAGCGAATAAAGTGTCACTAGAAGCCTTCCTAAAAGACAATTTCCATTCCTTCCGAACTGACTATGCGAATGTAGGCGAGATGTGGCTCAAATTCAAAGATATAGTAGCAACAGCAATTGAGATATTCATACCTCATAAATTGGTAAGAGATGGAACGGATCCCCCGTGGTACACAAAAAAGGTCCGAACGCTGTTGCAGAGGCAACGGAAAAAGCATGCGAAGTTCAGAAGAACGCGAAATCCCGAAGATGGGCTAAAACTTACAGACGCGCGAAATTTGGCACGTACTTCGATGCGAGATGCCTTTAATAGGTTCCACAACGAAACATTGTCTCGAAATTTGGTAGAAAATCCTAAGAAATTCTGGTCGTATGTAAAGTACACAAGCGGCAAGACGCAGTCAATACCTTCGCTGCGCAGTGCCGATGGTACTGTTATCGACGACTGTGCCGCTAAAGCGGAGTTATTGAACGCAGTTTTCCGAAATTCCTTCACCAGGGAAGACGAATGGAATATTCCAGAATTTGAAACACGAACATCTGCTAGCATGAGTTTCTTAGAAGTAGATACCTTAGGGGTTGCGAAGCAACTCAAATCGCTTGATACGGACAAGTCTTCAGGTCCAGATTGTATACCGATTAGGTTCCTTTCAGATCACGCTGATACTATAGCTCCCTACTTTGCACTCATATACAACCGCTCGCTCACCGATAGATCTGTACCTACAGAC
Source organism: Schistocerca gregaria (assembly GCF_023897955.1). Lineage (NCBI taxonomy): Eukaryota > Metazoa > Arthropoda > Insecta > Orthoptera > Acrididae > Schistocerca > Schistocerca gregaria. The sequence goes on from NC_064921.1 coordinate 147,758,788, forward strand.
TGGAAAATTGCGCAGGTCGCACCAGTCTTCAAGAAGGGTAGTAGGAGTAATCCATTTAACTACAGACCTGTATCATTGACGTCGGTCTGCAGTAGAGTTTTGGAGCATATACTGTATTCAAACATTATGAATCACCTCGAAGGGAACGATCTATTGACACGTAATCAGCATGGCTTCAGAAAACATCGCTCTTGTGCAACGCAGCTAGCTCTTTATTCGCACGAAGTAATGGCCGCTATCGACAGGGGATCTCAAGTTGATTCCGTATTTCTAGATTTCCGGAAAGCTTTTGACACAGTTCCTCACAAGCGACTTCTAATCAAGCTGCGGAGCTATGGGGTATCGTCTCAGTTGTGCGACTGGATTCGTGATTTCCTGTCAGGAAGGTCGCACTTCGTAGTAATAGACGGCAAATCATCGTGATATCAGGTGTTCCCCAGGGAAGCGTCCTGGGACCTCAGCTGTTCCTGATCTATATAAATGACATGGGTGACAATCTGAGCAGTTCTCTTAGATTGTTCGCAGATGATGCTGTAATTTACCGTCTAGTAAGGTCATCCGAAGACCAGTATCAGTTGCAAAGCGATTTAGAAAAGATTGCTGTATGGTGTGTCAGGTGGCAGTTGACGCTAAATACCGAAAAGTGTGAGATGATCCACAGAAGTTTCAAAAGAAATCCGTTGGAATTCGATTACTCGATAAATAGTACAATTCTCAAGGCTGTCAATTCAACTAAGTACCTGGGTGTTAAAATTACGAACAACTTCAGTTGGAAGGACCACATAGATAAGATTGTCGGGAAGGCGAGCCAAATGTTGCGTTTCATTGGCAGGACACTTAGAAGATGCAACAAGTCCACTAAAGAGACAGCTTACACTACACTCGTTCGTTATCTGTTAGAATTTTGCTGAGCGGTGTGGGATCCTTACCAGGTGGGATTGACGGAGGACATCGAAAGGGTGCAAAAAAGGGCAGCTCATTTTGTATTATCACGTTATAGGGGAGAGAGTGTGACAGATATGATACACGAGTTGGGATGGAAGTCATTACAGCATAGACGTTTTTCGTCGCGGAGAGACCTTTTTACGAAATTTCAGTCACCAACTTTCTCTTCCGAATGCGAAAATATTTTGTTGAGCCCAACCTACATAGGTAGGAATGATCATCAAAATAAAATAAGAGAAATCAGAGCTCGAACAGAAAGGTTTAGGTGTTCGTTTTTCCCGCTCGCTGTTCGGGAGTGGAATAGTAGAGAGATAGTATGATTGTGGTTCGATGAACCCTCTGCCAAGCACTTAAATGTGAATTGCAGAGTAGTCATGTAGATGTAGATGTAGATGTAGATGTACCTGTGCGCTTAAACTTGTTTGCTAACTTTACGGATATCCATCGCCTTCAGCTGATGATATACAGGGTGAGTCACCTAGCGTTACCGCTGGACATATTTCGTAAACCACATCAAATACTGACGAACCGATTCCACAGACCGAACGTGAGGAGAGGGGCTAGTGTAATTATTTAATACGAACCATACAAAAATGCACGGAAGTATGTTTTTTAACACAAACCTACGTTTTTTAAAATGGAATCACTTTAGTTTTGTTAGCACATTTGAACATATAAACAAATACGTAATCAGTGCCGTTTGTTGCATTGTAAAATGTTAACTACATGCGGAGATATTGTAACCTAAAGTTGACGCTTGAAACCTCCGACGTTCAGTTGCGTGTTGTAACAAACACGGACCACGGTCGGCAAGCAGCATCTGCAGGGACATGTTTACTATGACGACCGTGTTGACGAGTGTGGCTGTAGTGCATTGTTGTGGTTTGGTCTAGCTGTCGCAGTGTCGGCATGTAGCGCTTGCTGCTATTGTTATTCTGCATTCGTCTCCGCACGCAGACCAACTGTAGTACACCGTGTTAACAGACGTCTGTGATAGTGTAGTGTTGTAGGAACTGTGACCACGGTGTATTCGAACTCTGAAAAGGCGAAGATGATACTCATCTATGGAGAGTGTCGACGAAATGGAGCTGAAGCCTGCAGGATGTATGCGGAACGGTACCCGGACAGAGAGCATCCAACGTGCCGCACATTGCAAAACATCTACCGCCAACTGTATGCAACAGGTATGGTCGTAGCACGCAAACGGTCCGTAACTGGCCCGTCACAGGAGAAGCGGGTGCAGTTGGTGTGTTAGCTGCTGTTGCCATGAACCCACACATGAGTACACGGAACATTGCGAGAGCCGGTGGACTGAGTCAAAGTAGTGTCATGCGCATACTGCATCGTCACCGCTTTCACCCGTTTCATGTGTCGCTACATCAGCAATTACATGGTGATGACTTTAATCATCGAGTACAATTCTGTCAATGGCAATTAACAGAGAATGCGCTGCAGTTCTACCTGTTTACCGATGAAGCGGTTTTCACAAACCACGGGGCAGTGAATCTACGGAACATGCATTACTGGTCCGTGGACAATCCTCGCTGGCTGAGACAGGTAGAGCGACAGCGACCGTGGACTGTAAATGTATGGTGCGAAATCATTGGCGACCACCTCATTGGTCCTTACTTCATTGCAGGGACCCAAACAGCTGCAACATACATCGCGTTTCTACAGTATGCCCGGCCGGAGTGGCTGTGCAGTTCTAGGCGCTACGGTCTGGAACCGAGCGACCGCTACGGTCGCAGGTTCGAATCCTGCCTCGGGCATGGATGTGTGTGATGTCCTTAGGCTAGTTAGGTTTAATTATTTCTAAGTTCTAGGCGACTGATGACCTCAGAAGTTCAGTCGCATAGTGCTCAGAGCCTCTACAGAATGATCTGCCAACGTTGCTCGAAAATGTTCCACTGGAAACGCGTGGACGTATGTGGTATCAGCATGATGGTGCACCTGCACATTCCGCAATTAACACTAGGTAACCCTTGACAGGATGTTCGACGGGCGTTTCATAGGACGTGGAGGACGCATAAATTGGCCAGCCCGTTCTCCTGATCTTACACCTCTGGACTTATTTCTGTGGGGTCGTTAAAGGAGAATGTGTACCGTGATGTGCCTACAACCCCAGAGGATATGAAACAACGTATTGTGGCAGCCTGCGCGACATTACACCAGATGTACAGCGGCTTCTACTACATTCATTACGCCAGAGATTGCAATTGTGTGCAGCAAATGATGGCCACCACATTGAACATCTATTGGCCTGACATGTGGGGACACACACTATTCCACTCCGTAATTGAAAACGGAAACCACGTGTGTACGTGTACCTCACCCTTCATGGTAATGTATGTAGATGTGCGTCAGTGAAAAAGACCAATAAAAAGGTGTTAGCATGTGGACGTAATGTGCTGTTCCAGTCTCTTCTGTACCTAAGGTCCATCACCGTTCCCTTTTGATCCCTACGTAATTCGGTGCTCTCCGATACACACGATCGAACAGCGGAGGAGTGGTACTCAAGCGTCAACTTTAGGTTACAATATCTCCGGATGTAATTAACATTTTACAATGCAACAAACGGCACTGATTACGTATTTGTTTATATGTTCAGATGTGATAACAAAACTAACGGGGTTCCATTTAAAAAAACGTAGGTTTGTGTTAAAAAACATACTTTCGTGCATTTTTTGATGGTTTGTATTGACCAATTACACTAGCCCCTCTCCTCACGTTCGGTCTGTGGAATCGATTCGTCAGTATTTGATGTGGTTTACGAAATATATCCAGCAGTAATGTTAGGTGACTCACCCAGTATATGAGAAAAAGTACCACCACAGCTGTGTCTTGAGAATGTCTAAACTGTCTCACACGATTAGTTTCGTCGGCACATTACCGCCATCCTGAGGCCCCATCACTGCCAAAAGAGTATTGCAATTCCTTGGCACCTTCATTGTTACTAGTACACGTGGGCTAGCCTTCTTCAGGATGGTGTCGAGTAGAGACTCCTGGGGAAGGCTAGACGACGTGTACTAGTTACAAGGGCTCCACAATGAATGTGCCAAGGAATCGTAATACTCTGTTGGCAGTGATGGGGCCTCAGGATGTCGGTAATGTGCCGACGAAACTAATCGTGTGAGATAGTTTAGACATTCTCAAGACACAGCTGTGGTGGTACTTTTTGACATATATTCACTAACTGTTTTAGTGCCTGATCATTAGGTGAAGTTTTATAGAATCGGCGATGAAATTTCGTTCTAATTCCACCATACGCAACCTTCTATAACCTCCACGTCACAATGGTTATGCTCTCCTGCACAGCTAATATCACCTTTGCTCATATACCTATATCAAAAGAATACATGTTTAGTGGTGTCATAAAGCTAATCCATCGTTTTCAGCAACAACCAGAACTTTTATATCTACACTGAGGCGCCAAAGAAACTGGTATAGGCATGCGTATTCAAATACAGAGGTATGTAAACAGACAGAATACGGCGCTGCGGTCGGAACAGTCTGTGTAAGACAACAAGTATCTGACGCAGCTGTTAGATCGGTTACTGCTCCCACAATGGCAGGTTATCAAGATTTAAGTGAGTTTGAAAAAAAAAAATGATTCAAATGGCTCTGAGGACTATGGGACTTAATATCTGAGGTCATCAGTCCCCTAGAACTTAGAACTACTTAAACCTAACTAACCTAAGGATATCACACACATCCATGCCCTAGACAGGATTCGAACCTGTGACCGTAGCGGTCGCGAGGTTACAAACTGAAGCGCCTAGAACCGCTCGGCCACACCGGCCGGCTAAGTGAGTTTCAACTTTGTGTTATAGTCGGCGGACGAGCGATGGGACACAGCATCTTCGAGGTAGCGATGAAGTGAGAATTTTCCCGTGCGACCATTTCAGGAGTGTAAAGTGAATATCAGGAATCCGGTAAAACATCAAACCTCCGACATCGCTGCGACAGAAAAAAGGTGATGCAAGAACTGGACCAACGACTATTGAAGTGAATAGTTCAACGTAACAGAAGTGCAACCCTTCCGAAAATTGCTGCTGATTTCTATGATGGGTCATCAAAAAGTGTCAGTGTGCGAACCATTCAACGAAACATCATCGATGTGGGCTTTCGGAGCCGAAGGCCCACTCGTGTACCCTTGATGACTGCACGACACAAAGCTTTACGCGTCGCCTGGGCCCGTCGTCGCCGACATTGGACTGTTGATGACTGGAAGCATGTTGCCTGGTCGGACGAGTCTCGTTTGAAATTGTATCGAGCTGATGGACGTGTACTGGTATGGAGACAATCCCTTGAATCCATGGACCCTACATGTCAGCAGAGGACTGTTCAAGCGAGTGGGGGCTCTGTAAAGGTGTAGGGCGTGTGCTGTGCAGTTGGGGTGGTACGGGACTCCTGATACGTCTAAATACGACTCTGACAAGGTGACACGTACGTAAGCATACTGTCTGATCACTTGCATCTATCCATGTCAGTTACGCATTCCGACGGACTTGGGAAATTCTAGCAGAGCAATCCGATACCCTACACGTCTGGAATTGCGACAGTGTGACTCCAGCAACACCCTTCTGATTTTAAAAACTTCCCCTGGTCACCAAACTCCCTAGATATGAGCATTATTGAGGATATCTGGGATCTTTTGCAATGTGTTTTTCAGAAGAGATCTCCACCCTCTCGTACTCTTACTGGTTTATGGACAGCTCTGCAGGATTCGTGGTGACAATTCCGTCGAGCAGTACTTCAGACGTCAGCCGAATCCATGCCAAGTCGAGTTGCGACACTTTTGCATGCTCGTGTGGGCCTTCACGATATTAGTCAGGTGTACCAGTTTCTTGGGCTCTTCAATGTACTAACGCGTGTAATGCACTAGCGTACACTGCTTAACTTTACACCATCACCTTTTACAAAATTTCTGGACAAGCAAAGGAAGTGGAGATACTGAAGTGTCGATGAATTATGATGTGTGTCCGAAGCCCTCTGAGGCCGTAGGTAGATACGTTGGGCCGTCAGAAATTGAGTTGCACATATCGATCACGCTAAAACTATTGCGCAAGAATAGTGGCCCACTTCCAAAGAGAGTCCATGTTCCGGATTTCCTGCTAAGGCCGTTATGCTGCGGTACAGATAACACGCATATCACAGTGGCAACTGGAAACGTACTCCAGAGTGGATTACGCCGGATGGAACGATTCTTGTGCGCGATTCGCAGTTTCGATATATACCTCTGACGATATACGGACCAGTTTATGCAAGTCACTTCAAGTTGTAGTGGTGCCAACAATTGCGTCAAGGTCGTACAGACGTGCATGATGGTGATCGGGATGGAACGCCATCGACATTGACCGCAGTCGAGGAACTGATTCGCAGCAAACCTGTAGTTCCTATCGCTGACATCAGCGTTGTTGTATGATTGGATGGTTCAGGTTGGCCGCCAACTGTTGGCTTCATCTGTTGGCCAAGATTATATAATATGCAGAGTCAAGATAAATTGAAATCGATTACAGGAAAGCAAAGTGTTGCAATAATTCATACTAAATGTTACTCAAGATTAAGCTGGAATACCTTTAGAAAGGAACTTACTGGACTAATGTTTCTTTTGTCGCAGAAGAAGGCTGTAATGCGCAAGAGCAAAGACAGTTGATAACAAATAATTCGCTTAGTGAATCGATGAATCTGAGCTGCTCAGTCAGCTGTACGGACATTCCTGTATCAAACGTTGCCGAAACCTAGGGGAACGTGATACTCCTAGGCGCTACCGTCACACAAAGCACACCGCCCAAACATGCTGCGTACCAGCTCCCACGCATGACCGCTCAATATCTACGCCCCATATGGATCGTATGCTGTCTGGGAACGATATACACTACGGCTCAACCGTGAAATTCTATCTGCCGGTATTCGTTTTTTGTGAAATTAATAATTGAAGCTCTGGAAAACGACACAATGAACATTACTGAACACATGTTGTTGTTGTGGTCTACAGTCCCATGACTGGACTGATGCATCTCTCTACACTACTGCATCTTGTACAGTCCTCTTCATTCCTGCATAGCTACTGCAACATACCTCCACTAGAACCTAATTGCAGTATATAATAGTGGTAACTTGCCACTAATTTCCTTAAAATGGTTCCCATTGCCGTTACTGTACGGTTAAGACTTTTATATGAAAGTTAATATTTCCGTAGCCCACCTATGCATCCTATTCTATAGGGTCCTACAAGTAAGCCGGCTGCGGTCAAGACTTTTATATGAAAGTTAATATTTCTGTAGCCCAGCTATGCACCCTATTCTACAGGGTCCTACAAGTAAGCCGGCTGGTGTGGCCGTGCGGTTCTAGGCGCTCAGTCTGGAACCGCGTGACCGCTACGGTCGCAGGTTCGAATCCTGCCTTGGGCATGGATGTGTGTGATGCCCTTAGGTTCGTTAGGTTTAAGTAGTTCTAAGTTCTGGGGGACTGATGACCACAGATGTTAAGTCCCATTGTGATAATTGATGTCCCTGTGTAGTTAGTGTTCCAAACTATCAATGAAGCGATCAAGGAGTCTACTTCCAATAATTTTGTAAAAAAAAAAAAGTTTTTTACACTCCAGTTTTGTAATGTTTGCAGTGTAATCAAGTAATCAAACTAGTGTCTTCCATGCAAATCACTATGTCAGCACACTTCATTAAGTGAAATTTGTGAAAAGTTCTTGCACTGGACTTGTCATTTATAGCATACGTGTACTTGTAATCTGCTGAGTTGCTGGGAGAGAATTATAAAAGAGATATATCGAAAGCTGACCCGAACCCAAGTGTCATACTTTAAATGTTTGTGCTCCGGAATTTTGTCTTGACAAATGCCGGTTAACATCTGACGGTGTGAATGCGTAGATGTATTTTTAACTTATCCCTGCCTGGGATGACTGCTGCGTTATCTTTGGTGCCGACGCTTCGTTTTCTCGTTGATAACTGGTCTGGAGCAAATGCAGCGATGCTATTGTATAAAACATATGGAGCGACTGCAGAACCTAATAATACGCGACGTCTGCTCCGAAGAGTTACGCTGTCAAAACACGCACAAAAAAGGAACCAATTTTCACTGCTCCGCCGTATAAGCTGACAAGACGCAACCGACCGCTGGTCGTAGAAAACATCACTCAATATTAACTTTGGGCAGCTGACTTACATACTATTAATTATGCAAATCGCCCATTTATTCGTACTTCTCAGGGTCAAACAGTATCTGACTTTCAGCCCATAGATACTAGTTATGTCTGCATCTAACCATGCAATACAGTTTACTGAACGCTTCAATGGCAGTCATTCACTGAACTTATTTCGGCAGCGATAACACAGATCAGAGTCTCTTTTCGTATGTAAATTACACTCATATGTTCTGTATGATTTGTAGCATAGTTTAATTATTCCAATTTAGCACCACCTGTCCCTGACACGTTCTGAGGCTCTTCTGATGTGTTCAAATTATATTGTGTCGTCTTATGCGCTGAATCTTCCCCAATCTCTTCTCACTTCCAGATCTTCTCTCTTCTGCCTCTTCTTCCTCTTGTGCTTTTCCCCTCTTGCGATTTCGCCTTTCTCTTTAAATTACTGGTTATTGAAAGCCAAAGAATAAATATATCGGGGATACAAATGTCGCTTTACCTCTCAGTCCCACTATTCTCATCTTATATCTTCATCAAACTACATTGGTCAAAACTCTTCCTTCTTACCTTATCGCTAAACAGTTTTCTTCTCCATAAGATTGGCTAGTTTTTTCCATAACATACTTTCTTTGTAGTCCTTCTCTGAACTCCCTACACCGCCCTTCAACTGTCTCTCTCTCTCTCTCTCCCTGTGTTATCAACATTAAGCACTGCTATTAATTCTCCTATCAGGCCGAGGTCTAGAATTACAATGAAAATACATATACAGGGTGAACATAAAGTTCGGGAACGCTTTCAACACTTTCAATTATTTATTGCACAAGGACTAAACATTGTACAGATGTAATACATATTGCATTGCATTTTGAAGAGAAACTTTGTAAGTTTTTTTTAAAAAAAATTATAGACATTTGATATGCGAAACATGAGTGAGCCGGCAGATGTCAATACGGTAATCGAATTCTTGCCATACCCGTCCCAGCATCGCATCGTCGATTACGGCAGTCGCTTCCCGTATTCTCTCCCGGAGCTCTGCTGAATCACGTGGTAGAGGCGGTACATATACCAGATCTTTAATGTGTCCCCACAGAAAAAAGTCACACGAAGTGAGATCTGATGATCGGGGAGGGCATTTCATGAAACAGCTGTCCCCTTCTGTAGCACGACAGATCCATCGATGCAGCAGCTCCGTGTTCAGGTACCCACGAACTTCACGATGAATGGGGTGGAGCCTCATCCCGCTGAAAGATGAACAGAGAGTCCGATTTCTTTGGACTCCTTATGAATGTCTCTCATACGCGCTCCACATTCACTTCGCTCACACTCGGACGTCCGCTTCTTTTTGCCAGGCACAAGCAACCCGTCGTAACGAATTTGTTGTGCCAGTGGTAAATTCCCTTCCTTGTTGGTGCCTCTTTACAGTACTTGGTTCTAAGCATCCGTTGAACAGCTGTAGCACACTTGTTCTTGTCGAAATCAAACACACAGAAAGCTCGCTCCGCACCTGAAATCGCCATGTTGGGGACTAGGGCTGATTATTGGCAAATTACCTAACTAATGTGTGGTATTATACATGAAAAAACTTTCAGGGTTTCTCTTCAAAATGACATATGTATGATATCTGTACTATGTTTGGTTCTTGTGCAGTAAGTAAATGAAAGTGTTCCCAGACATTATGTACGCCCTGTACATGTAAAATTCAAATATAGCCATTACACAAAATTAGCAGAACACAAAAAACACGTAATACAAAGAAAAACAAAACAGAAATGATGAAAATTAAAAAAAAAAAACACACTATAGAGGCACACACAAAGTTTGGGTCAAATTGACCTTCACAAATAGTCAAGCCATGGCCTCTCTCTACAGTTTTCCCCATACTTCCCTCCTTTACCAAACTGACTATTCCTTGATCCCACCGTACGTGTCCTATCAATAAAATCCTTCTTTTAGTCAAGTAGAGTCGTAAATTTATTTTATCCTCTGTTTGACTGAGCTTTTTGTCCACTATTTATCTGGTCTACCCATATAATCTCCAGCTCTGTTACACCACGTTTTAAAAACTTCTCTTTTTGTCTGCGCTGTTTATCATTCATGATGGATATTAGTACTAGGCTACACTCCAGACTAGTACCCGACACTTAAATTTATATTCCACATAAAAAAGATTCTCTTAGTCATAAAAGTCTTTTTTGCTATTACCTGTCAACACTTAATAGCCTTTCTACTTTGGCTGTCGTCAGCGTTCAACCCAAATAGCAGAAGGCATCTTGAAAGGTCTCTACATGGTCCATTTCGCAGTGTTTCGATAAAATTCTTCTTCATTTGCCACATCTTTCAAAAAATGGTTCAAATGGCTCTAAGCACTATGGGACTTAACATCTGAGGTCATCAGTCCTCTAGACCAACCTAAGGACGTCACACACATCCATGCCCGAGGCAGGATTCGAACCTGCGACCGTAGCAGCAGCGCGATTAGTATTCAATTACTGGTTGAATTAGTGTTTTATAAGCTACTTCCTTTGTTGATCGACTACATTTCCTGAGTATTCTTCCAATGAATCTGTCTCGCATCTGCGATATCCGCGCTTAATTTTATGCGGTTGCTCCACTCCGTACGCATACTTCTAGGTATTTTATGGAGGTAACTGCTTCCAGTAATTCTTCTGGTTTCGTGTGATCATCAGTAATGGGTCTTTCTGTCTGTCTATTCATAATACGTTACATTTGTTTATGCTGAGTGTCAGTCAGCACTTCTTTGCAGCTCCTCCTGTATTTTACTACAATTTTGCAGGGTTGCTACTTGTCTGCATACAACAGCGTCATCACCAAAATGTCTCATGGAACTCCTAACATTATCTACTACGTGATTTACATAAACTGTGAAAAATAAGGGTCCTGTAACACTCTCTCGGGCACAACCGAAGCTACTTTTACTTCTGAAGACTAGCTTCCGTTTAGAATGACATCCTGTGCTCTGTGTGCTAGGAATTCATCGATCAATCATACAGTTGGTCTGATAATTCGCACGCTCGTATTTTGTTCTTTAGGCGGCAGTGCGAAACTGTATTGAACGCCTTCCGGAAGTCAAGGAACACGACATCTATCTGGATGCCGGTAGCTACTGCTTTCTTGCTCTCTTGGGTGATCAGAGGGAGCTGGGTTCCACACGATAGTTGCTTTTGGAACCCATCATGGTTCCTACAGAGGTGATTTTCGGTCTCTAGATACATCATAATACGGACCTTTGTTAGGAATACAGGCGTTTTGTGTACCTGTATGGCGCCCCGCCTTGAAAATTAGAATGACTTGTGCTTTTTTTCCAATCATTAGGAACATTTTGCTCCTGTAGAGGCCTACGGTATTCTGCTGCTAGAAGAATGGTAAGCTAAGGTCCAGTAGCGTTTCCTCTGCTGAGCCATTTCAGTTGCTTTTCTATTCCTTGGTCACTTATTTCGATATGAGTCACTTTGTCATTCGTGCGACTATTTGAAGGAGGGAATACAGTGTGATCTTCCTCTGAAATAATTTTGGAAAGAGACATTTACCATTTCGGCCTTTTTTGTGTTTGGAGGGATGGCTTCGTTCCGCTTACTGATTTAAAGGAAGTCCAAAACTTTTCAGGATTTTCTGTCAAGTCGATAGACAGAATTTTGTTTTCGAATCCGTTGAACGCTTCACGCATAGCCCTCCTTACACTAATTTTGGCTTCGTTTGGTTTTTGTTTGCCTGAGAGGTTTTGGCTACGTTTAAATTTGCGGTAAAGCTCTCTTTGCTTTCGTAGTAGCTTTCTAACACGGTTGTCGAACTACGGTTGATGTTTTCTATCCCTCACAATTTTCGTCGGCACACACTAAAGGGTATTGTACGATGCTCCTCAACTTTTTCCACTCAACATTGTCAGTGCCGGAGATGAAATTTTCGTGTTGATCTGCCAGGTAATCAGAAATCTGTCTCTCGTCGCTCTTGCTAAACAGAAAGACCTTCCTATCTTTCCTTGTTCTCCTATTTACAGCCCTATTCAGTGCTGTAGTAATGGTCTTATGATCACTGACCCCTGTTCTATGCTGAGTCGAGAAGTTCGGGTCTGTTTGTCACCAGCAGGTCAAAATATTACCTTCACGAGTCAGTTCTCTGTTTATTTGCTCAAGGTAGTTTCCAAATAAAATTCCTAGAACAAATTCAGACGATTCTTTGTTTTAATCACTTGAGTCTCCCAGTCTCTACTTGGTGAAATTTCCACCTTAAATTATAACATGACCGGGAAATTTACGCGAAGTACTTTCCAAGTTTCTTATCAGATGTTAGCAACTTCTGCTGCTGAGGCAGGGTGTCTATAAAAGCATCCAACGGCCATGTTTAATCCATCTTTAACATTTCTATTTACCCGAATTACTTCGATTTCTGAACCTGTACTAATCTATGCTAGATATAATAGTATTTTTATTTTCACAAGCTGCGACATCGTCGCGAAAAAACAGTGACCCGTATATGTAATAAGTTTCCTTTAATTTACGTCTGTGGTCACAAACTTTTTTCTTTACAGATTACCGGTTTCGGTCTTTAATGACCATCATCAGATCTGTTTCATACAAAACAAAGTTGCAATACATTAGGACTTTGTTTTTTATGAAACAGATCTGATGATGGTCATCAAAGACCGAAACCGGCAATCTGCAAAGAAAAGATTTGTGACCATAGACGTAAATTAAAGGAAAGTATTTTTATTGCTGTAAACCCAGTTCCAGCACTAGTGTTCACTCTTACCTTTGCGATGTACCATACATCTGTTCTTTCGGACATATCCGAAAGAACAGATACCATCTTCATATAGATAAGGCTGACCAGCCAAAGATCTTCAGTGCGGATGCACTCACAATGCCTGAACTCTTACGGGAATCGGTAGATTGACTGCCGCGAGTAATGAGTATAGTGGGCAGGGGCACAACAAATTTGATGTGTGGACAGTAAGTTGGAAGTGTGGGTTTCATGGAGAGCGTGCCAGAGATAAGTCCCTGCCGTCGCACTATCCTCTGTATGCTCAGTGGCTCAGTCGGATATAGAGTCTGCCATGTAAGCAGGAGATCCCGGGTTCGAGTCCCAGCCGGGGCACACATTTTCAATTGTCCTCGTTGATGTTTATCAACGCCTGTAAGCAGGTAATGGTCTGGATTTCATTGTAATTTCATTCAAAACGCGTCTGGTAGGGCTTTCAAAGGGATTTCTCTATTCTAAAACACCCACATGTACACTCCACATGTACTCCAATACCCTGTAGCCTCTTCCTGGTTGTAGTGGACATCAGACCTATTAAAGTGGACCCTACGTTTCTCCACCCGATAACAAAGATCGACAAATTTGCAACTGCATCGCAGAATCGTCTGAGCTTGGAGTTCAGACCTCCCACTCTGCTCCAACCCAGAGGACCACCATCGACTCTGGAAGCGATGCTGCAGAACAGTAGTTCCAACCCATGGGCGAGGCTACCTGTCTTCACCAAATCTGCCAGCCACCTCTAGGAATCGAGGAAGGCCCTTGAACCCTTTCGGCATGGGCGAGTCGTGCAGACATGAACAGTGATGTGCACCCAGGTGCATCCAGTGCACTCAATCACTGCCGGCAGAGACTCGTCCACATCTAGGTCAAGACCCCCGAGCAGGCAAACAGAAAGGACACTGGCCTTATTTTCCGAACTTCCCGCTATTTTCCTGAGGGGCTCCATCACCTGCTTAACATTGGAGGTCCCAATGACAAGCAGTCTCACGCTCTTCACTATCTAAGACCTAACAGGTAAATCAGCCATATGCAAAAGGCGAGGCGTCCCATGCTGACTCAGATGTACTTTCAGCAGTCGGCAGAACCTCAAACATGTTTTTGAAGTGCAAGGATTCAGATCACATAACACATAACTAATGAGGAAGTATGGAATAGGATTGGGGATAAAAGAAGTTTGTGGCACAACTTGACCAGAAGAAGGGATCGGTTGGTAGGACGTGTTCTGAGGCATCAAGGGATCACCAATTTAGTATTGGAGGGCAGCGTGGAGGGTAAAAATCGTAGAGGGAGACCAAGAGATGAATACACTAAGCAGATTCAGAAGGATGTAGGTTGCAGTAGGTATTGGGAGATGAAGAAGCTTGCACAAGATAGAGTAGCATGGAGAGCTGCATCAAACCAGTCTCAGGACTGAAGACCACAACAACAACAACTACAAGGATTCAGTAGTGCTGCCAGTATCCACTTTGGCCTCCTACTCAGAGACTCGTGAATCCGCTACTATTCGCCCATCCACAGTGGGGGAGTGTCAACCAGCAGGGACCTGCGAATCGGAAGATACAGCGGCATCAGGTATCCCAGGCGGCAAAAGGCTTCAAAGGTGCCAAAGCATTCGCCTTAGGGGGCCCATGGCCAACGTAGTACAGGGCGGAAGCCTGAATCCCGCCGACTGTGGCCAACACAGCTTCCAGCTGTTTACAGACAGTGGGGATTTCCCCCTGCATCCATACACAACAGGTGCGGTTCGATTTTTGATCAAGTTTCTCCTTTTTTTGTCCATATCAGAGTTAATATGACACTAACCCAATAAGTTACTGTGTAAGAGGTCCATGACTAAGGAATTTATTGCTAGCGCACTCGAGCAGATGTAATTTCGATGGATTGCTCACGCGCTGCCTGCTATATGTAAGCTATAATAGAATCTCAGACCAGAGAGCAGTGTTGTATGCAGTAGGAACTGTGTGTCAGCAGGAGTAAGCAGTAGCTAAGAATCGAGTGAATGAAGTTGGCTGGGCTGGTCGTGGGAGCGATGGCGGTGCCTGAGTGATGCAGTATAAGATAAAAGCAGCCTCGCGCATATGTACTATTGTTATATCAAGTCCCATGTACATGTTTTTAAAAAATCTCTTAATAATAATCTTTCTTATAAAAATTAACTTTTGACAATCATTCATCTCAATTTAAAGAATTTATTAATTTCTCAAATCCATGGTCATTCCGATTATTGTAACTCCAGTTGTTTCTTTTTATACATGACAAATCTATCGGCCAGCATTGCACTGGGCTGTGCCAGAAAAATTTCATATAGGAGCAGATATATACACGTTATCCGGCGACCTTATTGAGGTAAGAATTTTCAATTTATTCAGTATGATTTTTCAGGGCCATGACGCAGCACTGCTGACGTCCAAATTTACCAGCTTAGATTCACAGTCAATTATTGAAAGGTTATAAGTGAGCCACAATTTTATTTTGCGATTAGTCAGATTTTATTTTTGGTAGGTTACCGAATTTATCTGTTGGTAGGTTACGCTGAATGTGAATGATATATTATTTTTACTGCTGGGAGGTTACGGAATTTTTCTGTTGGGAGGTTATACTAAATGTGAATGCTATGAATAATTATTTTTTTTTATCTGTGGAGAGGTTACAACTGGATGAAATTCAAGTTCTGCTGTTATGTTACCTCTAGTCTGTACTACCGGAAAATTGGCATCACACAAAGATATGCACTAAAATTTACTCAAGTTTTTGTACTTGCTAACATTTGTTTTTATTCCTGCCTTATAATATGGGTCTGGGTCCGCGACTGCTCTGATACCTGTCGGACATACACTACAGAATGGATGAATGTCCTTTGGTTGTCCTCGGCGTGCGACTCCAAACTGAGCTGGTGTTTACTGGTCTCAGTGTCAGGCGACTCTCGTATCCAGTTGGTGGACTGAGTGCCTTGTCTGGCTGATGTATTGCAATAGTGATATAATAATGTGTACATGTTAGTATGGTATACACAAAAAACAATTAGAGTTTTCCTGAGATCTCCATTTTTAATTGTTACTGCGTTAAGCTAATAAACAACAAGTATTGGTAGTTTTCCACCTAGACTGGGAGTCATTTATCACCAATGCGTGTGTATTAAACCGGAGACCTAGAAACGATGCAGAGGCTTCACCCCGCCGTATCCCTCAGTGGTTCACAACTCTACAGCAGTCCACCTACCCCACCGTCGACCCACACCGAACCCAGGGTTATTGTGGAGTTCGGCACCCAATGGATCCATCACTCAGGAACGTGTCATACCAGACGACTGTGCTCCAAATGTTTGCGTGCTAGAGTAATTATGGTTTACGCGTACGTGGAGACAGTGTTGGTGCAGCAATCGCCGATGTAGTGTAACTGGAGCGGAATAAGGGGAACCAGCCCGCATTCGCCGAGGTAGATGGGAAACCGCCTTAAAAACCATCCACAGGCAGGCCGTCACACCGGACGTCAACACTAATCCGCCGGGCGGATTCGTTCCGGGGACCGGCACGCCTGCCCACTCGGGAAGCAGCATGGTAGACCGCGCGGCTAGCCGGGCGGGCTGTCACCACTGATTACTTCGCGTTCTTTCTCAGGTAACAGAGCTACTCCACTCTGCCGTCAGTGTGGGTTGTCTACTTGTCACTAAACTGAGCCATATGCTCTCTATGTGTGAAAGGAACAAGGCATGCTACTAAAGAGCTGTTCTATCTGCATTCCTTAACAACGCTTCATCTATTGTGTTTTAGGTTTCTTCTTGTGAGCGGTGTTCAAATGAACCGAGTAAAATAAGATAACGGAAAACTGCGCAAGTTTTATAATGGAGATGTCAGAATAGACACGGAGCAGAGGATGAAAGCAACACCCTTCATCAGCAGTGTTAGCCTGTAGTGGTGTGAACTGAAACTTCTCTACTGTAACTCACAATGTTCTGAAATGGAAGTTAGCAGTAACAGCTCTAACAGTAAGGCTACTGTGTGCCATTGCATTGTCTGTTGACAAAAGTTCGTAAAATTAGAAGCACATGAACCATAAGGAAGAAGATGTCGAATGTCTGACGAGTGTTATGCAGAAATTTCAGAGGTAAATATATGGTTAACAAATAGTACGCTCTCGTGCATAAAGTAATTGCGTTTCTAAGGAGTTGACAGGAATGTTTCAAAAGGTAGATATGTTTCAAACTTACCTTATATGGTGCATCCCGGAAGAAATTCCAAGGACTCCAGCAATATTCCTTACTATAATCTTACTGCATTGGATATGTCTAATTGTAAAATGGTGCGTTCAGTAGCGTGGTTCTAGCAGTCATTCATTCTTGACCTTGTAGTGTGGCCCCATGCTCCAGCAAGGTAACACCTGTACTCATGTAGCTGCCACATCATGAGGTTTTACTAAGCGCTAGAAACACCATATAAGACACACACTACTTAGGTCTCACTGCCCGACAGAACATGCATGGGATGAAACTAAACGTGAGTGCTGTAACCTTTGTGAATTGTTTTCAATGCATCATGCTGCATGTGACATATTGTCAGAGGATATTATAAGGTTTATGTACAAGTCCTTACTGCATGCTACACTGTTCTGTCTATGAAGTTGAAAGGCTTCAGATTGTCGACGCAGATTGCACGAAATATTGTGATCTAGTAAGCGCCCCATGTCTATAATGTGTAAACAGCAAGCTGACGGATTGTAAGATGGTGCTTCAGGATGCAGAGGAAACAAGCCCGGACCATACAGGGAACAAGCTACGCCTACTTCCTACAGTGCAGGCACCTTAACCTTTGCTCAGTAGTAGAAGTCAGGCAAGGAGGGAAAGATCACTTAAATGTTGTGTGAAAGTGAAACTGAAATAGTCTTACGACTTGACATCCTAAGTGCAGCTATTCTGTACACTTATCGGAAAGAAAGGGAACAGTACAAAAAGTGAAGTACAAAACAATAATATGGTACATAGCAATAGCTGTATCACTCAGTACTGACAGCTAGATATGGATGGCTGCAACCGAAAGCAAATGACCACTATCTGAAGCCTTCCGACTTTTACCGACTTCTACTGATTCAGAACAAGGGAATCGACTGGCCAACTTGAAGTCAATATACAGTGCCAGGAGCTAATTCCTTCGGAGGGGAACATTCATTGGAGAGCGCGCATGCTCTTTCAAGTGGCAGTGAGTGAATGGGTCCTGTGAGTGAAGGCATGCAGAATTTTGAAGAACAGCATTGTGATGAACATTGGTGATTATTAAAAGTGAATTAAATGTCGATAGGTAAACAGTGGAAACTGGATGAGAAGAAGAATATGTTAGAGAACTGAAAGGAAAATATGGCAATAAGGAGTTATTGAGGAAGTTGCAGTCGGGTTTAAAGTGTGTTATGTGGTAAGGCTAATAATTGTATGTGAAAGATAGGTAACAGTAATTGTCCTATACAACGTTTCATCCATATTTTAGTAAGATATTTCCAGAATGGCACTAATTGTAGTGAAAATGGTATTGGAAAAGTAGCGATTAGAGCGATATAGAACTGTAACTTGTTAAGATTAGAATTTGTGACTATTGCATAAATCATCAATGTATATTGTTAGATGCAAACTGTGTGCATACCCTCATGTACTGAGACGCAGTGAACAATAAGAAAACTTCACGAACTTCCAGCAGCAGTATGCGCTGTAACTGTTCATTCCCACTTCATAATACTTATGTATTTTTTGACATGCTATTTTTGGAAATAACTATTTTGGCTACCTGGATGATTTGAAAGTGGGTGATAAAGTAAATAAAAGTGAAATCTGCAACTTTGGTTGGTTTTCCGGCGTACAGAACAAAAAACTAAGGACATGGAGTCGGTACTAGTGACTCAGCCACATTTCTTAACTTTCGCTAGTTTACCTGTATGTCAGTTCTTCATCTACAACCAGATAAATTCCGATTGCCTTTAATTACATTTCCGGCTGCTAATAACCAAAGAAATATGGCAAGACAGGGTGGAGGCTTACAGGTTACAAGATGAAACTTCATCATTTATCCTAATTCCCATTCCATTTAAAATGATTCTTTTGGTGTAACTATTTTTTGTAGACAAGTTCTATATCTGACTAGCATGGTAATAAATAAAAAAAACGACGTTCAGTGTTTTGTTCACAACACGTACAGTTTATTAATTTGTTACATGAATTAGTAAATAATCTAATTACAAAAAATAATTACAGTTACATAGTATTTTAAAGTTTAAGCCTTTTGTACACTCTAGATACATCTTTAAAGATACATAATACAGAAATATTTGTATTTGTTGAAATATCACAATAAAATATTTCAGAATACTTAAACTTTATACTCTATGTCCAATGATTTTCTGTATGTAAGTGTTAGACACTAAGAAACCTCGTGCTTAAAACAAAGAAAAGTGTGCGCTTCAGTGCTTTGGGTGCGATAACGGGAAAAATGACTTCTGTACTCTTACATACAGTCGGAAAATGTCGAGTGAGTGCGACCTAAAAAATTATCCCTAATTGTTCACCATTTGGAACTATAATAAGTAGGTAAATGACTGGGACAATACCGCCAGAAATACGATTTTCATACTTTTTCATGAGTATTGTACTTTCATATAAGTTTATATGTCTTAAGTAATAGTACAATAATTGCTTGTTCCGAACTTCTCGTCATTCCGCTATTCACTTTTGTATCCCCTTACAGACGTCGCACTGCTTACAAATTACGAAGGCTATTCAGTAAGTAAGGAACGATCGGTCGCAAAATGGAAACCACAGTGAAAATCCGAAAATACAATAACGCTTTTGCAGATGTGTTGGGCAGTGCCTTTAGTATGCCTGTAGACAGTGTCACATCGCTCTTTTCAGTTCTGATCGCACTGTGAGCTCGTAAAGATGACTAAAAAATAGTGTCTCCCGCCAGCTACGGGTGCCTGCCGAGAGATATCGCCTGAACTCATGCAACCCCACATAACATACATGTAACGCATTTCCTTCTTTATGTCAGTTTCCGGCCGCATACTGCAGGGGCAGTGAGGATGCTCCTGAAGTGTTTTTGATGTGAAGTCTTTGATCACCCACTGCACAGCCTGGTCTTGGTACCCTCTGATTTTTATAATGACCTCAATGTCGACGGTACATTAAACACTAATCTCCTCCTCCTCCTCCTCTGATTTTTATCTCTGCTCAAATGAACCGCTGGCTATGGAGACACAATTGTGGCACAGACAACGAGCTGCAGTTAAAAGTAGAAAATTATAAAAAAAAAAAGCACAGGGGTCTCCTTTCTATGGCGAGGGCAATTTGAAGTTGGTTTAGCGCTACGACAAATGTCTAAGTCGTACCGGCGACTATGTAGAGAAGCAGATGGAAGGCGTAGCTAACTGGTGCAAAGAAAACAGTTTTGATTTTCACTGTGGTTTGCATTTCGCGACCGATAGTTCCTTATGTTACGAATAGCCATCGAATTTTCTCCCAGAGTTTCTCGGAGTGATGTGACCTAACAAAATTTTGTAGGTGTGAGGAGCTCCTCCATTACACACAGGAGTTTTAAAATTGCCGATGGCGATCGCAGTGCCATGTTGTGCTCCAAATTGGCACAGGAGTGATGCTGAGAAGTTAAGTATCGTTATATGTTTATTTTATGCAAGGAAGTATACCGACATAAAATATTCTGATCTTAGCAGCTTTCTTGTACTGTGAAACTCCAAAGTCGAAGCTCGAGAGAGTGACAGTGTGGGGACAGGAGTCCCACGGGGATACAGTATTGGGTACCGCCGACAGTGGAATGCTGGTGGGAGGGCTTGAACATCGTGGGAAGGAGGTCGGTGTGCACAAGGTTTCGAGCACTGAAGCGGTGGTTAACTATAAGGAGTCGAGTCCAACCAGCCCAGCAACCCCACGCCCAGAGAGATGGGGTGGGCGATCACAGCGCCGAGTAGGCGGCGACTGCGGCGACGCCGAGCAGCGGCAGCACGAGGGGCGTCGCGACGCCGGCGCCGTTGCAGAGGTCGGCCGTGCAGGTGGAGCACTCCTCCTCGCGGATGTAGGCGCCGGACGGCGAAGGCGGGCATGGATCCTCGGGCTTCACCCACGCGCAGGAGCGCACCGTCTGAAGGTCGCCGTTGTTCACTGCCAACACCAAACACACATTATTGGCCGAGGGATCTTTCACAAGAGTGACGTGCGGCAGCAGAGGATCAAGTTAGTAACAGGAGAAATCTCGTATGTTATAATATGGTTAAGGCTATACCTTCACTGTTCAACAAAAGGTTGGAATATTATAGTAATATGACGTATACAATACTAGACGTCTCATTGACCTAGGCACGTCATGCATTATCCCGTTACAGCTCACACACTGGACAGTGTTTTCTATTGGCATACTTTGTGACCTTTTCCCAGGCATGTACCGAGGGAGGTGGAGCAGTGGTTAGCACACTGGACTCGCATTGGGGAGCAATCATATACAACCGCTCGCTCACCTATAGATCTGTACCTACAGATTGGATAATTGCGCAGGTCGCACCAGTGTTTAAGAAGGGTAGTAGGAGTAATCCATCGAACTACAGACCTATATCATTGACGTCGGTTTGCAGTAGGGTTTTGGAGCATATACTGTATTTAAACATTATGAATCACCTCGAAGGGAACTATCTATCGATACGCAGTCAGCATGGTTTCAGAAAACATCGTTCTTGTGCAACGCAGCTAGCTCTTTATTCGCACGAAGTAATGGCCGCTATCGACAGGGGATCTCAAGTTGATTCCGTATTTCTAGATTTCCGGAAAGCTTTTGACACCGTTCCTCATAAGCGACTTCTAATCAAGCTGCGGGCCTAAGGGGTATCGTCTCAGTTGTGCGACTGGATTCGTGATTTCCTGTCAGGAAGGTCGCACTTCGTAGTAATAGTCAGCAAATCATCGAGTAAAACTGAAGTGATATCAGGTGTTCCCCAGGGAAGCGTCCTGGGACCTCTGCTGTTTCTGATCTATATAAATGACCTGCTGAGCAGTTCTCTTAGGTTGTTCGCAGATGATGCTGCAATTTACCGTCCAGTAAGGTCATCCGAAGACCAATATCAGTTGCAAAGCGATTTAGAAAAGATTGTTGTATGGTGTGGCAGGTGGCAGTTGACGCTATACAACAAAAAGTGTGAGGTGTTCACATGAGTTCCAAAAGAAATCCGTTGGAATTAGATTACTCGATAAATAGTACAATTCTCAAGGCTGTCAATTCAACTAAGTACCTGGGTGTTAAAATTACGAACAACTTCAGTTGGAAAGACCACATAGAAAATATTGTGGGGAAGGCGAGCCAAAGGTTGCGTTTCATTGGCAGGACACTTAGAAGATGCAAAAAGTCCACTAAAGAGACACCTTACACTACACTCGTTCGTCCTCTGTTAGAATATTGATGCGCAGTGTGGGATAGTTACCAGGTGGGATTGACGAAGGACATCTAAAGGGTTGCAAAAAGGGGCAGCTCGTTTTGTATTATCACGTAATAGGGGAGAGAGTGTGGCAGATATGATACGCGAGTTGGGATGGAAGTCATTAAAGCAAAGACTTTTTTCGTCGCTACGAGATCTATTTACGAAATTTCAGTCACCAACTTTCTCTTCCGAATGCGAAAATATTTTGCTGAGCCCAACCTACATAGGTAGGAATGATCATCAAAATAAAATAATAGAAATCAGAGCTCGAACAGAAAGGTTTAGGTGTTCGTTTTTCCCGCGCGCTGTTCGGGAGTGGAATGGTAGAGAGATAGTATGATTGTGGTTCGATGAACCCTCTGCCGAGCACTTAAATGTGAATTGCAGAGTAGTGATGTAGATGTAGATGTACAAACCCGCATCCGGCCACCCTGATTTGGGTTTTCCGTGATTTCTCTTTATCGCTTTAAGCAAATTCCGAGATAGTGCCTTTGAAAAGGCATGGCCGACTTCCTTCCCCATCCTTCCCTAATCCGACACGAGGTGGTTCAGTGGTTAGCACACTGGACTCGCATTTGGGAGGACGACGGTTCAAACCAGCGCCCGGCCATCCTGATTTGGGTTTTCCGGGATTTCCCTTAATAGCTTCGGGCAAATGCCGGAATGGTGCCTATGCACGGGTATGGCCGACTTCCTTCCCCACACTTCCCTAATCCGATGGAACCGATGACCTCGCTGTTTGGTCCCCAGCCCCAAATCAACCAACCAACCAACAAACCAGTCATGTAAACATACTGCTGCCCCAGCGGCACACCGCGAGCAGTCCGGTGTGAACAACAGCTGCATTCGGTTTAGCTCAAAAAATAGTTCAAATGGCTCTGAGCACTATGGGACTCAACTGCTGTGGTCATTAGTCGCCTAGAACTTAGAACTACTTAAACCTAACTAACCTAAGGACATCACACACATCCATGCCCGAGGCAGGATTCGAACCTGAGACCGCAGCAGTCGCACGGTTCCGGACTGCGCGCCTAGAACCGCGAGACCACCGCGGCCGGCGCATTCGGTTTGTGATAAGCTCTGTAGTACACCTTATTTTTTTTTTGGGTCATCAGACTACTGACTGGTTTGATGCGGCCCGCCACGAATTCCTTTCCTGTGCTAACCTCTTCATCTCAGAGTAGCACTTGCAACCTACGTCCTGAATTATTTGCTTGACGTATTCCAATCTCTGTCTTCCTCTACAGTTTTTGCCCTCTACAGCTCTCTTTTTATACCATGGAAGTCATTCCCTCATGTCTTAGCAGATGTCCTATCATCCTGTCCCTTCTCCTTATCAGTGTTTTCCACATATTCCTTTCCTCTCCGATTCTGCGTAGAATCTCCTCATTCCTTACCTTATCAGTCCACCTAATTTTCAACATTCGTCGATAGCACCACATCTCAAATGCTTCGATTCTCTTCTGTTCCGGTTTTCCCACAGTCCATGTTTCACTACCATACAATGCTCCAGACGTACATCCTCAGAAATTTCTTCCTCAAATTAAGGCCGGTATTTGATATTAGTAGACTTCTCTTGGCCAGAAATGCCTTTTTTGCCATAGCGAGTCTGCTTTTGATGTCCTCCTTGCTCCTTCCGTCATTGGTTATTTTACTGCCTAGGTAGCAGAATTCCTTAACTTCATTGACTTCGTGACCATCAATCCTGATGTTAAGTTTCTCGCTGTTCTCATTTCTACTACTTATCATTACCTTCGTATTTCTCCGATTTACTCTCAAACCATACTGTGTACTCATTAGACTGTTCATTCCGTTCAGCAGATCATTTAATTCTTCTTCACTTTCACTCAGGATAGCAATGTCATCAGCGAATCGTATCATTGATATCCTTTCACCTCGTATTTTAATTCCACTCCTCAACCTTTCTTTTATTTCCATCATTGCTTCCTCGATGTACAGATTGAAGAGTAGGGGCGAAAGGCTACAGCCTTGTCTTACACCCTTCTTAATACGAGCACTTCGTTCTTGATCGTCCACTCTTATTATTCCCTCTTGGTTGTTGTACATATTGTATATGACCCGTCTCTCCCTATAGCTTACCCCTACTTTTTTCAGTATCTCGAACAGCTTGCACCATTTTATATTGTCGAACGCTTTTTCCAGGTCGACAAATCCTATGAACGTGTCTTGATTTTTCTTTAGCCATGCTTCCATTATTAGCCGTAACGTCAGAATTGCCTCTCTCGTGCCTTTACTTTTCCTAAAGCCAAACTGATCGTCACCTAGCGCATTCTCAATTTTCTTTTCCATTCTTCTGTATATTATTCTTGTAAGCAGCCTCGATGCATGAGCTGTCAAGCTGATTGTGCGATAATTCTCGCACTTGTCAGCTCTTGCCGTCTTCGGAATTGTGTGGATGACGCTTTTCCGAAAGTCAGATGGTATGTAGCCAGACTCATATATTCTACACACCAACGTGAATAGTCGTTTTGTTGCCACTTCCCCTAATGATTTTAGAAATTCTGATGGAATGTTGTCTATCCCTTCTGCCTTATTTAACCGTAAGTCCTCCAAAGCTCTTTTAAATTCCGATTCTAATACTGGATCCCCTATCTCTTCTAAATCGACTCCTGTTTCTTCTTCTATCACGTCAGACAAATCTTCACCCTCATAGAGGCTTTCAATGTATTCTTTCCACCTATCTGCTCTCTCCTCTGCATTTAACAGTGGTATTCCCGTTGCACTCTTAATGTTACCATCGTTGCTTTTAATGTCACCAAAGGTTGTTTTGACTTTCCTGTATGCTGAGTCTGTCCTTCCGACAATCATATCTTTTTCGATGTCTTCACATTTTTCCTGCAGCCATTTGGTCTTAGCTTCCCTGCACTTCCTATTTATTTCATTCCTCAGCGACTTGTATTTCTGTATTCCTGATTTTCCCGGAACATGTTTGTACGTCCTCCTTTCATCAATCAACTGAAGTATTTCTTCTGTTACCCATGGTTTCTTTGCAGCTACCGTCTTTGTACCGATGTTTTCCTTCCCAACTTCTGTGATGGCCCTTTATAGTGATGTCCATTCCTTTTCAACTGTGCTGCCTGCCTACTGCGCTATTCCTTATTGCAGTATCTATAGCGTTAGAGAACTTCAAACGTATCTCGTCATCCCTTAGAACTTCCGTATCCCACTTCTTTGCGTATTGATTCTTCCTGACTAATGTCTTGAACTTCAGCCTACACTTCAGTAGTACACTACTGGCCATTAAAATTGCTACACCAAGAAGAAACGCAGATGATAAACGGGTATTCATTGGACAAATATATTGTACTAGAACTGACATGTGATTACACTTTCACGCAATTTGGGTGCATAGATCCTGAGAAATCAGTACCCAGAACAACCACCTCTGGCCGTAATAACGGCCTTGATCGCCTGGACATTGAGTCAAACAGAGCTTGGGTGGCGTGTAGAGGTGCAGCTGCCCATGCAGCTTCAACGCGATACCACAATTCATGAAGAGTAGGGACTAGCGTATTGTGACGAGCCAGTTGCTCGGCCACCATTGACCAGACGTTTTATATTGGTGAGAGATCTAGAAAATGTGCTGGCCAGGGCAACAATCGAACATTTTCTGTATCCTGTATCTGTACAGAACCTGCAACATGCGGTTGTGCGTTATCCTGCTGAAATGTAAGTTTTCCTAGGGATCGAATGAAGGGTAGAGCCACGGGTCTTAAATCTGAAATGTAACGTCCACTGTTCAAAGTGCCGTCGATGTGAACAAGAGGTGACCGAGACGTGTAACCAATGGCACCCCATACCACCACGTCGGGTGATACGCCAGTATTACGATGACGAATACACGCTCCCAATGTGCATTCATCGCGATGTCGCCAAACACGGATGCGACAATTATGAAGAATGCGACCATGATGATGCTGTAAACCGAACCTGGATTCATCCGAAAAAATGACGTTTTGCCATTCGTGCACCCAGGTTCGTCGTTGAGTACACCATCGCAGGCGCTCCTATCTGTGATGGAGTGTCAAGGGTAACCGCAGCCATAGTCTCCGAGCTGATAGTCCATGCTGCTGCAAACGTCGTCGAACTGTTTAAGCATATGGTTGTTGTCTTATAAACGTCTCCATCTGTTGACTCAGGGATCGAGACGTGGCTGCACGATCCGTTACAGCCATGTGGATAAGATGCCTGTCATCTCGTCTGCTAGTGATACGAGGTCATTGGGATCCAGCACGGCGTTCCGTATTACCCTCCTGAACCCACCGATTCCATATTCTGCTAAGAGTCATTGGATATCGACCACCGCGAACAGTAATGTCGCGATAGGATAAACCGTAATCGCGATAGGCTAAAATCCGACCTTCATCAAAGTCTAAAACGTGATGGTACGTAGTAGGTGTCGCCACGGGCGCCAACCTTGTGTGAATGCTCTGAAAAGCTAATCATTTGCATACCACAGCATCTTCTTCCTGTCAGTTAAATTTCGCGTCTGTAGCACGTCATCTTCGTGGTGTAACAATTTTAATGGCCAGTAGTGTAATTTGCCGCTTGGGGGCATACAACACTTTGATAAAGTCTTATACAGCAAGATGCAGCCGATCGTTACATGTCACTCAAAGTGGTGTGTCTAAGATGTGGAGAAAATACGGAGAGACGGGAAACGTGAACAACAAATCTTTCAGTGGTCCTCCTCGTAAAACACCAATGCAGGATCGTTTCCTCTAACTGTCGGTTCGCTGGCGCCCAACACCGATTGCCAGAAGGATTTGAAATGACTTCTCCCAGGCAACAGGGATTCGTACCTCAGACCACACAGTACGTAGAAGGTTGCGTCAGGATGGTCCTCATTCCAAGTGACCAGTCAGACATTTTGCACTGAACCAACGGAACCGACGCAATCGCGCATCAACATCGGACCATTGCATAGTGGAGTAATGTCATGCTTGCTGACGAGACCAGAATTGGTTTGCGGCCGGAATTTAGACGTGTCAGGGTTTGGAGAAACGCTAAACAACACCAGGAATCCGATACGTTCAGGAAGTCCATCCGTTTTCAGGTGGAAGTGTTATGTTCTGAGCTGCAATAGTGATGGGACGGCGGACCCCTCTTATTCCCACCTGCGGCAATTTGACTGGATTGGCCAGCACAGTCCCGCAGACATGAATACAATTGAGCATGTGCGGGACCTGTTGAAGGTGGCCATTGACCAGCGTCCGAATCCACCTGACAATCTACAGGACCTCACTGTAGTTGCCATTGAGGAGTGGGACCTCATACCCCAAGATAAACTTGATGGCATCATCCAGAGCGTGCCTTGCAGAGTGGAAGAACTCGTCTGAGTGCGTAGAGGACATACTCACTATTAAAGACTGATTATCGTCATCAGGAGAGAAAGATTTTCACTGTTTTTTTTTTTTTTGTTTTTGTTTTCAAGATGTACCGCTTTGATTTGTGATGCTTTTTTTTGTAACTTCCCAAAATCTGTCTTGTTTTCAGAAGGAATTATGTTTATTTTTTTAATAGAGAAAGATGTAGAGTGAAGAGACAAAGGGAAACCCTGGTGTAGAATACCTTAGCTGATAGAATTTCACTGCCTGGAAGAAGTCGATTGGAATCTCTTTGGGAGTGGGGATGGAGTTGCATTTTATCCCTGCTACATTTTAAAGAGTGGATTCCAATCAACGTTGTCAAAAGGCTTCTGTGAATCTATTTGTGATAAAAAAGTAGCTCCTAGTATTACCCTACGTCTTCCTACGTTTCTCTGGAACTCAAACTGATTTTCCGAGAGATCTGCTTTTAGCTGTTTTTTCTTGCTTCCGTAAATAATTTCTGTCAATACTTTGCAATCATGACTTATATTAAACGGATGCTTTTCTTGGAATCAAAATTGTGGTGCTCTTCTCGAAGTCTGCAGGTTTTTCAACTTTCTCCTATATCTTGCGGAGGAAGGTGGCCAAAGCTCTCCGGAGAACCGTTGCATCTATCAGTAACGCGCAGCTCTTGTTGCCTTTTGGCGCTGATGGAGACCGACACAGGGGCCTCGCCTCAGTGCGTACTTTCCTTTGTCGGCGGAAAGGGCTGGGCGATCTCAGGCTCTTGTAACTTGAGGCCGAAACCCGAGGTTCGGCAACCATTTTCGTCAAGTCTGGGGTAACACTACACCACTGGCGTGAGCGAGCACGCGTCATTTAAGCGAGCGTCTAGTCTTTCTGATCAGGATTTCAAAACGACAGGAAATCGGAGGACCAACGGGTCAACTGGCCCGGCAGAAATGCCTTCAAGCGCTGCCGTATTTCGCGGAGTCACTAGTGGATCAGTTAAAGGTAGTACTACCGTCTAACATACGAGTATACAGTCGCTACACTCCTGCTGTGAAAAGTGTTACCACGTGACAGTTGGAACAACACGAATGCATGCCCCTAGCGGCGAGAAACTCACCCGTGACATGAGGGTTTCTTTTTATTTTCAACTTAATAAACGATATATTATATTTTTGCGTTCCTAGCATCAGTAAATGATAAAAAGACATGGATGATCGTGAAGTAAATATTATAACAGAGGAGTTTCTCTGATTCAGTGACGTAAAGTGTAACTTATTCGCGAAGAAATACTTTCGAATATATGTATAATCACAGCTTACTCGTCTGAAAGCAAAGGAATAAAAACAAATGTTTCAGGCATAAGAAGTAGGTTTCTTTTGTTGCCCGTTCTTATTTTGGTAGGCACTTTCCTTGACACGTAAAAATTTTGCATGGAGCTCAGTCATTCACATAATCTTACACTGCACTCGACTTTTTAATTCCACGAATATTTTTGTACATGTAATTACTTTTGTTTCGAACGCGGATGTGTTGAAGATTCTTGACGTTTATGGTTCAGATGTAGCAACCATTGTGGAATCGGTTTCTTCTGTGTTAGAAAATAGTTTTATTGCCTTTAACATTTTATTATTACACCTGTGTGGTTTTCCCTTCAGCCACACTTGTGGTGGCTCATTTGGTACCTTAAATAATGTAGGTAGTCCCATTCCACACAATTTATCTAAGTTCCATGCACACTGATTTGACTGGAAGTGAAGTGAAGAAAACTTCACGTTGTTGTTAGATGCACGACTCTCTCTGCAAAATGTCAGGTCTTTAGCTGTTTACTAGACTTTTTTCGTTCTTTAAAGAAAACGATATTTTTCGTTTAATATCTGTAGGTTACAAGAAACTCGCGAATAAACTGTCCTTTAATGTACCGTTTCGTACCTCCCAGGGTTTCTAGGAAACTGAAGGAAGGTAAATGAGGTGTTATTCTACAATCAGTTTCAACTTTATGGCAGTACATACGCTCCAACATTGTAAGAGCTATGTTACGAATCACTATAAGCCATATTATTCATACTCGTCCGATATCATATTCAGAAGTTTAGCTTTCTGTTCGACTGGAGCGCTGCTGTCGCGATGTATAGTAAAAATGAGCAGGAGTGTCGTGACTGTATACAGGATATGTTACACTTTGGTATTACTGCCTATAAACAATTGACTGCCGGAATTCGTCCAAGCAGCTGGAATAGGTTGCTAGCAGGCTGGAGACACGGTTACCTCGCTTTAAATTGAGAACTTCTGTTGTTTGATTCGGTTGCAATCAGTACACTAGAATACTGTCTCCCGGAAACATGCTCCGGTTTATCGAGATAAAGGTTAACTGCTGGGAAGACAAGTTCGACCTTTCCTGAAAAAAAAAACTGTCAAAAAAATTAGAAGCAGCCCAACAGCACGGGGTATCGCTTTGAAACCGCGTAAGCACGGCTCCAGCAATTGCAATAGCCTCAGTTCGTCCAAGACCTTCATTCAGGTATGCCATAACCACCCAAGGCCAGTCGCTGATGGTTAGAGCCCGTTTCTTTTCCATCATCAGTCTTCTGACTGGTCCGATGCGGCCCGAAAGGAATCCCTCTCCTGTGTCAACCTCTTCATCTCTATAGTACATACACGCTACGTCCTGGATTATTTGTTGGATGTATTCCGATCTCTGTCTTCCCTTACAGTTTTTATCCTCTTCAGTTCCCTCTTGCACCATTACGGTTATTACCTGTTTCTTAACAGATGTTCTATTGTCCTATCCCTTCTTTTTGACAGTGTTTTCCTTATGTTCCTTTATTAGTCCCTTATGTTGAGAACCTCCTCATTCTCTATATGACCGACCCACCTAATTTTCAACATTCTTCTGTAGAACCACATTTGAAACTCTTCGATTCCCTTCTGCTCCGGTTTTCCACTCTCAATGATTCACTGCTAAACGGTTCTGTACTCCAAACGTACATTCTCAGAAATTTCACCTTAAAATTAAGGCCTATGTTTGATACTAGTAGAATTCTTTCGGCCAGGAATACCTTGCTTCGTTCGTCATGGGATATTTTACTTCCTTAACTTCGTCTATTTTAGAACCATCTATTTTGATGTCAAATTTATCGCTATGTAATTTCTGCAACTTCTCATCACTTTTTCCTTTTTCTGGTTTATTCTCAGTCCATATTACGTATTGTTCATTCCATTCAACACTCTTCTTCAGTTTCACTAAGGATAGCAATGTCATCAGCGAATCTTTTCATTAATAGTTTTCACCCTGAATTTTAATCCCACTCTTGAAACTGTCTTTTGTTTACATCATCTCTTCTTCGGTGTATAGGTTGAACAGTAGAGGCGAAACACTGCATCCCTGTCTTACACTCTTTTTAATCCAAGCACTTAGTTCATGGTCTTCCACTCTTATTGTTCCATCTTGGTTCTTGTTCATGCTGTATATCACCCGTCTTTTCCTGTAGTTTACGCTTGTTTCTCTTAGTATGCCGAACATGTTGAACTACTTCACACTGTCGAACGCTTTTTCTATATCGACAGATCGTTTGAGTGTACTTGACTATCTTGAGTGTTGCTTCCAATCCCAAGAGCAAATCAGAACTGCCTCTCTGGTATCTATATCTTTCCTAAAGCCAAACTGATCGTCATCTAACAGAGCCACAGTTTTCTTTTCCTTTCTTCCGCATATCATTATTATCAGCAGCTTGCATGCATAAGATATTAATCTGATTGTGGGATAGTTTTCACATCTGTCTGCCATTGCTTCTTCGGAATTATATGGACGCAATTATTCCGAAAGTGTGATATTACCTCTCCAGTCTCATAGATTCTACACAAGAACTTGAATAATCGTTTGGTTGCCATTTCACCCAATGATTGTACGAATTCTGATGGAATGTTATCCATCCCTTCTGCTATATTTTACGTCGAGTATCCCAGATATCTTTTAAATCTGACTCTAGTACTAGATACCTTATATCTTCCTTATCGCCTCCCGTTTCTTTTACCAACTCACTCGACAATTTCTCCTTCTCACAGAGGCCTCCAGAGTAATCTTTCCTCTGCGTTTAACAGTCGAATTTCCATTGCATTCTTAATGTTACCACTCTTCCTTTTGAATTCACCAAAGATTGTTTAGACTTTTCTGCATGTTGACTCAGTCCTTCCGACGACCATTTCTTTTTCGATACCTTCACATTTTTCCCGCAGCCATTTAGCCTTTCACGCCCTGCAGTTCCTATTTATTTCATTCCTAAGTGATTTGTTTTGCTTTATTCCTGTCTTTTCCTGAACGTTTTTGTACTTCTTTCTTTCGTCGCTCAGTTGAAGTATTCGTTCTGTTCCCAAGGTTTCTTTGGTGTTACCTTCCTTGTACCTATGTCCTATGAGGATCCCGTAGAGCCACCAATTCGTGGCGACGTTGATTGCTATGTATAAACCGCTGTTCCAAATAGACCCGGACGTTTTATATGGAATTAAGAATGGTTTTATATGGAATTAAGAATGGATGATTTAGCAGACCTTAGGGTGTTGGAGAGGGTGCCCAGTTGTTCGTTCAACGAAGAATGTGTGTGTGAAGTCCCATAAATGTGGCTATTGTCACCTTGGAAAACTGGAGTGTTAAGAGCATCCTCAATTTTCGTAATAAATGTCATGTTCACATTAAGATGAACGATGGCAGCAGGTCATTGTACTGAAAACCCAATTATCACACAATCATTTACGAAATAAACCACACTCTCCACACGCTAAGGGTAAAATGCCCCACTGGGCACTTGACACATTGCATCTTTAGACCGCGGGCGCTGATGACCGCGCAGCTGAGCGTCCCACAAACCAAACATCATCATCATCATCGTCATCTTCGGACCAGACTATTTGCCTTCTGTCAGCCGGTTCTTCTATCGTTCGATCCATTGAAGATGTGCATCAGCATGTGCCACTGTGACTATAGCTGGAGTCACGAATGATGACGGTCGAATTTACTCTTTTTCTGTGCAACTACGTCATGAATACTCCCACAGCCAATGAGTGGTCAGCACTGTTCTGAGTGCTCTGTTGTGAATGTTAAAACACGGTTTATTGTATAAAAAGGGAGAATAGTTCTAAAAGAAGCAATAAAATGAATGTGAATGCCGTAGCCAATACGAGTATTATGCGTGATGGTAGTGAGTTACTTAGTCAATATTTATTCCAGTTCTTGCGAGTTGTCTCCGCTAATAGTGGTAGTAAGCGACAAATTCTACATAAGCAAAGGAGAAAAATGTTGAAAATTAAGTGGACTGGTAAGGAAAGGTATGATGAAGTTCTCTGAAGAATGGGTGAGTAAAGGAATATATGGAAAACACTGACAAGAAGATGGGACAGGATGGTAGGACTTCCGTCAAGACATCAGGGAATACCCTCCACGGTACTAGAGATGACTACAGAGGATAAAATATGTAGTGAAAGACAGGGTTTGGAATACATCCAGCAAATAATAGAGGACGTAGATACTAAGCGCTACACTCAGATGAAGAGGTTGGCACAGGAGAGGAATTAGTGGCGGGCCATATCAAACCAGTCAAGAGAATGATGACTCAAAAAATGTTATTGTTCATTTGCTACACCATTTCAGACATGCGATTGTGAAACAAATTACCCTGTAACTTGCATCTTATCCAAAACCACTTTGCAGTCTTTCTGTCCAACAGAAAACCGGTATCTCTGTCACACTGTATGTTATCCATGCTTTTCTCGCCCCTTTCTAGTTCCCTCTTCTTCCTTCCATTTCATCTACTGATCTAACCTTTCCATTTCTTGTTGTTTGTTTGACCAGTCAACTTCTTTTCTTTCTGTACTGCTGTCATATGTGTCAGGTGACATTACTCACATTCGACAAGAATGTAATGAGGATATCGCTTAATGTCAATAGGACTGCATTTATTAAATTCCACATTTTTATGACAACTTATATTATTAATGTTGTAATTATATATTGCTCATACTCACTGAGGAACTCTGGTTAGATGTAAGAGAGGACCTGAAATCCCTAACCTTGTCAGGTGAAATAAATGCATAAATAAATAAATAAATATGGACAATGCGTATGTGTGTGGTCGGAAATAAGTGTTGGTATGCAACTACAACACAAAAAACACGATACTACTCTCATTACTCAAGCACTATTTGCCTTGGACGCATTGGGCTTTTTCGAGCTGATTTGGAACAAAATTTTACCAACATCGACCAGCTGACTGGTAGTACAGGAGGAGTTTACCACAGACTTGTTCTTGCTCTACAAAGGAAAAGCAAACACGACGCAGCTCCTGCGGGGCCTAGAGCAAGATGACGCAGAAATGTTTTGAGCAGCGGACCGAAATAGCTCGAAGACTACCTTCATGAATCGAACATGTTTGGTGGGTGACTACAGAGCTATGCTGGGCCAGTCTCATATATTTTGTACCAGATCTTAGCCCTCAAACATTTCGATTGGAACGCAACAATGGATACGCTGTAAACAGTTTATCGTCTGTCATTGAGCTGATCGATTTTTGACAAAACTCTATATTGCGTAAAAACATATATCAAGTCATAAAATAATAATTAACTAACAGGACACGAAAAAGTATTGTCTAACAGTGCGAGCAGTCTCATTTATTTCGTGTCTTTACTGTCAGGTCTGAAAATTGCTGCACAAACGTCTTTCTTGGGGGAGTCGATTTTGTAGGCAAGCAACTGGGCAACTGGATTGGCAGAATGAAGTTTGTAGGATGTATAACGCACATTGAAATGTTCGTTACGTTTGAGGAGGAAAGGGAATGTGATGACTTGGTATGGAGTTCTTGGAGTGGAGAGTAAACAAATGTCGATAGGTACGCAGAGTGGATGACATTTGAATATATGGAGGGAGTGATACAGATTGGGGGGGGATCAGTAATCCAGGCGAAGTGTTGCCCATATCGGTGGACAGTAACTGACAAGGGCAATGGAGAGATGCAGTCACCATGTTCGGCCAGTAATAAGCCGTAGTCTCTTATGCAGTAATCATTCGTGTTTCCATATTATTTTATGACCGATTTTTACACTGAGCTATTTTAGTATTTCGTTTGTTGAACAGGGCGATCATACATGGTTAAGTGGAAACAATAGAGGTAGAAGCCCTGGTACGACTGGTACACACTAAGATTCAGCTGCCCCTGCTGATACGATTCAAGCAAACCGTAACACCCTCAAAAACCACGTATGAGATTTTCACAATTATTCTCTCGCTCGCTACGCGCGAACTATTAGCACTGCAGAAATTTAGTGTAGCTAAATCTTGTACTGGGATAGATATTCGCTAAAGGCCACCGTTTTCTATTTGTTAAAGAAAAACTGGTTTAAAGATAACTTTCTTGAATATTTCTAAAACTACGGTCTCTAGCGAAAACATATCCCAGCACAAAATGTAATTCAATTAAATTTCCTACAAAAAGGTCCTGTTCTTTTTTATGTAGGACTAACAGTTTGCGCAAAGTTAGAGAATATGAAAAGCTTGCGTGTGGTTTTTGAAGACGTTGTGGGTTGCCTAAAAGTTATCAGCAGGGACAGCTGAATGAACCTGCATAACTTTTTTGCAAATTTAGAAAAGTTTTATTTTAAGAAATCACTGCTTGCAAAATGAATTAAGTGACTGCAGTGAAGCTGGGGGAACCGTTAAGATTTCTGCATGGTTGAGTGGACGTTTAGAGAATCAGCATTGCTCACTCACTGGAGAAGGTGGACAAGTGAAGTTGCTAGACTCAGCGGCAGTGTGAACGGCATAAATGATCCTTCAAAAAGCACGCCTGGTTTGAATCGCGTGATATATTTTTGTTTGTCGGTTGCCTATAATCTTGTTTATCATTTCGATTTCCATAATTAGTCCGATTGTTGCTTCAGTGTGAATTTCTCGGATTTCTTCATTGTGTGTCTAACCATGGAGCAACGTACTATTCCACAGCCTGTGTTACTTGTGACAATATTTTATCAGGGCGAACAAAATTATGCAGCAACAATGGGACGTCTTCGAGCTATTCTAGGGCTCCGTATGAACTAACATTCGCAGGATTACCGTAAATTTCACTAAAACATGTTCAACAATGAGCATTAAATAGTTCCGGGCACTCTCGTTCTGGCTGGTATGTGTAAAACATTTGGTGGTTCGTGACAGTGTGGCTGTTAGTTCAATCCAGTGAAATCGGTTCTTCGTCGATCGCAAGAATTGAGTGCACTACGGCGAATTTTCCGGCGCATGGATCTCGATGCCACCCTTATGCTGCAGCCGAAAGAAGCCATTCTTAAAAAGGGGCGACATTTTATTCACTGGTTTCTGAAAAGACAACGGTTTTGGGAGGAGCATCGTCGTCATTGACGATGTGCACATCCACTTAAATGTATTTTGTGAATCAGCATAACTACCATGTCTAGGGGTAAAAAAACCGTTGCATGGTTCAAGGGACGGAAATGTATCTACAACGAATGACGGTCCAGCCTCCCTTTTGGGTAGGTGGCACCATGGGCCCTTATTATTCTGGAAGATAATACGGGACAAGCTATTACAGTTAATGGAAACTCATACCGTACGATTATAACGATTTTTTGTTGCCTCATTTCACTGGAATGAACGTTCAGGAATTTTGGATTGAGCAGAACGTCGCATTGCGTTGAGCGATTTCCGGATCGCCTACTTCGAGTTGTTGTGGCCAACAATGGTCACAAAGTCATGTGACGTAAACCCTTGCGAATTTTTTTTTCCGGGTATCTTGAATCATCCGTGAGTTAAAACAGGAAATCCGAAATCTTGTTGGTGAAATGGAAGTGCAGTCTTGTGAAACAGTCATTGCGAATTTCAGGGGCAAAGTTCTCGCATATCGGAGTAGCAGACGAGGTCAAATTCCAGATATCATTTTCAGTACTTGAAATGGGAACGTATGATAAAATGTCTATGTATTTCGTTAATATGTTTAGTTAAGTCAATGATGATTATAAAGCCGACGTGTTTGTCTTTGCTTGCCTGATTCGGGTCTTTAGAATTAGTTATGTACCAGAAAAAGGGCTTATAACGCAAAGCTTACGTCTTACAGTAATAATGAAATTTGTGAAACAAGGCTAAAAATAAAAAGTGTTACCTTCAATTAATACAACATACATTGTTTAATCAAGAAAGCACAGTTCAGTAAGTTGAAAACAATTTGAAGAAATAAAGAACAAAATTTCACAAAAATATCTGGAGGTTATTCAAGGTCATCCGTATCATAGAGGGGACACAACAGAATCTCAGCGTAGCCCTGCAGCGGGGTAGAAGATAGGAGAAATGTCTTTGTTAATGACGACAAAGAATGGTCACACTGAATTTCTACATGTAGGTCTGGTAAGCAAAGCAAGTGAGACGGGTTAATTATGACCACCATTGAAACAATTAGTATGAAAGCTTTTTTAATTTATTGAAATGCATTCTATGTTATAAATTCCTAAGACTCAAGCAGAGGAATGATATCTTCAATAGACTGAAAAAATGTTTAGGGAAAGTAGTACAGTGATGGAGTAAGGACAGCGACGCGTGTCGGATCTACAACAACAGCAACAAAAAAACTTCCCACAGCATTGTGGAAAGTGTGCACTTACATGGCGTGTAGAATATAACTGGTCCGGAAAGAAATTTCATGCGCCATGTGATAGGCAACCTAATGTAGAAACAACGGAAACTGCACGTAGCAATATCAGCAATGTAGGAAAAGACAGATTGCTATTTACGGTAAAGAAGACACGTCGAGTCGGGCCCGAGATGCTGAAGTTGGTGGTCGTATGAGAGAGGAGTGTTTGTTTATGTGTGTGTATGTGTGTGAAGTTTCTTCTTTACGGTAAGTAGCGATCTGTCTTTTCCTAATTTATATCACCCACCCCCGACGAGGTTGATGTTAACATGTGTTGCCTACATTAAGGGGCATGAAATACACTCCTGGAAATGGAAAAAAGAACACATTGACACCGGTGTGTCAGACCCACCATACTTGCTCCGGACACTGCGAGAGGGCTGTACAAGCAATGATCACACGCACGGCACAGCGGACACACCAGGAACCGCGGTGTTGGCCGTCGAATGGCGCTAGCTGCGCAGCATTTGTGCACCGCCGCCGTCAGTGTCAGCCAGTTTGCAGTGGCATACGGAGCTCCATCGCAGTCTTTAACACTGGTAGCATGCCGCGACAGCGTGGACGTGAACCGTATGGGCAGCTGACGGACTTTGAGCGAGGGCGTATAGTGGGCATGCGGGAGGCCGGGTGGACGTACCGGCGAATTGCTCAACACGTGGGGCGTGAGGTCTCCACAGTACATCGATGTTGTCGCCAGTGGTCGGCGGAAGGTGCACGTGCCCGTCGACCTGGGACCGGACCGCAGCGACGCACGGATGCACGCCAAGACCGTAGGATCCTACGCAGTGCCGTAGGGGACCGCACCGCCACTTCCCAGCAAATTAGGGACACTGTTGCTCCTGGGGTATCGGCGAGGACCATTCGCAACCCTCTCCATGAAGCTGGGCTACGGTCCCGCACACCGTTAGGCCGTCTTCCGCTCACGCCCCAACATCGTGCAGCCCGCCTCCAGTGGTGTCGCGACAGGCGTGAATGGAGGGACGAATGGAGACGTGTCGTCTTCAGCGATGAGAGTCGCTTCTGCCTTGGTGCCAGTGATGGTCGTATGCGTGTTTGGCGCCGTGCAGGTGAGCTCCACAATCAGGACTGCATACGACCGAGGCACACAGGACCAACACCCGGCATCATGGTGTGGGGAGCGATTTCCTACACTGGCCGTACACCTCTGGTGATCGTCGAGGGGACACTGAATAGTGCACGGTACATCCAAACCGTCATCGAACCCATCGTTCTACCATTCCTAGACCGGCAAGGGAACTTGCACGTCCGCATGTGTCCCGTGCCACCCAATGTACTCTAGAAGGTGTAAGTCAACTACCCTGGCCAGCAAGATCTCCGGATCTGTCCCCCATTGAGCATGTTTGGGACTGGATGTAGCGGTCTGCACGTCCAGCACGAACGCTGGTCCAACTGAGGCGCCAGGTGGAAATGGCATGGCAAGCCGTTCCACAGGACTACATCCAGCATCTCTACGATCGTCTCCATGGGAGAATAGCACCCTGCATTGCTGCGAAAGGTGGATATACACTGTACTAGTGCCGACATTGTGCATGCTCTGTTGCCTGTGTCTATGTGCCTGTGGTTCTGTCAGTGTGATCATGTGATGTATCTGACCCCAGGAATGTGTCAATAAAGTTTCCCCTTCCTGGGACAATGAATTCACGGTGTTCTTATTTCAATTTCCAGGAGTGTATGTACCCGGCCAGTTTTATTTTATTCACCCTGTATTACGACGTAACACGTACCTCTCTGCTTGACCTTCTTGCAGACGGGGATCTCCTTGGGCTGAGTCCCTGTGACGCCGACGCTCTGGCAGTCGGTCATCGGCACGTACGACTTGTTGAACGGGTCGCCGCAGTTCTTGTTCGCCACCGTCGAGCACGTGTAGCACCGCAGCGTGTCTGCAAAGCACAGCAAAACATAGCTGATTAGTTACACGTTACGTTGTCGCTGGCCGCAATACCTCGCTGTGGCGTACATTGTGTTCATTGTTGCCAAGGGGAAAAAAAACATATATACTTATTCCGCAGTTACCATGATTTACAGGGAGTATACATATGACACAAACATTTATTAACTATCAGTTTATAACAGCCAGTCACCATCGTCATCATCAGATACCACAAAATTTTCAGAAGTCAGCCCGTAAATATTTGGAAAAACTCTAGAGTTGCTGATAAAATTTCTTTTTTTAGCAGTTTCGGCCCACTGACCATCATCAGGTTCTTAAAAGCGTTTATAAGACCATATTGGGTTATACAAAACCATTGGCTTCAGAGAATAGAATCATGAATTCGTTACAGTCTGAAGCTAATGATTTTACACTAAGGTGACAAAAGTCGTGGGACAGCGACATGCACATATACAGATGACAGTAGTGCCGTGTGCACAAGGCATAAAATGGCAGTGCATTGGCGGAGCTGTCATTTGTATCCAGGCTATTCATGTGAAGTGTTTCCAACGTGATTATGACCACACGACGGGAATTGGTAGACTTTGATAGCTAAATGGTAGTTGGAGCTAGATGCATGGGACATTCCTTTTCGGAACTCGTGAGGGAGTTCAATTTTTCTAGATCCACAGTGACAAAAGTCTACCAAGACTACCTAATTTCAGGCATTACCCCTCACCCTGGACAACGACCGAGAGCAGCGTCGTTAGCGTAGAGTTGTCAGTGCTACCAAACAAGCAACACTGCGTGAAATAACCACAGAAATAAATGTGCGGCATGCGACGAATGTATTCGTTAGAACAGTATGGCAAAATTTGGCGTTAATGGGATGTGGCAGCAGACGAACAACATGGCATCGCTTGTAACGACTCTCCTGGGCTCGTGACCGTACCGATTGGACCAGAGACGACTGCCGAACCGTGGCCTGGTCGGATGAGTCCCAATTTCAGCTGGTAAGAGCTGATGGTAGGATTCGAGAGTGGCACAGATCTCACGAACCCATGGACTCAAGTTATATACATTTACATCTACATACATACTCCGCAATCCACCATACGGTGCGTGAAGGAGGGTACCTCGTAGCACAACTAGCATCTTCTCTCCCTGTTCTACTCCCAAAGAGAACGAGGGAAAAGTTACTGCCTATATGCCTCTGTACGAGCCCTAATCTCTCTTATCTTATCTTTGTGGTCTTTCCGCGAAGTATAAGTTGCCGGCAGTAGAATTGTACTGCAGTCAGCCTCAAATGCTGGTTCCCTAAATTTCCTCAGTAGCGATTCACGAAAAGAACGCCTCCTTTCCTCCAGAGACTCCCACCCGAGTTCCTGAAGCATTTCCGGAACACTCGCGTGATGATCAAACCTACCAGTAACAAATCTAGCACAGGCATCTGAATTGCTTCTATGTCCTTCCTCAATCCGACCTGATAGGGATCCCAAACGCTAGAGCAGTACTCAAGAGTAGGTCGTATTAGTGTTTTATAAGCGGTCTCCTTTAAAGATGAACCACATCTTCCCAAAATTGTACCAATGAAGACTATCCGCCTTCCCCACAACTGCCATTACATGCTTGTCCCACTTCATATCGCTCTGCAATGTTACGCCCAAATGCTTAATCGACGTGACTGTGTCAAGCGCTACACTGCTAATGGGTATTCAAACATTACGGGATTCTTTTTCCTATCATCTGCATTAATTTACATTTATCTATATTTAGAGTTAGCTGCCATTCTTTACACCAATCACAAATCCTGTCCAAGTCATCTTGTATCCTCCTACAGTCACTCAAGTTGTCAACAAGTCACTGTGTATGCTAGTGGAGGCTACATAATGGTGCTCTCTGTGTTTACATGGAGTGGAATGGGTCCTCTGGTCCAACCGAACCGATCGTTGACTGGAGACTTGGAGACCATCTGCAGGTCCTCATGGACTTCGTGTTTCCACACAATGATGGAATCTTTAAGGATAGTAATGCGCCATGTCACCTGGCCACGATTGTTCGCAGTTGGTTTGAAGAGCATTCTGGACAATTCGACAGAATCATTTGGCCACCCAGATCGCCCAACATGAATCCCGTCGAACGTTATGGGACATAAAAGAGAGGTCAGCTCGTGCACAAAATCGTGCACCGGCAAGACTTTCACAATTATGGGCGGCAATAGAGGCACCATGGCTCAATATTTGTGCAGGGGACTTACAACGATTTGTTGAGTCTATGCCACGTGGTGTTGCTGCACTATTCGGGGCATAAGGAGGTCCGACACGTTATTAGGAGGTATCCCATGACTTTTGTCACCTCAGTGTACACTGACCAAGATGATGTTACAAATGCTCTTATGAAGCCGATGATAGTCCAGGGACCGAAACTGATTGTTAATAAAGGAATTTTATCATAAACTCTTGACGGTAAACGTGGTGTT
The DNA here is from genome assembly GCF_023897955.1 of Schistocerca gregaria. Taxonomy (NCBI): domain Eukaryota; kingdom Metazoa; phylum Arthropoda; class Insecta; order Orthoptera; family Acrididae; genus Schistocerca; species Schistocerca gregaria. The sequence goes on from NC_064921.1 coordinate 147,800,513, forward strand.
CTTCAAACACCACGAAATTATTTACATTCCAGTGGCGTCAAAAATTAAGATAAAAAACCATTCTGTGTCCGGCTAACATCAGTGCATTCTACGGGTACTATTGACAGCAGTTACAGTGCCGAATTTGGTGTTCTCATTTTGTTGATGCTGTATTAATATTAATACATTTTACTATTGGCCCTAGCTTCTGTGGTTCAGAAAGGTTTTCTCATTTTATTTTTTTGACACCACAATAAGAACGTTTGCATACAGGAAGATATAAATAATGTTGTGGTATATCGTGATGACCGGTTCTCGAACCTGGTAGTTGATGGATTATTCCATCAGCAGCTCTTAGTGGGTCATAAATACGACCTTTTTTTCAAATATTGCATAATCATGGCTAATCACCTGCACAAAATACATAAGGATCTGTTTGTCTGTAGCATTGGCATGTATTTATGAGGGAAACTCAAAATTTTAAATAAAGAAGATGGCTTCTTAATGTAAATCCAAAATGAATTTAAAAACAATATACATGGAATATCAAACACAGCACAATAATAAAGACATATTCTTTTCATGCGTAAGAAGTAGCTGCACCCTTCAGAATTAAACCTCAAACAAATCAGAATCAAATATTAGATTTTTACATTTCCTATACTAGTCAGAAAATGTGTATTACTCCATGTTATATGTATTTTATTACTTATAAAAACATGTCACTAAGCGTTGCGAGCCCCACCTCATTGTCCGACTACCATTCATAAAATATATTACATTATTCTCTACAAGCATCACTTAAGAGTACCTAAATGATTCGGAAAAGAATTCTTAAAATCGCCATTTTTTTACTACTGTCTTTCCTGAATAATCATCAGTCCGACAAATGTGATCAACATACCAAAGAAGGACGGTTCTCTGATATCAAAAGTACTGGTAAAACACAGGGATCCATTGCATTAATAATCATGGTTGTACGATTTAGTTGAGATTCTTGATATCACATAAAGAAGTTTTGAGTACTCATTGTATAGCGCAACAGTGGATACATCTCGGACAACAGTTAAATGTCATAAAGCCATAAACGCGCTCACACAGCTACATCAATGAATAAAAACATTATGAGTACATGCCTACTCGTGGATTCTCCGCCAATCACTTTCCATAGATGCTTACAACAGCAGCACGCTGGATTACCTGGATTACCCAATTAGCAGTCCGTAAGTTTCTCGAAAGGTTCCCGATTCGTATCTGCTGTCCTTGCTTCAAAGTCTTTGTGAGAAACACTAGAGTGGTGGATGACGTCATGGGGAACTTCGCAGTGGCTTTATCAACTAGTAACACCAGACTCTCGATTCTCATAAGCATTGAGCTCCCAGGCCAAGGGCGTTCGCAGAAACTAAAACAGGGGGTGTGGAAGGGAGGGCACACTCTGCAAATTGCCACTGTAATATAAATGAGTTAATCAATATCAAGACATGTCACGCCACACTAACTAAATTTTAGAGGTGACACAAAGAACTTGTTATATCCCAGAAATTTGAGAGTTATCCATACTATGTCTGACTAAAAACTCTGTACTTCAGTTTCTTGGGGGGTGGGGCGCATGCAACTGGTGGTCTGTGCATCGAGTAGCATACATGCCATGTAATTACTCGTAAAAGAAACGCAGCGCGCGCGCGCCCGGTTCGAGCCGTACTCTACTGATGTAAAAAATAAAAATCATAGCCCTTCCTTGAAAACAGCGTATTTTTACACCTTCCTCAAAAGCGTTCTGCCGCGTATTTCGTCTGTGGTTGAAAGGCATATTCCGTAGTTTTACGACACGTGTCTTTAACAGCATTTTACGATCTCTTTATGGCCCCACTTATGACTCAGAGGAATTATACTTCTTTAGCTTTCTAAAAAAGGAAAGAATAAACCAAGTGAACGACGCAAGCCCGCGCTAAGACGCAATACTATGTTCGAAGACGTGGGTTGCTATTTGATTTCCGTCTATACCATTCCTTAGCCTAAGTTTCAGCTTAATGAATTTGCTTAATGAATTTTATGGTTGGAGACATTGTCTTCTTCCTTCCCCTTAACAAGAAACAAAATAAGGGTTTGATAGTAATGTCCAGTCGATATTGATGTTGTTTTGAATGAACACAAGGACGTGAAAAGTAATTAGCCCTGGATATGCTGGTGGCATTCGTCAGAGTTGATTTACGGAGATCATTGCAAACTTAACTCCGAATGACATCCACCACATATACAGTACAGCAGCTTAACAACTGTACGTCCTCGTATGATGTAAAAAGCTAGGCAAAAGTTTTCTCCAATGATTCATAAGTAGCGAAAGTGTTTCAAGAACGTTTGGACAACACGGAACGCAAAATCTGCTAAGATGTTGGGTTTTAAACTAAAAAGTTGGCGGTTAGAATTCGGTACAGATTGTAGTTTCAAAGACCTGCATCATAAAGCCGGTGTCTGCAAAAAAATTTGCTTTGCTTAAATGAAATATGCTGCAAAACGCATAGGGAATATGCGTTTACCTACGTGCCTCCTACGCTTGAAAATTTGCCCTATCGTTACCTCAGAAGGCTTGTAATTCGTTGTTTCCATATACCCCACATGTTTTACCAAAGCTATTCGACGTAGATGACTAATGAATAAATCGTGATTCATTTACTTGGGAATTATAGAACTTCAAATTTTGTTATTTACTTCTTGACGAACTACATTTTGATTGTATGTTCATTCATAGCTATCTGTAACGCTTTACTTCGTGGCTTTTCGTCTTTCGATTATCACTTTCATCTCTTCATAGTGAGCGAAATGAAACTGGCCTGAAAAATATTTAATGCCCCTTAAGGCAGGGAACCCAGCGTACATCATTCGCCACGAGTGCAGATTACGTAGGTCTGGTTGCCATCTCAAGGTGCATGAAATATTTTTCGGGCTAGTTTCATTTTACCAACGCTGTGTATACTCTTGGAAAAGTCTTCGAGACTGATTAGGGCATTAAATATTTGTAAGTGTCTATTTCTGTACAGCTATGTCCACCCCATTAACTATACCATTATTTTTAAGCTCGTCGTGTCCCTTATAAACATAAATTTTACTATCTTCCTAAGCTAAAGTTTAGTCTGGTGTCTTTCGTTATCTCCGTTAATAGTGAGCTTATTTTCTTGACAAGGAAGTTGGAGAAAGCATGGTAGTGTTCCTGTACGAGGTTATCTCAAGCTCCCTGGAAACGGGAGACACTCAAGACGACAGTAGGCACTGCTGTGGTGTCTGTGTGGCCTGGACAGAACAGGCATCCAGTGTGTTGTTGGCCTGTGTCGTCAGCGACAATAATGAAGGGGCCAGCCGAAATGTCCCAGCAAGATTTACTACTCAGTAGGACCCGGAGTTTTGCAGATAACACTATGGAACTACGGAATTATTTTAAAACGCCAGTGTGAGTTTCGTTTAGCACGAGAAAAGACAACTTTTCACAGAATCATTCAAAGTTGCTAACAAATAATTCGATTAGTAAGACAAAGAATCAAAACAGGGAAATCAGATGCAGCGACATGTCTGTAGCAAATTTTACAGAATCTTTGTTGTGGAAATCCTCCTAGCGTTGAAGTATCATTGGGAGGTACTTCAACGTTTGTCAGAATGGTGCCAATGAGCGTGTTCAGGGTGTAAGCGATGAACAGTGGGAATCATTACGGCTGTGGCCAGAGGTTACATCCAGCCAGAACCACAGCCGCATGCACGCAAAAATCACCACATTCAGGCTAACCAAGCGGAAATGTTACCATCGCATTTATGCAGCACTGTGAATGTCACAATTCCACTTTACTGGCCACACACTACTTGGTAATGAAATATACATTGTTACACTTCCATAGTACTCGTGTATCGGCCGTCAACAATATGTTTGCCTCAAAGTAACACCCTGGAAAGTGACCGAGAGATAATCATTAATCAATTGAGCAGATTTTTTTTCCTCTTTAGTGTGTACTCGAAAGATTTTTATTGTTTCAGAATAAGTATTGTACCGGGTAACTTCAATCAGTTCAGGTATGGTCCAGAATAACAGAAATGTTGTGACAGTAAAAGCAATTGTAACGTTTTCCATTTAAACTTTTCACTACCAAAGTGTTGTATTTGCCCCACAGTAGGTTATCAGAGATCGAGTGAGAATATACTACACGCAATTTCAATGTTAACCCTCTGATCGCTAGCTGTAGTGCCCATGACTGACTTTCTTATCCCAATTGCAGAGCAAATAATAGCATTGGGGGAAAAAAACTATTGTCAACAGAAAGTGAGAAGCTGCGTACAAATCATTGGTGAATGTTGGCGACCATCTACCAACTGAAGCTGAAACAAGAGTAAAGAGTGCAAGATGTGCTAAGATTATGAAGCAAACTATAACGGATGAGAAGGAGGAGATTAGTATTTAACATCCTCTCGACAACGAGGTCATTGGGGTCGGAGCAGAAGCTCAGATTAGGAAAGAACGGTGAAGGAAAGCGGCCATGCCCTTTCGAAGGCGCTTCAGTCTGGTACCGCGGGACCGCTATCGTAGCAGGTACGAATCCTGCCTCGCGCATGGATGTGTATGATGTCCTTAGGGTAGTTAGGTTTAAGTAGTTCTAAGTGCTAGGGGACTGATGACCTCAGCTGTTAACTCCCATAGTGCTCAGAGCCTTTTGAACCATTTGAACCTTTCGAAGGAACCATCACGGAATTTGTTATTAAGCAATCTAGGGAAATCATGGAAAAATCTAAATTGGGATGGCCAGATGCAGTTTCGAACCGTCGTCCTCCCAGATGCAATGTCAGTGGGCTAACCACTGCCCTACCCCACTCGGTGGAAAATAGAGCGATGAACTTGCATGTCACGTGTCAGCTTGCTTTGTGCAAAAACTGTTTCACAGTGTATCACGAGTAGGCAGATAAAACTGTCACATGAGACACTTGAATTTGGAAATATTGATAAAGAGCTTCCCATTCGGAATTATACACCAGATTTTCAAATATTTGTAATCATAAATAAAATCCAAGCGATTTTCTGACAATATGTATCATAAATGCAAATACAAAATGATCATTCATGTCATTGTCACTGGACATGTAGATTCCTCGTCAAATTACCAGTGAGACTAATAGAGTAATTCATAAGCATGTACAGGGTTTTATTAGGCAACTGTGTGATATCTACAAAATACTGAGAAAAATGACACATATCAGTGGTTAGAGTATATAGTCAAGTTTCGATTCGTAATATCTACCGCGGCATACTTGTACTGAAGGCAGGCACGTCAGAGAATGTATAACGGGCGATTAAAATGAATTAGTTGGCACCGGCAGATAGTGAATACAATGAACAGAATTGAAAAGCAGTCTGTTGTTGCACCTTCCCAAATAATTCATGTCAGTTACATGAATGTAGTGACATTAGTACGTCTCAGAAGTTGCCCTATTAAAGACCTGTAAAGTGAGTTCCAAACCTGGAGAGATACTCCATCCACTAATACGTCAGTATTTTCTGAATAACGTGTAGCTCTCACATTGTCGTCTTTTGAAAGCCCAGACGTATTTATCAATAATAGTGTACGTCACACCCCTCCCCACAATGGAAGTCGAAAAAGCGAGATATATTTTTTTCATAATTCTGACTACAGCATTAATTAAAATAACCATACATGAATATCTCTCGCTCTGAAAACTAGATAGTGAAAGAATTACTGCACCTGGAATATGTAATCTTACCATTTATTAACTGTACATGCCGCACTCAAGGGCGACTTGTTTGTAATTAATAAATGAAATTAACATAACTAAATTTGTGGAGTTGAATAACGTAACAAATGTATCACCACATAAATTAACTTCCAGAGTGAGCTAAGCAGAAGCACTACAACATAAAACAACTTCCCAACAAGGGCACTGATACAATTAATCACTGCAAATACACTACTGGCCATTAAAATTGCTACACAAATAAGAAATGCAGATGATAAACGGGTTTTCATTCAACAACTATATTATACTACAACTCACACGTTATTACATTTTCATGCAATTTGGGTGCATAGATCCTGAGAAATCAGTACCCAGAACAACCACCTCTGGCCGTAATAACAGCCTTCATACGCCTGGGCATCAAGTCAAACAGAGCTTGGATGGCGTGTACAGCTACAGCTGCCTCTGCAGCTTCAACACGATACCACAGTTCATCAAGAGTAGTGACTGGCGTATTGTGACGAGCCAGTTGCTCGGCCACCATCGACCAGACGTTTTCAGTTGGTGAAAGATCTGGAGAAAGTGCTGGCCAGTACAGCAGTCGAACATTTTCTATAACCAGAAACGCCCGTACAGGACCTGCAACATGCGGTCGTGCATTATCCTGCTGAAATGTAGGGCTTCGGAGGGATCGAATAAAGGGTAGAGCCACGTGTCGTAACACACCTGAAATGTAACGTCCTCTTTTCAAAGTGCCGTCAATGCGAACAAGATGTGACCGAGACGTGTAACCAATGGCATCCCATACCATCACAAGGAGTGATACGTTAGTATGGCGATGACGAATACACGCTTCCAATGTGCGTACATCGCGATGTCGCCAAACACTGATGCGACCATCATGATGCTGTAAACAGAACCTAGATTCATCCGAAAAAATGTTTTGCCATTCGTGCACCCAAGTTCGTCGTTGAGTACACCATCGCAACGCTCCTGTGTGTGATGCAGCGTCAAGGACAACCGCAGCCATGGTGTCCGAGCTGATAGTCCATGCTGCCGCAAACGTCGTCGAACTGTCGTGCAGATGGGTGTTGTCTTGCTAACTGTTGACTCAGGGATCGAGACGTGGCTGCACGATCCGTTACAGCCATGTGGATAAGATGCCTGTCATCTCGACTGCTAGTGATACTAGGCCGTTGGGATCCAGCACGGCGTTCCGTATTACTTTCCTGAACCCACCGATTCCATATTCTGCTAACAGTCATTGGATCTCGACCAACGCGAGCAGCAGTGTCGCGATAGGATAAACCGCAATCGCGATAGGTTACAATCAGACCTTTATCAAAGTCGGAAAAGTCATGGTACGCATTTCTCTTTCTTACACGAGGCATCACAACGTTTCACCAGGCAACGCCGGTCAACAGCTGTTTGTGTATGAGAAATCGGTTGGAAACTTTCCTCATGTCAGCACGTTGTAGGTGTCGCCACCGGCGCCAACCTTGTATGAATGCTCTGAAAAGCTAATCATTTGCATATCACAGCATCTTCTTCCTGTCGGTTAAATTAGGCGTCTGTAGCACGTCATCTACGTGGTGTAGCAATTTTAATGGCCAGTAGTGTAGTCTCTGCTCAGGGCGGGTCTTACCAGAATGCTCGATGAGTGGTCTTTTCCCTGACGAGTTCAGAGCAACTGATGGCTCTTCTCTGGCCCTTGCGCGCCCTCGTGATGTGAGTAATCGTAATCGCCGCGGTGTATTGCGCAAGAAGCCCGCCAAGCGCTTCGGCCTTGAGGAGGTGTGACGCAGGTTTAGAGGCAAGCGTGCCGTGGTCTTTGTTGTGGTTTCGAGCCGCATCGCTCCTGCCCACCGTGTGTTGCGGCTGTGCCTGTTCCTGCTTCCGGCCCTCAGCCACTCGAAATAACGACGCTGTGTTTGTGACACAGCTGGTGCCGCTATGGCTTTAGCACAACTGGCTTTTGCTTTTTTCCAAGTGTTGAGATTCAGGGCAAACCGCCGAGGTCACAGCGACTAGAAAGAAATTGCTAGGCTTTGCTTGACTTGTTAACATAGACAAACAATAGTTGAAATTTCTGTTATTTGCCCTGGTCACGACGACGACAATTGAATTACAAGCTACCGCCAATAATTCAAGGCGATGGTACGAAGCATTATACAAGGCACAGTCATTCCTATAGAGTCTGACCAAAATGAGTTCAGGGCATGGGTCAGGAAGGTTATTTTCGGAGGGTCTTTCCAACGACTTTCACGGAATGTTGTTGTTGTGGTCTTCAGTCTCAAGGCGGGTTCGCTGTATCGTTGGTCTATCCTCTGAATAGCCTAGCTACTGCGATCTACATCCATTTCAAACTGCTTACTGTAAACAAGCCTTGACCTTCATCTCCACATTCTCCTCCATTGCCGGCCGGAGTGACCAAGCGGTTCTAGGCGCTACAGTCTGGAACCGCGCGACCGCTACGGTCGCAGGTTCGAATCCTCCCTCGGGCAAGGATGTATGTGATGTCCTTAGGTTAGTTAGGTGTAAGTAGTTGTAAGTTCTAGGGGACTGATGACCAAAGAAGTTAAGTCCCATAGTGCTCAGAACCATCCGCAAGCCACCCCACGGTGTGTGGCGGAGGGCACTTCACGTGCCGCTGTCATTACCTCCCTTTCCTGTTCCAGTCGCGTATGGGTCGCGGGAAGAACGACTGCCGGAAAGCCTCCGTGCCCGCTCGAATCTCTCTAATTTTACATTCGTGATGTCCTCGGGAGGTATAAGTACGGGGAAGCAATACATTCGATACCTGGACAGCAAGCTACACCGGGATGCAGAGGCGCCTCTCTTGCAGAGTCTGCCACTTGAGTTTGCTAACCATCTCCGTAACGCTATCACGCTTACCAAATAACCCTGTGACGAAACGCGCCGCTCTTCTATGGATCCTCTCTATCTCCTCTGTCAACCCGACATGGTACGGATCCCACACTGATGAGCAATACTCAATTATACGTCGAACAAGTGTTTTGTAAGCCACCTCCTTTTATGATGGACTACATTTTCTAAGGACTCTCCCAAAGAATCTCAACCTGGCACCTTCCTTACCAAAAATTAATTTTATATGATTATTTCACATATAATTGTTCCGTACGCATACTCCCAGATATTTTACAGAAGTAACCGCTACCATTGTTTGTTCCGCTATCATATAATCATACAATAAAGGATTCTTCTTTCTGTGTATTCGCAATACATTACATTTGTCTATGTTAAGGGTCAGCTGCCACTCCGTGCACCAAGTGCCTATCCGCTGCAGATCTTCTTGCATTTCGCTGCAATTTTCTAATGGTGCAATTTCTCTTTATACTATAGCATCATCCGCGAAAAGCCGCATGGAACTTCCGACACTATCTACTAGGTCATTTATATATATTGTGAAAAGCAATGGTCCCATAACACTCCCCTGTGGCACGCCAGAGATTACTTTAACGTCTGTAGACGTCTCTCAATTGAGAACGACATGCTGTGTTCTGTTTGCTAAAAACACTTCAATCCAGCCACACAGCTAGTCTGATAATCTGTAGGCTCTTACTTTGTTTATCAGGCGACAGTGCGGAACTGTATCGAACGCTTTCCGGAAATCAATGAAAATGGTATCTACCTGGGCGACTGGAAAAAAGCGGAGGTGACGCCTGTATATAAGAAGGGTAGGAGGACGGATCCTCAAAATTACAGAACAATATCCTTAACATCGGTTTGTTGCAGGATTCTCGAACATATTCTCAGTTCGAATATAATGAATTTCCTTGAGACAGAGAAGTTGCTGTCCATGCATCAACACGGCTTTAGAAACCATCGCTCCTGCGAAATACAACTCGCTCTTTTTTCACATGATATCTTGCGAACCACGGATGAAGGGTATCAGACGGATGCCATATTCCTTGACTTCCGGAAAGCGTTTGACTCGGTGTCCCACTGCAGACTCCTAACTAAGGTACGAGCATATGGGATTGGTTCCCAAGTATGTGAGTGGCTCGAAGACTTCTTAAGTAATAGAGCCCAGTACGTTGTCCTCGATAGTGAGTGTTTATCGGAGGTGAGCGTATTATCTGGAGTGCCCCAGGGAAGTGTGACAGGTCCGCTGTTGTTTTCTATCTATATAAATGATCTTTTGGATAGGGTAGATTGCAATGTGCGGCTGTTTGCTGATTATGCTGTGGTATACGGGAAGGTGTCGTCGTTGAGTGACTGTAGGAGAATACAAGATGACTTGGACAGGATTTGTGATTGGTGTAAAGAATGGCAGCTAACTCTAAATATAGATAAATGTAAATTAATGCAGATGAATATGAAAAAGAATCCCGTAATGTTTGAATACTCCATTAGTAGTGTAGAACTTGACACAGCCACGTCGATTAAATATTTGGGCGTAAAATTGCAGAGCGATATGAAGTGGGACAAGCATGTAATGGCAGTTGTGGGGAAGGCGGATAGTCGTCTTCGGTTCATTGGTTCAATTTTGGGAAGATGTGGTTCATCTGTAAAGGAAACCGCTTATGAAACGCTAATACGACCTACTCTTGAGTACTGCTCTAGCGTTTGGGATCCCTGTCAGGTCGGACTGAGGGAGGACATAGAAGCAATTCAGAAGCCGGCTGCTATATTTGTCACTATTAGGTTTGATCATCACGCGAGTGTTACGGAATGCTTCAGGAACTCGGGTGGGAGTCTCTGGAGGAAAGGAGGCGTTCTTTTCGTGAATCGCTACTGAGGAAATTTAGAGAACCAGCATTTGAGGCTGACTGCAGTACAATTTTACTGCCGCCAACTTATATTTTGCGGAAAGACCACAGAGATAAGATAAGATAAGAGAGATTAGGGCTCCAACAGAGGCATATAGGCAGTCATTTTTCCCTCGTTCTGTTTGGCAGTGGAACAGGGAGAGAAGATGCTAGTTGTGGTACGAGGTGCCCTCCGCCACGCACCGTATGGTGGATTGCGGAGTATGTATGGAGATGTAGATGAGCCTGTCTCTATTATTTTCTGGGTCTCGCGAACAAATAAAGCGAGTTGGGTCTCACACGATCGCTGTTTCCTGAATCCATGTTGATTGCTACAGAGTAGATTCTGGGTCTCCAGAAATGACGGTCTGCTCCTCTCCTCTTCGACAAACCCTTAAGTGCGCGACGTGATCTGCTACCTCGGGCACACGCCTGCAGCCGTGACGTCCCTCGGCGCCCACGAGCCTGGGAGCGGCGTGTAGCGCCGGCTCCAGAGCGGCTGGCTGCTCTATTTCCACGCATGACAACAGGCGGCCCCGAACTCCTGGCACCGCTTCAAGCTTCGGCCTAGCCCAGCCACAGACGGCCACCCACTTGCTTCCTCGCGCAGAGGATGTGTTCCATTAGCCGGCACGCGTCCGCCTGCTCTACGTCCATTTCCCTGCGCGATCCTCAGCCCAAGGTACGAGGCGAGAAAGTAACGGCCGAATAGTTATAATAAATTCAGGGTGTAACGCGTATAAGTGCGCTTGTGTTTATATGTGGTGTACACACATTAGTCTTGGTTGTTTCTTGCCTGTGTCAAATCAGTCTCCCCACAAAGTTTACCATCCGATGTTTTCTGCCTGGTCGTATTACACCACCAAATGACTACACCTGTCGGTATAGACTAACCGTTTCGCGTACACAGGCCCAAACGTCCACACTTTAACACCTGACGTGCGCCGTGGGGATAATAATACACTACTGGCTACACCACGAAGATGACGTGCTACAGACGCGAAATTTAACCGACAGGAAGAAGATGCTGTATTATGCAAATGATTAGCTTTTCAGAGCATTCACACAAGGTTGGCGCCGGTGGCGACACCAACAATGTGCTGACATGAGGAAAGTTGCCAACCGGTTTCTCATACACAAAGAGCAGTTGACCGGCGTTGCCTGGTGAAACGTTGTTGTGATGCCTCGTGTAAGGAGGAGAAATGCGTACCGTCACGTTTCCGACTTCGATAAAGGTCGGATTGTAGCCTATAGCGATTGCGGTTGACGCTGCATCATAGACAGGAGCGCCTGCGATGGTGTACTCAACGACGAACCTGGCTGCACGAATGGCAAAACGTCATTTATTCGGATAAATCCAGGTTCTGTTTACAGCATCATGATGGTCGTATACATGTTTGGCGACATCGCGGTGAATGCACATTGGGAGCGTGTATTCGTCATCGCCATACTGACGTATCACCCGGCGTGATGGTATGGGGTGCCATTGGTTACACGTCTCGGTCACCTCTTGTTCGCATTGACGGCACTTTGAACAGTGGACGATACATATCAGACCCGTTGCCTTACCCTTCATTCGATCCCCGCGAGACTCTATTTTTACCGGCCTAGGTGGCCGAGCGGTTATAGCCGCTACAGTCTGGAACCGCGCGACCACTCCGGTCGGAGGTTCGAATCCTGCCTCGGGCATGGATGTTTGTGATGTCCTTATGCTAGTTAGGTTTAAGCAGTTCTAAGTTCTAGGGGACTGATGACCTTAGAATTTAAGTCCCATAGTGCTCAGAGCTATTTTTTGAAACCCTACATTTCAGCAGGATAATGCACGATCGCATGTTGCAGGCCCTGTACGGGCCTTACTGGATACAGAAAATGTTCAACTGCTGCCCTGGTCAGCACGTTCTCCAGATCTCTGAGCAATTGAAAACGTATCCTCAATGGTGGGAGAGCAACTGGCTCGTCACAATACGCCAGTCACTACTCTTGATGAACTGTGGTATCGTGTTGAATCTGCATGAGCAGTTCCACCTGTACACGCCATCCAAGCTCTGTTTGACTCAATGGCGTATCAAGGCCGTTATTACGGCCAGAGGTGGTTGTTCTTGGTACTGATTTCTTAGGATCTATGCACCCATATTGCATGAAAATGAAACCACATGTAAGTTCTAGTATAATATATTTATCCAATGAATAGGACATTATCTTCTGCATTTCTTCTTGGTGTAGCAATTTTAATGGCCAATAATGTAGCTTCCTTTGCCACATATAGTTGGATGTACGAACCAACCTAAAAACATAAGACTTCTAATGACTGTAATTATTCGTCTGCAAATGATGTAAATACTGATGTAGTGTTGCTCGGTACACTGACGACAGTCACGAACAGAAATATCTACACTTACAACCCGTTAAAACCCGTACATTTTATTACAAAACATCAATTACAATATTAAAGCTTAAGCAATTTTTCCCTGTTCAGCTATAGTCACGTCATAATACGAGGGTCGTTCAATAGGTAATGCCCCACATTTTTTTCTCAGAACGTACACAACTGGCCATTAAAATTGCTACACCAAGAAGAAATGCAGATGATAAACGGGTATTCATTGGACAAATATGTTATACTAGAATTGACATTTGATTACATTTTCACATAATTTGGATGCATAGATCCTGAGAAATCAGTACCCAGAACAACCACCGCTGGCCGTAATAACGGCCTTGATACGCCTGAGCATTGAGTCAAACAGAGCTTGGATGACGTGTACAGGTACAGCTGCCCATGCAGCTTCAACACGTAACCACAATTCATCAAGAGTAGCGACTGGCGTATTGTGACTAGCCAGTTGCTCGGCCACCATTGACGAGACGTTTTCAGTTGGTGAGAGATCTGGAGAATGTGCTGGCCAGGGTAGCAGTCAAACATTTTCTGTAACCAGAAAGTCCCGTACAGGACCTGCAACATACGGTCGTGCATTATCCTGCTGGAATGTAGGGTTTCGCAGGGATCGAATGAAGGGTAGAGCCACGGGTCGTAACACGTCTGAAATGTAACGTCCAGTGTTCAAAGTGCCGTCAATGCTAACAAGAGACGTGTAACCAAGGGCACCCCATACCATCACGCCGGGTAATACGCCAGTATGGTAATGACGAATACACGCTTCCAACGTGCATTCGCAGCGATGGAGTCAAACATGGATGTGACCATCATGATGCTCTAAACAGAATCTGGATTCCTCCGAAAAAAATAAGTTTTGCCATTCGTGCACCCAGGTTCGTCGTTGAGTACACCATAGCAGGCGCTCCTGTCTGTGATGCCGCGTCAAGGGTAACCACTGCAATGGTCTCCGAGTTGATAGTCCATGCTGCTGCAAGCGTAGTCGAACTGTTCGTGTCGATGGTTGTTGTCTTGCAGACGTCCCCATCTGTTGACTCAGTGATCGAGACGTGGCTGCACGATCCATTACAGCCATGCGGAGAAGACGCCTGTCATCTCGACTGCTAGTGATACGAGGCCGTTAGGATCCAGCACGTTGTGGAAGAACATGTATTCCCTGATGGTGAAAGCTCTTGTCTTGTAGGTGTAGCCATGTTTTGACTACATGACTGACACTCTCGTCGTAGAGAACCTTTAAGCGGCTCAAAGAGTTTGAAGTCGAGGGCGCCAGGTCTGGACTGTAGGGTAGATGAGGCAATGATTTCCAATGGCTGTGATAGAACGTCCCGAACGAGGCTGATTATGGAGCTCTGTTTCTGCATTTACTTTCTTTATCCATCGAAAAGCTGTACTCGTATCAACTGCAGCGTCGCCATACACTGCACACGAACATTATAGATGTTCAACACGGTTTCTTTTTCTGCACACAAGAATTCAATAACAGCACGCTGCTTCTAACGTGTGTTGTATGTAGACGCCTTTTTGATGCTGTACTACGGCTCTGCCATCTGCCAGAACGGTTCGAAACTTCACCGGCGCACAGAAGGAACATCAAATGTGACGCACCAACAAGGACGTTTGTCAATGTATATTAATGGATTTTTAAAAAATATGGGGCATTACTTATTGAACGACCCTCGTAAGTGGGCTAACGGTTGTTGTGGCACTGTTTCCAATAAGTCGTCAGCTGAGTTTACTCGGACGGACAAGTTATTATAACTGAGTCACGAATCCAGTAACAAGGAAAGAAAGTATGAATGTTGGATTTGGAAGTAGATTTTGCGCAGACTCTTTTAAAGGGAGTAGCACTTGTAAACTAAGATCCACTCGGGAACCATTTTCGACTAACAAAAGCTTATTTCGAGTGCTTGTTGCTTTCTGTATCGAGCTCTATGTAGAAAACCGATACTCTCGTTAGAGATACAGTACTAGTTCGAGTAAAACTATAACAGGGTGTCCCAGAAATCTTGCAACGATCATGGAGGGGTTGTAGAGAGTTTCTTGAGGAACAAATCGAGACGAGGTATCCGTGTCCGGAAATGTTATCCAACGACGTTATAGAGCGTCGAAGTTACGCGGGCCGGCAGCTGCCACACTTCGGCAGCAAACGTGACTTTGTACGCTGACTGGCCGTAAGCGGAACGCCTCGCAATGCTGTTTGTTATTCAGTGATCGAGATTGATTGCCTCAATCGCCCGTGGAGAAGACGGTGCTAGCTGCTGCGTAGAAAGACATTGTCTTCTACGAATGCGATGTTCTGTTGCCTCAGTGGATCACAGTTTTACATACAACTTTCAATCTGCAGTTTATTATTCTACTGGAGCTCTCTAATACCTCCAACCTTTTTCGATATACGGGAGAAAAATAAACTGCAGATGAAAACCTGTGTCGAAAAGTGTCATCCATCGCGGCAATAGAGCACCGCATTCATTGGAGACAGGGCCTGTCTATGCAGTGTCTAGCTCCATCTTCTCTGCTGTCGGACACTGAATAATAAAGGACATTGAGAGAGGTTCCGCCTACGATCCCCCACCGTACAAAGTCACGTGGGCCTAGAGGCAGTTGCCGGTGTCTGTAACTTCGGCGCTCTGTAACGTCATATGATGACATTTCCGAACACCGGTAAGTTTCTTCGATTTGTTTCTCAAGACGCCTTAACCAGCCCTTCGAAGTTTGTCGCAATATTTCTGGGACACCCTGTATAGTAGATATTTCTCCATAAAAACCGGTTTTCTTCCAGCCTCCATTACCCTGTGTTCCATCTTTCTCAAATGCAGTTTCTAAGACGTTACGTAATTTAGTTTCCAAAGTTTTTTATTTACCAAAATACTGTCTCCACGTAGATTTGGAAACTGTTTATGTTGCCGCTGGTGCAGCTATTGATTACGTTATTCGCGTAATTCCCGAGGATCCAAATCAGTTCTCATGCTTTTAATTGGTTAAAAAACGTTCGGATTCTGCGGAAAATTGCTAGTCTTCCATCAGCAAGATTCGAACCGGATACAGCCAGATTTAGCAGCAAAGTATTACGAGACATAACAAGTATGACATCGAGGATAGTGCAGAGGATAGAAGTTGAAGTAATAAATTGTCAACTTTTGAAGCATTATATTAAGTACGTTATATTAGCCTACGCCCTTTCTTCGGTCTAGTGCAAACCATTTCAATACAATAGACGTCTGTTTCTTTCATAATTCCTTCCGCCATTGCGGTTTTTAAGGAAGCAGAAGTAGTTGTTAACAACGGCCGGCCTCTGTTACCTTGGTTGTGCTGAATAATTTAGATTTTATGGTGCTAGAGGGTGAGATTGGAGACGCTGTTCTAGTGACGGTGTAGTCGACCAGAACGGCTGAACGAAACGAACTTCCGCAGAACGCGGTCATGGCCATGAACAGTTGAAAGTCAATGTCGCAGGTTGCCTGCGTCGCATTGCCCTTCTCCGACCTTTTTTTTCCCAGTATTGGCATATCTCCCGGAAGAACGACATCCTTCCCACGCTTTTCAGTATTCTCGCTACGCTCCCTCCCCCCCTCCTCTCCCCAAACACTCCCACCCCCAATCCCATGCAATTGATTTTCAAAAAATTCATCACAATTTAGAGAGTATCTCATTGCGCTCCTTCCAAATGGATTGGATAATGCTCCGACCACACACGTTTAAAATTTAACAACAATTACCAGTTCAGTCATCTAATAGGTTTATAAGGGTTTACAAAGAGCAATTGATATAAGTGCTGGAGAGAAGTAAACCTGTAGCGTTTGAAATTTTTAAAGCCGATTCACATCTCAAATGAGAAACTGAGCACGCATCACTACTTTTTCTCAGCGTTACGAAGAGAAGTGGAGACGTTAATTGATTTTTAAGAAGAGAGGAGTTCCTAGAGTCTTCCAAGGCTCCGGCTAGTGCGGGGGTTGGAACTTAAATAGTAGCAACTATTTATTTACAACTGATACAAAAGAGTTACAAGTTTGCACCTTCAAAGAAGTCACCAGCGTTGTGTAGAACCCGTTGCCAGAGATGTGGAAGGCGTAGTATACCGTTAGCAGAGCCTGTTCTGTTGATGGTGCGAATGGAGCGCGCTACTGTCTGTCGAACCTCTGGAACAGTTCTGAAGCGAATGCCACGAAGTGGTTCACTCATCTTCGGAATCAAATCAAAGTCACAACGACTTAAGTCTGGGGAGTATGGTGGATGGTACAGTACTTCCCAGTTCCATCGACCGAACAGAGCAGCCACAGTTTGGCTGTATGCGCCCGCGCATTGTCGTGCAAAATGATGGGTGGGTTGCACAGAAAGTGTCGCCGCTTGTTTCGCAAAGCTGGTCGCAGGTGATGCTCCAAAAAAACAGCTTTACGAAAGAAGCGGCGACACTTTCTGCGCAGCTCACTCATCATTTTGCATGACAATGCGCGGACGCATACAGCGCAAGCTGTGGCTGCTCTGTTCTGTCGATGGGACTGGGAAGTACTGTACCATCCATCATACTCCCCGGACTTAAGTCGTTGTGAGTTTGATTTTATTCCGAAGAGGATGGAACCACTTCGTGGCATTCGCTTCAGAACTGTTCCAGAGATTCGACAGGCAGTATACTTCTCCAGTTGCACCGTAAACAGAACACGCTCTGGCAACAGTATACTGCGCCGTCCACATCGCTGGCAACGGGTTCTACACAACGCTGGTGACTGCTTTGAAGGACAGTAACAGGTGCAAACGTATAATTCTTTTGTATCGGTTGTGTCCGCCCCTGGTAACTGAGTGGTCAGCTCGACGGCATCTCATACCTAACGGCCCGGGTTCGATTCCCGGCTGGGTCGGAAATTTTCTCCGCTCAGGGACTGGGTGTTGTGTTGTTCTTATCATCATAATTTCATCCCCATCGACACTCATGTCACCGAAATGGCGTTAGCTCGAAAGACTTGCACCAGGCAAGCCACACGGCATTTTTTGTATCGGTTGTGAATAAATAGTTGCCACTATTTAAGTTCCAACCCTCGTAGTTTTGTATGCACAGCAGTATTACACAAAACTGCAAGGAGTGTGAGCCTTTCTTAGGCGTCGGAAAAGATATGTTACTTTACTTGTTAAGGATCTGCTCAGAGTCCCGTTGTGATGAAGGGGCATTAAGTTATATTTGTGGAACTGTATAACAGACTACCAGGATCCCAACCTGAGACAGTCCTGTTGCTGTCGCTTACTAGCAATTGTTCGTTGGTGTGAAAAATGTCGAGCTGCGCAGTTGTCAGTGTGCTGGTACCTCTTCAATCCGATGGGTAAGGTAGTTGAAAGGGCGGCGGAACACTAAGGAACGTCACACCCAATAGGAAGGCACTTAGATAAATGTTGTGGTGAACAAATCAACCTGCGGGCTACGGACAACTATACAGTGTGGTCAGAAACAGCCTGAAAATCTTGTAAGGGTATTGCAGAGGAAGTTGTGCTGAGAAATGATTATTAAGAACGAAATACGATACTCTTCGCCGTTTCCAGGTTAATTAGCATTGAAATTGTCCAATAACGCCGTTGCCCGCTCAAAATCCAGCGGCCCAACAGACACGGTGTTGCCACACGTGTTCTTCGTTTGATTTTCTAAAAAACGGACAAGAGACCGATATAAAAATCCGACATGGGAAGGAAGTAGGGATCGAACCTGAGCGAAAGGCTGAGAAGTCCCGTGCGATAACATCTACACTATGAGAACCACTGTAACTCACAGGCTGCTTGAATTTGCGTGCGCAACGGCCTAATCGGCTGACTTCAGTGTTAATTAACTCGGAAACGGCGCAATATGCGATTTTCTTAACAGTTATTTCACTGAACAATATACAGTGCCATACCCGTACAAGCCTTTCGGACTGTTTCTGACCACCGTGTGTAAACAGAAGGAAGAAAGATTAGCATTTGGCTTAACGGCCACAAAGCCTCTTTCGAACATTATCGTCGTAAAAGATACAGCGTTACTATACAGAACTTCAGAATTTCGCCTTCTTGAACTTTGTCCAAAAATGTAACGGTATCAAACACACACACACACACACACACACACACACACACACACACACACACATTAGACAAGTAATGGCGACCCAACAATTAGAAGTCATCCTTTTACAGATACAATTGGACTGTTAGGAACAGTTGCAGGAAGATACATAAAAAAATAGTGAAGTGTGTGCATTTTTTGTTGATTTCGAAGAAAACCTTTGACGGAGTTCGGTGGATTAAACTCTCAGACGTCCTGAAGAAGATCGAAATTAACTACAAGAAAAGGAGGGTAATAAGCAGTTTATAATCACACAAAAAGTAACCCGCCCAGCTGGACAACCGTATTCACGCACCGTTTCCGGGAGTCGGGGAAGCGAGCCTACTCTAAATCAAATCCGCCTCCCGGATTAACGCTGCGCAGATATGGTTTTTATGCGGTTTCTCGCTCCCAACCGGCCTGGTACTCACATTCCGCCTTCGATACACTCTACGTAAACATTTAGAAAACGTTCTCCACTTGAAGAATAAATTTTCTCTCGACGCAGACAGGGTAAGCACATTCCACTGCAGAAGATTGGTGGCCCAAAAGGGGGCATCCGGGTACCATCAGTCACTAACCTTGCCACAATCCATACAACAATGCCGACCCCGTCAATTTTTTAAATAAATTTTTATTATTATGTTATGAACTTACATAGTTTTTTCAACACTGTATGTTATAAATAATTTGACGCTTGATACAGTTCATTAGCCGGCCGCTGTGGCCGAGCGGTTCTACGCGCTTCAGTCCGGAACCGCGCTGCTGCTACGGTCGCAGGTTCGAATCCTGCCTTAGGCATGGACGTGTGTGATGTTCTCAGGTTAGTTAGGTTTAAGTACTTCTAAGTCTAGGGGACTGATGACCTCAAATAAGTCCCATAATGCTCAGAGCCATATGAACCATTTGATACTGTTCATTGTAGCTGTGTGACTGGGAGACAAGAAATAAGAAGAAGAAGAAGAAGAAGAAGATGATGATAAAGAAGACTCACACAATAAGTAAAAGTAATAATTGGAGATCAAACGACAGAAGGAATTTAAACTGGGAGGGAAATTCCACAAGGCTGTTGTTTTCACCTTCTCTGTTTAATTTCTATTTAGATGATTTAGTTAAAAACTTCTTCGAAGAAAAATATTGTGTGACAGTGGGAGGAAGGACAACAAAAGTGTAAGATTTGCTGATAACATAGCGTTACTGAGTGAAAATGACAAGCCAGTTAACAATACGCTTAAAGAACTGAACGCCAGCTGTGAAGCATAAGGAATGAAGATAAATGCGAAGAAGATTAAGACAATGATCTGAAAAGACAATCATGGAAGATGAAAATGAAAATTTGTGAAGAGTTAGTTGAACAAGTGGATAACTTCAGGTGCCTAAAATACGAAATTACCAGAAACCTGAAGTGTAGTAATGAAAAAAAGAAAGGATAGCTATTGCAACCGAACTGTTTTACAGAAGGATGAGTGTTTTCTGTGGACCATTAAACAGGCAAAGCAAAGAGACTTTTCAAAAATCGATATGAAGAAGAACGGAACTTGTGAAATAAGGAATGAAGTTGTATTACGAAGGGTGAACGAGAAAAGACAAATAATGGAAACGAGTAAGAGGAGAAAAGTAATTAGCTAGTACACTGAACGAGAAATGGTTATTCCACTGAAGACGCTCCAGAAAGAATGATGACTGGAAAGAGGACCACATGTCGAAGAAGATATCAGCTAACTGACGACAGCAACGTATTGATGGACTATCACTCGCTGTTGAGTACGTCTTCTTCGGTTTCTATATGAGTGGCTGTAGAGACCAATCCTAGAGCTGCAGATATTTCCACATTGTTGACACGCGTTTGTTCTGGTGGGGACTGGCTGCGTAGCATTGCTTATCTTCGGGGGTTCCCGCTGGTTCCATTGAGCTTGTCAGTTTCTGTTTCCCTCATCAGTTGTTCGAATCGCTGAATCCCTTCCCAAATACTGCGACGACATATTGTAGGATTACGTGCAGTAGTTTCCCAGCTACCTGTTTCAATTTATCGTCTTTTCGTATTGTCCTTTAAGACATCTTTGTATGGTCTCTGTGGTCTTCCTGGTTTTCTTTGACCATCCTTTAGTTGGGAATTTCTTTTCGTGGACAGGATTAAGGAGTATGAACGACGTGGCCCTTCCAACGGAGTTGATGCTTGATGATCATGGCCTCAGTGCTAGTACAGTTGGCTTCTCCCAGAACACTGTTGTTAGTGAGCCGATCTTGCCATTTCACCCTTAGCATCCTTCTCAGTCAGCACTAATGGTACTTTTCCAGACATCGTATGTGACTTCTGTAAGAAGCCCATGGTTTGGGTTGTTTGGGGGAAGAGACCAAACAGCGAGGTCATCAGTCTCATCGGATTATAGAAGGACAGGGAAGGAAGGCGGCCGTGCCCTTTCAAAGGAACCATCCCGGCATTTGCCTAGAGCGATTTAGGGAAATCACGGAAAACCTAAATCAGGCTGCCAGACGCAGGATTGAACCGTCGTCCTCCCGAATGCGAGTCCAGTGTGCTAACCACTGCGCCACCTCGCTCGGTAGAAGCCCATCCTTTGCGCCCATATGTGATCAAGATAAATGCCTTACGAAAAGAGTTTTGGAAAACGGGAAGACTGAAGAACTCTGAACGTGCAGTGGTAGACCTGCCTAATGGACAGACCATTACCATCAGCAGTAGGAGCAGCAGCAACATCTTCATCAAGGCAAGTGCATTTTTATGATGGTATATTGTGATGGAGCCAATTGACCCTCATAACAAAGGTAATCGTTTCATGGCGGAAACTGAACAGCAACGAGAAATAAAGGCACGTTACACATTCGTCTTGTTGTTAAAAAATGAGTTTGTCCGTGGCTGATGGTAATGGAAAGTTGTCCCTACATTCATGACCTCGCTCTGTGCGGCTTCCAGTTCTAATCACAGGCGAAGGTAGATTAGAGTAGGTGCTTTTTTGTTTTAACGTAACAGACTTTCGCCTGTGAAGAAAGAAGCGGTACAGTAAAGATTTCCTAGGAGCCGCTGTGTACCTGCCGAGAGGGAGTGGGGCCACTAAGGCAGGTAGGCGAGTCCCAACAAGGAGGCTCTGTCCGCAGTGCGAAAGCCATTCCGCCTCGGCGTATTTGCGCAACACTTCGAGACCGCTTCGCTCGTTAGCAATGCCGAGTCACTTAACAGACGACATGTCGTGTCTAGTGGCGCTCCGCCAAATCAAATGCAAGTTTCGCTGCACTCGCCTCGCTGATCGCTCTCTCAGATAGCGCTGGACTGCGCTAAAATTATGCCCATTCCGTTTTGCATGCCGGAATGATTAATCTTGCAACTAGAACATGCGCCTTTTATGAAAGCATATTTTTCTGTCGAGCGAGTCGAGTCATGTTCTCTGAGAGTTTTAAGATTATACACTCGGACAGAACATTACGACCATCGACCTACTATCGATATAAACCCGTCCAAGCGACAGTAGCGTTACGTGGCGAGGAATGACTCCTAGTCGGGCATATGCACAGTGCATGTACGGTGGTCACTCGAAAAGAAATTCACACTGTTTCTGTAAAAATACAGTTTTCATTCTGCATGTGTGAAAGTTTTACAGTGTGTAGATACGTCCTTCCCGCTTGTTTTCAAACTTAGTTCAACCTGTTCCCGTGAGTGGCGCCGTCACAGCATGTCTTCAAGATGGCTGCTACACTTGACGTTCGCCAGAAGCAACGTGGTGTCATAGAATTCCTGTGCTGTGAAAACTAGACAGTGGGAAACATCCACAAGAGGTTGAAAATGATGTATGGCGATGCTGCTGTCGATCGCAGTACAGTTAGTCGGTGGGCAAGCATGTTACGTGATGAAAGCGGGAACGGCAATATTGAGGATTGTCCTCGCAGCGGCAGGCGTCGTACTGCACACACTCCAGACAATGTGCAGAGAGTTAACGAATTGGTGACTGCTGACAGACGCATCACAGAGAATGAATTGTAACGCTACGTCGGAATTGGGGAAGGAAGTGTTTGGAGAATACTGAAAGTGTTGGCGTTAAAAAAGGTTTGTGCCAGGTGGGTTCCCGGGATGTTGACAGTGGCTCACAAAGAAACGAGAAAAACGGTATGCAGCGAACTTTTGGAACAGTACGAGAATGGTGGAGATGAATTTCTTGGGAACAATTGGGCAGGTGATGAAATATGGCTCCATCATTTTTCACCAGAGACGAAGAGGCAATCAATTGAGTGGCATCATGCAAATTCACCCAAGAAAAAAAATTGAAAACCACACCTTCTGCTGGAAAAGTTATGGCTATGCTGTTTTTCGATTACGAAGGACTCTTGCTTGTGAACATCATGCCAAGTGGAACCACCATAAATTCTGAAGCATATGTGACGACACTGAAGAAACTTCAAGCTCGACTGAGTCGTGTTCGACCACATCGGCAAAAGCAGGATGTTTTGCTGTTGCACGAAAATGCACAGCCACATCTCAGTCTAAAAACCAAGCGATCACAAAACTCGGATGGACAACACTGAAACCCCTGCCTTACAGTCCTGCTCTGGCTCCATGTGACTATCATCTCTTTAGGAAACTGAAAGACTCTCTTCGTGGAACAAGGTTTGAAGATGATGACTCCCTTGTGCACGCTGCCAAACAGTGGCTCCAATATGTTGGTCCAAATGGTTCAAATGGGTCTGAGCACTATGGGACTCAACTGCTGTGGTCATTAGTCCCCTAGAACTTAGAACTACTTAAACCTAACTAATCTAAGGACATCACACACATCCATGCCCGAGGCAGGATTCGAACCTGCGACCGTAGCAGTCGCACGGTTCCGGACTGCGCGCCTAGAACAGCGAGACCACCGCGGCCGGCAGGTTGGTCCAGAATTTTACCATGCGGATATACAGGCGCTGTTTCCAAGATGGCGTAAGGCAGTTGAGAGGGATGGAAATTATGTGGAGAAATGAAAATATTGTTCCTAAAGGATGTATCTACACACTATAAAACTTTCAAACATGTAGAATAAAAGATGGATTTTAAAAAAAAATAGTGTGCATTTCTTTTGGAGTGACCCTCGTAGCATTAGTGAGCGTGCTGTCCGAGTGTGGAGTTTGACCGAGGGCAGATTGTGATGGCCCAGAGGCTGGGCATGAGCATTTCGGAAACTGTGCGAGTTTTCAGGTGTTCGAGAAGTCCTGTGGTGAGTGTCTTCAATACGCGGTGAAACCAAGATGAAAAGCCATGTCCCGACGTTGTGGGGTTGGGCGGCCATTCCTCATTGCAAATATCGGACGTCGTTGGCTGGTCAGGCTGGTAAAACAGGACAGACGGCGAATTGTGGCGGAACTAACATCAGACTTTAATGCTGAGCACAGGACATATGTGTCTGAACAAACAGTGTACCAAACACTCCTAGCGACGGGCGTCCGCAGCCGATGACTGAAATGGGCAAGTGACCATCAGCACGGGACGTTGGCACAGTGGCAGAGCGTTGCGTGGTCTGAGGAATCCTCATACCTTCTTCATCATGCCGATGGGAGGGCACAAACCAGCCGTCTTCAGGGCATCAGCTCCTTGACACCTGTACCGTGGTACTGTGGCGGCGGCTCCACCTTGCCCTGGCGAACATTCACGTGGCCATCCATGGGTCCAGTGGAGCTCGTGCAAGGCACCATGACAGTCGCAAACAGGTTGCCGACCACGTACACCGCTTCACGACGATCATTTTTCCCGATGGCAGTGCTGTTTTTCAACAAGAGAATGCTCCATGTCACAAGGCCAGGAATGTGATGCAGAGGTTCGAGGAACACAGTTGATGTGGTGGCTTCCCAGATCTGAACTCGATCGAACATCAGGGATGTGACTGAACTTGGCGTCAGAGCCCATCGCCAACATCACCGGAATTTACGGGAATTAGTTGACAAAGGACAGCAAAGGACTTGGAAGAGCAGTTGAACGGAATGGACAGTGTCTTGAAAGGAGGATGTAAGATAAAACATCAACAAAAGCAAAACGAGTATAATGAAATGTAGTCGAATTAAGTCGGGTGATGCTGAGGGAATTCGATTAGGAAATGAGACACTTAAAGTAGTTAAGGAGTTTTGCTATTTGGGGAGCAAAATAACATGATGGTCGAAGTAAAAAGGATATAAAATGTAGACTGGGAATGGCAAGGAAAGCGTTACTGAAGAAGAGAAATTTGTTAACATCGAGTGTAGATTTAAGTGTCAGGAAGTCGTTTCTGAAAGTATTTGTACGGAGTGTAGCCATGTATGGAAATGCAACATGAATGATAAATAGTTTGGGCAAGAAGAGAATAGAAGCTTTCGAAATGTGGTGCTACAGAAGAATGCTGAGGATTAGATGGGTAGATCGCATAACTAATGAGGAGATATTGAATAGAATTGGGGAGAAGAGGAGTTTGTGGCACAACTTGACTAGGAGAAGGAATCGGTTGGTAGGACATGTTCTGAGGCATTAAGGAATCACCAATTTAGTTTTGGAGGGCAGCGTGGAGGGTAAAAATCGTAGAGGGAGACCAAGAGATGAATACACTAAGCATATTCAGAAGTATGTAAGTTGCAGTAGGTACCTGGAGATGAAGAAGCTTGCACACAATAGAGCAGCATGGAGAGCTACATCAAACCAGTCTCAGGACTGAAGACCACAACAACAACAACAACAGTTGACTTGTGTGCGCAGATGTGGTGCCAACTGCCTCCAGCGACCTAGCAAGGCCTCATTGATTCCATTCCACGACGCGTCGCCGTTGTTATCGCTGCCAAAAGTGACATACCGGCTATAACGTTGGTGGTCATGAAGTCGTTAAAATTTGTTAATGTTGAACATTGTACCTCAAGACAAGTTTATTAATTGTCGCATCAAGTTTATTGATTTTTGCATCAAGCTATGGGTCCATGACAGTTGTAAATTAACCAGTACTCCTGTGGTAAAGAAGTGTGTCAAAGTTAAGTAAATGTTTTACTCATCTATGAAATAAAGTACACTAATATTTCATGAGTTGTTGTTTGATGAGCCTTCCTCACAGCAATCAAAGAACCCACAGTTGTGGCCGGGTAAAACTGGTTTCGCGTGGTCATAACACATACTCCGCAAGTCACGATACAGTGTGCAGTGTCCCTTGTACCACCGCTAATAATTGATTTTCTTGTTCCATTTCTGGCAAAAACAATGCAGGTAACCTTCACTCAAATATGAAGCTAACAAAACGTCCGCTGTTAAGGGCGTGCCGCGGTGCCTGGTTGTAACAGCCCGGCCATGCACGTGAAGGCTGTAGCTGTTTGTATACAGCGTGAGTCACACGTCATAGGTTTCTAAAAGCTCACCTTGCGTCTTCTAAAGTTGGATTTCTTGCGAAATATTACGCTCAGCTGTGGTTCCGTTTATTGGTTCAAATGGCTCTGAGCACTATGGGACTTAACTGCTGAGGTCATCAGTCCCCTAGAACTTAGAACTATTTAAACCTAACTAACCCCAGGACATCACACACATCCATGCCCGAGGCAGGATTCGAACCTGCGACCGTAGCGTTCGCGCGGTCCAGACTGTAGCGCCTATAGCCGCTCGGCCACTCCGGCCGGCCTTCCGTTTATTATGTGGTGCTTCGACTTTAGTGGGAAAAATGCAGATATGGTTTCCAGTAAAGAGTATGTATGTTTCTTTCAAGGGATTCCATTATTTCATTCATTCTTGCAATTCTTGCCGCAACACTTTTCGAAATACACACACGAAATATTACGCAACACTCTACATGACTGCCTACGTCACAAACAGACCGAAATGTGTTAATTATAAATGTGGTGTCTGTTCCTTCGAACATATCCCTTCAGTGCAGATGCACAACAAGCTTGAAATCTTACGGGAACAGGTGAGATCCCACGAGTACAGATGCTTTGGAGCAATTGCACAACATCATTAATGTGTGGTATAAGGTGAGAATTTAGGTCTAACGGGAGGCGTGCTTTTGTAGTGCATGCGTTTGGGGATGGCGTACTGGTCAGTTCAACTGCCTTAGTAAGCCGGAGACCCAGGTTCGAATCCCGGCACAAATTTTAAACTTGCCCCATTGGAAGCTAATTTCTTTAATTTCTTTGTGTCTTGTTAATTGTAAAATAAATTATAGCATTTATTAATTCAACACCGAAAAGTCAATGAAACTGGTACACCTGCCTAATATCGTGAAGGGCCTCCGCGAGCTCACAGGAGTGCCGCAACACGACGTGGCGTGGACTCCACTAATGTCTCAGGTAGTGGTGGAGGCAACTGGCACCATGAATCCTGTAGGGCTGTACATAAATCCGTACGATTACGACAGGGTGGAGATCTAGTCTGACCAACACGTTGCATGGCACCCCAGATATGTACAGTATTGTTCATGTCTGGGGAGTTCGATGGGCATATGAAGTGTTTAAACTCAGAAGACTGTACCTGGACCCACTCTGTAGGAATTCTAGACGTGTGGGGTGGCGCACTGCCCTGCTGGAATTGCCCAAATTTTGTCGAAATGCACAATAGACATGAATGGATGTACGTGACCAGACAGCATGCTTATGTGCGTGTCACCTGTCAGAGTCGTATCTAGATCTATTAAGGGTCCCATATCATTCCAACTGTACACACCCCACACCAATACAGAGCATCCACCTGCTTGAACAGTCCCCTGCTCACATTCAGTGTCCATGGATGCTCGAGGTTGTGTCCATTCTCGAACACGTCTATCCGCTCGATATAATTTGAAACGAGACTCGTTCGACCGGGCAACATGTTTCCAGTCATTAACAGTTCAATGTCGGTGTTGAAGGGCTCAGACGAGGCGTTAAGAGTTTTGTAGTACAGTCATCATGTGCGCACGAGTCGGCCTTCGGCTCTGAAAGCCCATATCGATAATGTTTCGTTGGACGGTTCGCACGCTGACACTTGTTGATGATCCATCATTGAAATCCGCAGCAATTTGCGGGACGGTTACACTTCTGCCACGTTGAATGATTCTCTTCAGTCGTCGTTTGTCCTGTTCTTGCAGTCCTTTTTTCCGGCCACAGCGATGTCGGAGATTTGATGCTCTAGCGGATTCGTGATATTCGAGGTACACTCGTGCAAAGGTCGTACGACAAAATCCTCACTTCATCGCTACCTCAGAGATGTTGTGCCCCATCGCTCGTGCGCCGACCACAACACCGCGTTCAAACTCACTTATATCTTGATTACCTGATACTGTGGCAGCAGTAACCGATCTAACTACTGCTCCAGACACTTGTCTTACAGGGTGGCGCACGAAATGTGCTACCAGTTGTTTCTTTCGCAATTTACGACGCACATTTTATATCGCGCTGGAATCTCTACACCAGTACCAGCAGAGCTTGGAAAAACAAATGACTTACGAAATGACGGGTAATTCACGATACTGCCGCTAGGAGACTAGTAAGCAGCTATGGCTGACAATGGGAGACTGACGACACAGCAACGATCGGCAGTTGTGTTACTTTTTCATGAAACGAAAAGCCTTGTTGTGACACAGAGGCGTTTTCGACAACAGTTTAACGCACGATGGGTCCCTTGCAAAAAGTCCATCCACAGGCTGTACGATAAATTTGTACAGGAAGGAACAGCATTGGAAGCGAAGCGTCCTCGGCCTAAGCCTGTTTGTTCGCCGGAGAATATTGAAGCGGTACGAGTTGCTGTACAGAGAAGACGCGGGCAATCGTGTAGAAAGGCAGCAGTGCAACTAGGAATATCCATACGCTCCGTTCAACGCATTCTTAAAAGTGACCTCCATATATACCCATACAAGATGACCTGTGCATAGAAGCTCACTGAAGAACACAAGCAGCAGAGGCTACTGTTTGCTCAGTGGGCGGAGGATAGGGAAGAAACTCTCAACAACGTTTGGTTTTCAGAGGAGGCGCCTTTTCATTTAGACGGTGTGGTTAACAAACAAAATGTACGCTTTTGGGCGACTGAAAGCCCACAAGTGCTTCATGAACGACAACATTATGCTCCTAGGATTACAGCGTGGCCAGCAATTTCCAGTCACTGACTTATTGGACCCTTTTTCTTTGAAGAAACTGTGAACAGCGAGCGTTATTTGAGCATGCTTCGCAATAGCTTCATTCCACAGCTTCTTGCTACTGCCTTGCCCTTCAACACGATGTGGTTCATGCAAGATGGAGCAAGGCCACATACTGCAAACACTGTGTTGGAGTCTTTACACTAGCATTTCGACATGCGGATCATGTCACTCAGGCTTCCAGGTCGCTTCAATGACGGGCAAAATTGGCCCCCCAATAGTTCAGACCTCAATCCATGTGACTTTTTTCATTGTGAGTACCTAAAGGTGGACAAAATTTTCTCGTAACGTCCACGTGATTTAGTGGAGCTCAGAAGACTTATGCTTCAAGCTTGCAGTGAAATTACGGAAGACATGTGTCGTAGGGTAATCACTAACTTCAGTGTTCGTTTGAAGGAAATTAGGAAACGAAATGGTGGACATATTGAGCATGTACTGAGTTAGAACAAATCTCCAAGGACGGCTCCTCATTGTAGTATATATGCCTTTCAGATTGTATTGACAATAAAGTTTATATTCAAAAACAAAATGGTAACACATTTCGTGCTCCACCCTGTATATAGGCGTTGCCGACCGCAACGCCGTATTCTGCCTGTATTTTGTGAGTTTGAATACGCTTGCGTATATCAGTTTCTTTGGCGCTTCAGTGTAGAAACTGAGGAGAATAATCTAAAGACTTTTAGAAGAAAGATGCTGCTGAAACCTTGTTATGCTCATAGCGGATACCCTCTGTATGTATTGGAGCGAGTGTCCCAGCGCTCTGTGCTCGATGGCTAACGATTATGTCCCTCCCACGACGGCGGCGTCGCGGGGACGGTACCGGAAGCGGGGTGGGCGGAGCGACGCTTCACGGACGGCGTCGTCTTAGTGGCAGCCTTGGGTGCTAACAGACCGTGCATGACGCGTCACTCTACCGAAAAGGGCCGTGGGTTCCGCTCGCGACAAAGCGGCGAGAAAGAAGACGGACTGCTCGGCGCTCGCTAAAAGGCGCTATTGCGTCACCTGCCAACGACAGCCGAGCGGACAGGTTGTCTTTAGCTATTCAGCACGGGCCCAGCTGCCTCAATGGGACACAGGTGTACGTGCCCGACGAATATATGTCATCTGGCACTCGGCGACACACAACACACATCACACACACACGCGCGAGCACACAAAGACGCGTAGCGGCTGGCGAACCGGTCGGCGCGGCGACGCAAGATCGACCGGTCGGTTTCTTTTGCGTTCAGGTAGGTATCCAGGTGTTGCGACACAGCTCGCAGCGCTATCCAGTGCGACTAGAATTTCTGTTGCGCGATGCGGCCTGTTTCCAGTAAAACCTATGTTGCGACACAGCCACACGGTGTACGTAGCAGGTTCGTACGTATGTATCGGTGTTGTTTGTGGCTAACACGTGTTGGAAGATCTGCAAATACGAGCGATTTACAAAGACAACTCTCCTATAACAAGTTAGATAGGGTTGGGGTTCCCTGGTGTCCGGCCTTAGTTGGACATGCTGAGCTTTTCTACAGCCATGTCTGGCCAAATATATACAAGTCCGACCTGTCCGGCACGTGTTCGGCTTTTTAGCGATGAAGTACGGGACGAACAACTAAGATCTGTTCCAACTTAATGACGTAGGCGAGAGAAGTAAGTATTCGGTGAAATGTGGAGATGGAGCCTGAAAATATGCAAAACGCTAGGGATATAAGTGCTGATATTTTTACTGGCACTGAAGGCAGAGTATTGAACAACATTACGTCAATTTCATCACTATTATTTTCTTGGGCCTTTGCCACTGCAACGCGGGGTCGGCTCTGTTACCATGGATTTGGCAATGTTAGTGTCAGAGGGTGGCTGGCTGCCCTTCCTGCCGCCACTCCATACCGCCTGGGACGGAAGTAGTGTACCCCAGCTGTCGGTGTCTAGTGTGAACGTTTTCAAATCTCTGCGAGTCGTGTTACTGAGGCAGGACATGGGGACCATCCCAGTATTCACGTAGTGGGATGTGGAAAACCGCCTAAAACCACATCCAGGCTGGTTGGCACACTGGCCCTCGTCGTTAATCCGTCGGGCGGATTCGATCTGGAGCTGGCGCTCCTACCCTAGTCCAGGAAGCAGCACATTAGCGCTCACGGCTAATCTGGTGGGTAGTATTTACCTCGTTGTTCGATGAGATTTCGGGATTGCAGCCGCGACGATATTTCGGCTGGCAATCGTTTAGCCATCTTTAGGTGAGTGTCCATGTCAGTGACGGACACTCAGCTGAATATGGCTGGACGACTGCCGGGAAAACTTCAAGAATCACAGTATTTACCTCATTTGTACACTAATAATTACAGCTATTACGAGTAGTCTGTTTTTAGATTGGTTAGTATCTCTTGGGGAGAAGATCAGGTGCTGAAGTGTGGATACGTCGATGGAAAACGGATGCCACTTAATGGCATCTGTCTGGCATCTGGTCTTTCTACGGTTTGTTTTAGTTGCTCATTCCACTTTAGGTCGCTTTTGATGGTTACTTCTAAGTCTTTTTTCAGATGGTACTGATTCCAATATTTTCCATATTGTATGAAGTTTTCTGGCGCATACACACAAATTATATACAAACCAGCAGAATTGCGGGGGTGAGTAGCAATGTTTCAAAACAGTCTTTGATGTATAACAAAATATAGTTACTCCAGACAGTTTTGGAATAGAGAAGATGGTGATTTGATATGACTTTCGCAAATAGAGGCACTGTGCGATCGCCCCATTTGTTGGATCGATTACCGACTTCTATATATCCATGCCGTAGTCCGTAGTATTTTTCTCCAAGTTCCGAAAAAGCCTCGCTACGTGCTAGTATTAGATAGGTGTGAAATACAGACGTCTCAACTCTCAAAACTGCGTATTATTTCATTTGGACATAATGTCCCATCAGCCAAGAAAAGATTATGAAAACGTAAAATTTGGAAGGATATAAACACAGTTCACAGCACTAAGTACTAAACACAGGAGAGGAACGGTTCAGAGAAGTTGTTTTTTTGTTTCAGTACGTCAAAGCACCGTGTCAAAAATCAGCGTCTGTGACCGAATGTGGTGTGACAATAACATTCTTGAAATGGACTGAAGTTCCCAGAGTCCCAAACTGAACTCGACAGCTCACCATTGGGATGACTTACACTACTGGCCATTACAATTGCTACACCACGAAGATGACGTGCTACAGGCGCGAAAATAATCGACAGGGAGAAGATGCTGTGATATACAAATGATTAGCTTTTCAGGGCATTCACACAAGATTGGCGCCGGCAGCGACACCTACAATGTGCTGACATGAGGAAAGTTTCCAACCGATTTCTCATACACAAACAACAGTTGACCGGCGTTGCCTGGTCAAACGTTGTTGTGATGCTTCGTGTAAGGAGGAGAAATACGTACCATCACGTTTTCGAGTTTGATAAAGGTCGGATTGTAGCCTATCGCGATTGCCATTTATCGTATCGCGACACTGCTGCTTGCGGTGATCGAGATCCAATGACTGTTAGCAGAATATGGAATCGGTGGGTTCAGGAGGGTAATACGGAACGCCGTGTTGGATCCCAACGGCCTCGTATCACTGGCAGTCGAGATGACAGGCATCTTATCCGCATAGCTGTAACGGATAGTGCAGCCACGTCTCGATCCCTGAGTTAACAGAGGGGGCTTTTGCAGGACAACAACGAACTTTACGAACAGTTCGACGACGTTTGCAGCAGAATGGACTATCAGCTCGGAGACCACGGCTGTGGTTACCCTTGACGCTGCATCACAGACAGAAGCGCCTGCGATGGTGTACTCAACGACGAACTTGAGTGCACGAATGGCAAAACGTCATTTTTTCGGATGAATCCAGGTTATGTTTACAAGATCATGATGGTCGCATCCATGTTTGGCGACATCGCGGTGAACGCACCTTGGAAGCGTGTATTCGTCATCGTAATACTGGCGTATTACCCGGCGTGATGGTATTGGGTGTTATTGGTTACACGTCTCGGTCACCTCTTGTTCGCATTGACGGCACTTTGAACAGTTACGTTACATTTCAGACCCGTTGCCTTACCCTTCATTCGATCCCTGCGAAACCCTATATTTCAGGAGGATAATGCACGACCGCATGTTGCAGGTCCTGTACGGTCCTTTCTGGATACAGAAAATGTTCGACTGCTGTCGTGGCCAGCACATTCTCCAGATCTCTCACCAATTGAAAACGTCTGGTCAATGGTGACCGAGCAAGTGGCTTTTCACAATACGCCAGTCACTACTCTTGATGACCTGTGGTGTCGTGTTGAAGCTGCATGGGCAATTGTATCTGTAGAAGCCATCCAAGCTCTGTTTGAGTCAATGCTCAGGCGTATCAAGGCCGTTATTACGGCCAGAGGTGGTTGTTCTGGGTACTGATTGCTCAGGATCTATGCACCCAAATTGCGTGAAAATGTAATCACATGTCAGTTCTAGTATAATGTATTTGTCCAATGAATAGCCGTTTATCATCTGTATTTCTTCTTGGTGTAGCAATTTTAATGTCCAGTAGTGTAGTATGTCGACATCTTTCAAGACCCCAGACTCCAACATCACTACCTTTTCTGGGTTCGGTTCTAAGCGCTACAGTCTGGAACCGAGCGACCGCTACGGTCGCAGGTTCGAATGATGCCTCGGGCATGGATGTATGTGATGTCCTTAGGTTAGTTAGGTTTAATTAGTTCTAAGTTCTAGGTGACTGATGACCTCAGAAGTAAAGTCGCATAGTGCTCAGAGCTATTCTTCTGGTTTGGGCTTTTCAGGACTCCTCCTGAGTCATTCAGAAACTGCGTTCGGAGTGTCCCCAGCAGAGTTAAAGCCGTCAAGAACTGAACTGATGGCCTCTAATCGCTGTCCACATATTTTCGTTCAGGTGAGAGTGTAAACAATAATGACCCAGTAACGCTCCCTGCCAATGTCCCTTGCGGTTGTTGGTCGCCCCTGGCGTCATTCGCCTCACCTCCAGCTTTCCCCCGCGCTACAGCAAGTAGGCCAGCGGCCTCGCAACACGCAGGTTCATCGGCCTGCGTGGGACCCCGCAAGTAAGCGCTACGCGTCCTCTCGTCGCGGTCACGCGGGAGTTCGCGGGACTTTCTCTGGGTCCTCCGCGTGGCCACCGATAGAGAGCTAGGGTCTTCCACTTTCGGCGGTAACTGCCAACCTGGCCATCTCCTTGGAAAGCGAAGGAGAACAGAGGGCAAGACTCTGGACGCATATTTGCGGGAACGAGGAACAAATCAAGTCCAGTCATGCACACATACGATACCCGCGCATTCACTGAAACATTTCACGTGAATGCCGCGACAGATTGTTCACAAACGTCGTAGGCGATTCCATTCCCCGTCAGAGAACCTCAGCTAGATTTCACCCATCTACAGTGTGACAATATTGAACTATACGAAAAAAGGGAAAATTGGCTCTGAGCACTATGGGACTTAACTTCTGAGGTCATCAGTCCCCTAGAAATTAGAACTCCTGAAACCTAACTAACCTAAGGACTTCACACACATCCATGCCCGAGGCAGGATTCGAGCCTGCGACCGTAGCGGTCGCGCGGTTCCAGACTGTGGCGCTTAGAACCGCTCAACCACCTCCGCCGCCCAAATGTAAACTATTTACAAACTAAGGCTTGCACACACTTAACACAACATGTAAATGTCACCACAGATATTCGGTTTTCGGTTATGATATACTACTGGCCTTTAAAATTACCACACCAAAAAGAAATGCTCATGATAAATGGATATTCATTGGACAAATATATATACTAGAACTGACATGTGATTACATTTTCACGCAATTTGGGTGCATAGATCCTGAGCAATCAGTACCCAGAACAACCACCTCTGGCCGTAATAACAGCCTTGATACGCCTGAGCATTGACTCAAACAGAGCTTGCATGGCCTCTAGATGTACAGCTGCCCATGCAGCTACAACACGATACCACAGCTAATCAAGAGTAGTGACTGGCGTATTGTGACGAGCCAGTTGCTCGGCCACCATTTTTAATTGGTGAGAGATCTGAAGAGTGCGCTGGTCACGGCACCAGCCGAACATTTTATGTATCCAGAAAGGCCCGTACAGGACCTGCAACATGCGGTCGTGCATTATCCTGCTGGAATGTAGGGTTTCGCAGGGATCGGTTGAAGGGTAGAGCCACGTGTCGTAACGTGTCTGAAATGTAATGTCCACTGTTCAAAGCACCGTCAATGCGAATAAGAGGTGACCGAGACGTGTTACCAATAGCACCACATACCATCACGTCGGGTGATACGCTAGTATGGCTATGACGAATACAAGCTTCCAATGTGCGTTCACCGCAACGTCGCCAAACACAGATGCGATCATTATGATGCTCTAAATAGAACCTGAATTTATCCATTCGTGCACACAGGTTCGTCGTTGAGTACACCATCGCAGACGGTCCTGTCTGTGATGCAGCGTCAAGGGTAACCGCAGCCATGGTCTCCGAGCTGATAGTCCATGCTGCTGCAAACGTCGTCGAACTGTTCTTGCAGATGGTTTTTGTCTTGCAAACGTCCCCAGCTGTTGACTCAGGGATCGAGTCGTGACTGCACGATCCGTTACAGCCATGCGGATAAGATGCCTGTCATCTCGACTGCTAGTGATACGAGGCCGTTGGGATCCAACACGGCGTTCCGTATTACCCTATTACCCTCCTGAACCCACCGATTCCATATTCTGCTAACAGTCATTGGATCTCTGTCACCGCGAGCAGCAATGTCACGATACGATAAACCACAACCGCGACAGGCTACAATCCGACCTTTACAAAGTTGGAAACGTGATGGTACGCATTTCTCCTCCTTACACGAGGCATCACAACACGTTTCACCGGTCAATACCGGTCAAATGCTGTTTGTGTATGAGAAATCGGTTGGAAACTTTCCTCATGTCAGCACGTTGTAGGTGTCGCCACCGGTGCCAGCCTTGTGTGAATGCTCTGAAAAGCTAATCATTTGCATACCACAGCATCTTCTTCCTGTCGGTTAAATTTCGCGTCTGTAGCACGTCATCTTCGTGGTGTAGCAATTTTAGTGGCCAGTAGTGTAGTTCAAAGTTCTAGGGGACTGATGACCTCAGATGTTAAGTCCCATAGTTCTCAGAGCCATTCGAACCATTTGAACAATTTTCGGAAGATATCTGTAGTTGTTCTTTTGAATTGTAGTAGGACATAATTTTAGTTTGAGTGTGTGAAGGAGTCTTACTGCTTTTTGAACTTGCATCATGTTCTGTCTTTCTCTTTGACCGTGAGAAGCAAATACAGGTAGCGCAAAGAAGAAGTCCGATTGCTCGGGTGGGGGTGGGGGGGGGGGCTGCAGTTTGAATGGAATAACAAGATTTTGGATGTGAAGAAACAACACACCAGTTTCTTTAAAAAGTAGCACCTAGTGTGCTATTTCCCGACATCAACATTCAGCAAAAACAGTCGCTGAAAATGATGAACAGACATCTAAATGACAAGATTGGCCATCCCGGTTGGTGGACGCATGTGGGGGGAAATGCTGTCGTAATCGACGCTCTGCACTAAGTGTTCTGAACAAATCCGATTTGCGACGAAATCGAATAAGGTACCTATCAGACATCTTTTATTGTGCCACTTCCATGCAGCAAAGTGGATATCGCCAAGCTTGAGCGTGCCTCGTTTTACTTCCAGTTCTTTGTCTAAGAAAGGCAGTCTGCTAGTTTGTTGATTTACAAAATATCTAATAACCGATCAATACTTAAGTATACAGCTCTAAAACCAGCAGTATATTAAAAATGTGCTCCCGATATTTTTATAGGCAGACACGTCGGTATTTTTCCGCCGGTATATCAGTATAACGATTCTTCTTTTCCATATATCGAAGACCAATAATGATATTTTTTAAATATCGATATATCGGATTTCCGATATTTTTTTTTAAATATCAACAGTACTAATCAATGTTACGGGACGGCACAGAATGTTGCATCGAGTCCATTACTTGTTTTCGTACGGCATGCGCAGATTGAACGGGCTACGATGTGGTCGCTGCACTGTATGACGGTTCACCAGTGGTCAGACGTGGTCGACCAGTCTTTGCGATAAGTGTGCTTGCCCTCAGTTTCCATAAAGTTTAACATCAAGCCACTGTCGCATCCGACTGCCCCACAGATCTGGATACTGCACAATACGACCAGCAGACCACATGGAGACCCACAGCAAGGCACTTTTCCAAATCTTTCAGATGCTGATAACGGTGTCTCACACGAGTTGTAAGGTGTCAGGCAAATCCAACACCTTCCATGATAACCTTGACATGATAAGCAAATCCAGTAGTATGTCACATAGCTCCGAATAAATAATGACATTAAATTAACCAAAGTAATACGAGTAACGAGTGAGCAAATGGAATACCACAGACTAACACAAGAGTGCCTAAATGCATGTCATACCTTCCCACCGTGAGACAGACGCAGTTCCGAGGGGAGAAACGAGAACAGAAGCCGAGAGCAGAACCGTGTTAAGTTAGAAGGCCCTACGATAAGGGACGGACACCCACGTCTTCAACTAACCGTTAGGACCACCCCCCAGCCCATGTTAAAAGCTAGAGCCCTCCAGAAGAACAGTATAGACCTTACGATAACACAAAAAGGGCCACTACCACCCGCAAGTTTTAGCGTGAGACTGTTTCGCGTCTCTGTTACGTTAGGACCACCCCCCAGCCCATGATAAAAGATAGAGCCCTACAGAAGAACAGTATAGGTCTTACGATAACGCTAAAAGGACCACACCAGCTGCAAGTTTTAGCGTGAGACTTTTTCGCGTCTCTGTTACGTTGCAAACTTTAAAAACATTGCCCCACCACGAAAAGTATAACGTTTCTCATTGGATGGACAGAATTTTTGTAGGCGGAGCTTAAGGTTAACATTGAGACCCTGATTGGTCAGATGAAAACACAGCCAGATAGTTTTTTATAAACCAACTTCGGTAAATTGTAGTAAGGAGAAGTTAGGCGGGAGATGCTTCGGAGACAGCGAGGTGAGCGGAGCTGTGCTGCCCGCCGCCCTCTGACGAACACCGACAACGTAATGAACGCACGCGATGCCGCGTAACAGCGCATAAAGCTTCTCAGAACTGCAGAAGTCTCATCTGTTACACCCCCTTTTTGCGTAATACTACTGTCGATCGTCAATTAAAGCTCATGGTGTTCACATCTGCCACTTGAAGTAAAAATTTGAAACGCGATGATTTTTCTGTTATATAGTTATTGGGAAGCCACTGTAATTTAGATAAATAATTAAAGATAATTGAGGGTCACTGTAGGCCATTTTGATAGTTTTTTTCTTTTGTGAAACTTAATTTAAACCTAGATTATAGATGTGATATGGCATAGGTCATCCTTCGATCCA
Source organism: Schistocerca gregaria (assembly GCF_023897955.1). Classification (NCBI taxonomy): domain Eukaryota; kingdom Metazoa; phylum Arthropoda; class Insecta; order Orthoptera; family Acrididae; genus Schistocerca; species Schistocerca gregaria. Next base: position 147,838,944 of record NC_064921.1, read on the forward strand.
TTGTAGAACTTGGAAACCCATTCAGGGAATATCCGTTCACCTTTTTGTTGAACGCAGTTGGTTTTTACCATACAGTATTAAAAGACCTCCTTTTATCAATAGTACAATTTATAAACAACGTTTTGTGAGTAGAATAAAATTTCCAATGGTAAACTTAACTGCTTTATCGACGTTATTTTACCAGCTAACTAAAAATAGGAAAGCCTTCAACCCCTTCCACTAAATTTAGTTAGTATTAAGATTCTTTTACAGGGAGTGCAGTGGAGCTGACGCTGAAATCATTAAGTATTTGGTTATATCATCGCTAGTCTCACTGAACTCTTCTGAATTCTACATGTCATGTGTGGTATGGCGTTTCCTTACCAGCAACAGGTCCCAGGTTCAAACTAGGCAATTCCCTAAAAAACACGCTCAGAGCGTCGTTGTGCGAAAGTGGTAGGGAGACAAGATATAGAACAAACAGACCACGCAGAATGTTAGAGAGTACGCGGCATCTTAATGTCCGTCACAGTCATCACTCAACATATGACGTTATTCACGCCCCTTCTACACCCTAGCAAATCTGGTAACAACACAAAACACGAAAAACACTAATGGACGCTCGTGAGCGTTCTACCTGTCACAGAGGATTGCAACTGTAATCAGTTACACACATAGTGTGTGTGTGTGTACCAAGTTACATTGACGTCCAACCATGTCTTCTGCATGCTTTAATTTTTTTGCCAGGCAGTGTATATGTGATCTAATCGCAACAAACAGACCTGATCTCTTTGAAAATGTCCACGTTGAAACTTGTCAGCGACAACGAGGCGGTTGTAGCAACAATGATTACGAAAGTACAAAGGGAAATTAAAGCAAGTAGAAACAATAATATGTTCAGCAAAGTAGATAAACAATCAATAACCTCGCATCTCTAGGAGGAAGCCGAAACATTCTGGTGAATACTGACACAATTTAACCGCGGATTTACATGCTTTTAAAAAGTTAAAATGCAACAGCTCGCTCCTAGACAGATGATCACATATAGAAATACGCAAGAACAAGAAAATGAAAATGGGGATAAATTCTCGTAACGCGCTGTGGTATTCAAAATAGAACAACCTCCATAAAGTGACTGGTGGCAGAAAATCATTTCTTACTGAGAAATAACCTTATATTCATACACTCGCATAACTTCCTAGCACCACTGAAAAATTGATGTAGTGAGCGATATGTAGGACTTAACTTCCAGTCGACATCTAGGACATCAGAGATGTAGCACAAGCTTGTACTAAAGGCTAGATATTGACTGTATACTTATTGAAGGAGTCGTGCCAACATTCGCCTGATGTGATCTTAGAACAAAAACATGTATATCCGGCCGGCCAGAGTGGACGAGCGGTTCTAGGTGCCACAGTCTGGAGCCGCGCGACCGCTACGGTCGCAGGTTCGAATCCTGCCTCGGGCATGGATGTGCGTGATGTCCTTAGGTTGGTTAGGTTTAAGTAGCTCTAAGTTCTAGGGGAATGATGACCACTGCAGTTAAGTGCCATAGTGCTCAGAGCCATTTGCACCATGTATATCCTACATCTAGATGACCGATCTGGGATTCGGTCCCAGTTTCTCCCATACACGAGTCCAAAACGTTAACAACTGCGCTATTCTGTAAAGCGATAGTAGAGCTATTCTCAAACATACGGCGATTTTTAATTCTTTTTCTTATCACTGTACTAGTTTCACTGATGCAAAATGTAATCATTTGTGGCTTTAAGAAGGTCCCACTATTCCCCAGTGCAAGAGGAAACCTCGCCTTCGCAAATCATTGCTTGCTCTCGCAATTAAAGTCAAGGCACGTCTCGTAACACGGCGATTAAGACCCCTAGCGAAACCTGTGCTTCACGAACACGCCGCTCACTAATTGCGGACATGTGCTCTGTTATTTTCGCCCACCTCTTACTCGGGCGGCTGCCAAGTGACATCTGCTACACTAGGACGCTGACCGCTGTGGCGGTCGTTGCTTCTCCACATTTCTCGTTGTTTCCTTGTAGTATCTCAGATGTTCATGGGGACGATCCCTGTATTTCTGAGTCACAATGTTTCAGTGAAACACCTGGAGCACTTTTCACTGTGCTAAATAGGGTTTGTCAACATTGTAGACGTGTCTTATGTCAGTCTGAGTTACGGGAGATACTGGGGTGTTGCAGTGGGCCTTGACTGTAGAGGTCTCAAGTGCGGTCATTCTCTCAAAGGTTTCACAGGAGTGATCTGTGGCGTGCTCCAGTTTAGGCAATGCTATCAGGAGGAAAGTAGCGTCGAAGATACACTAAACCCAAACAACACTCTGCTCAGCTTGATAAATTAGCGAAGCGAGATGGCCCAGTGATGAGACACTGGATCTTCCTTGCGGTAGGTCGCCTTTCAGATTGCATTCGATCATCCAAATTTAGGTTTTCAGGGGTTTCCCTAAATTTCTTAAGGCAAATGCTGGGATGGTTCCTTTGCAAATACATGGCCAGTTTTCTTTTCCGTTCCTCCGCAATCCGAGCTTGTGCTCCGTCTCTAAAGACACTGTAGTCGTCGGGACGTTACGAAGCAGTCTCCCTTCCTTTTCAGAAATTAACTACAAGAAGCCGTCAAACTCTAAATCATGCTGTACAAACTAAGTCATTACAAATTCTTGTTGCTGCTAGCCCTGACGACATCATGAAGTCCAATGCAGCAGTATGAGAACATTTTGAGTAATAATTTTAGGTCGTTACATGCGCCACGCTACCTACGAGGGTGAGTCAAATGAAAACCTTAAATTGTTTTAAATTATTTATTGTGTAGAAGTGGTACAAAGCTTTATCACTTTTCAACATAATCTCCCCCACGCTCAATGCAAGTCCTCCAGCGCTTACAAAGTGAACAAATTACTTTAGAAAAAAATTCTTTTGGTAATCCGCGCAACCACTCATGCACCGCCTGACGTACCTCTCCATCAGAACGGAACTTCTTTCCTCCCATTGCGTCTTTGAGTGGTCCAAACGTATGGAAATCACTTGGGGCAAGTTTTTGTGAGTATGATGGATGAAGAAGACACTCAAAATGCAGGTCTGTGAATGTTGCAACTGTTGTACGGGCAGTGTGGGGCCTTGCATTGTCATGTTGCAAAAGGACACCTGCTGCCAGCTTTGATTTGATTGCAGGCGCAGACGATTTTTTAGGAGATCTGTGTATGATGCACTGGTCACATTGGTCCCTCTTGGCATGTAATGTTCCAGAATGACGCATTTTTCGTCCCAAAAGAGATCAGTAAAACCTTCCCTGCTGATGGTTCTGTTCGAAACTTATTTGGTTTTGGTGATGAGGATTGGTGCCATTCCTTGCTCGCTCTCTTAGTTTCTGGTTGGTGGAAGTGAACCCAATTTTCGTCCCCAGTAACGATTCTTGCAAGGAAGCCATCAGCTTCGAAGCGCCAAAGAAGTTCTTCACTAGCATCAACACGTCTTCTCTCATTTCAGGAGTCTGCCGCCGTGGCACTTTGTGAAACTGGAGCACATCATGCACAATGTGGCGTGCTGAACCATGACTGATCAGTAAACATGCTGCAGTGTCGTTCAGTGTCACTCTGCGGTTTTCCTTCACTATGGCTTCAACTGGTGCAATGTTCTGTGGAGTCACAAGTCGTTGTGCCTGACCTGGACGAGCAGAATCTTCCACTGAAGTCACACCATTTGCGAACTTCCTGCTCCATTCGTAGACTTGCTGCTATGACAAACATGCATCACCGTACCGAACCTTCAGTCGCCGATGAATTTCAATAGGTTTCACACCTTCATTACGCAAAAACCGAATAACAAAACGCTGTTCTTCCCTGGTACTGATACTGCAACGGTATGTGTGCATCTTCACTATGCTGTCACCTACAGGCTATTCTGCGAGCTGTTTGTAGCACGCTTACCAACATACAGGATAACGGCGCGAAATTTCGATTTGTTATTACAAATTTAAGGTTTTCATTTGACTCACCCTCGTATTATCCAACATGTCTTTACTTCCCTGCTCTGTACAAGACTGAAATTTACGAAGTAGAAAACACATCTCCATTTTGTGTGCATCAATCCCTAGGCGTTTCTCCATCTGCTTTATTCGGTTGTATGCTGTTGATCGACAAACTCCTTACACGCGTGCGATCCTTGAAGGTGTGGTTGTGCCATACTGATCAAACTCCTGCGGCCTTTTACTATTTCCCAGATAAACTGCAAACAAAATTAATTTCTTCGAATTACTATCAGAACAAGAATTTTTCAATAATACTCCGTCTCTTTTCGATTCAATTAATATGCAATCAGTGGAGCCAGTTTCCTTGCAAGAAATAGATTTTTGGTTTTCCTTTTCTAATATCTATAAACATCTCACTACTTTTTCACCATCTTCAGTGCCCGTTTCGTTTTATTGGAAAAACGATATGTCACATACTCTGTGGTGATTTGATACTGCTGTGGAAAAAAGCGGTTTCATGACAAGCACACTGGCCAACAACAATATAATTTTTTCACCATGTTGTAAAATATCCATCTTACAACCACATTTTTTAAAAATATTTTGTGGATTTGTTCCCTGTGGAAATGACAACGCGTAATTTGCGAAACGGGAGCGCTTTCATATTTCTATTCAAATTTTTGAGGTCTAAAGCAAGTTACAGCCGAAGGACGTTATCGTATTCTTGAATAGAAAATGCGTACACTGAGTGAAGTTCTGTTGTGTTTTAGCTTAAATTTAGATAGTATAGGTTGATGGGTAATTCAGACGCTTTTGACGGTTTTGTTGTTATAATATGCATACGATTTATTGTAGCATTAACTAGTTTTCGAACAACTGCTGGCTGATCATCAGATGGAGATGTTATAGGTACACTACGTTCTGGGCCATGTGGTACTGGTGGAAATAACGGAAATCGTATCAAATTCAAACAGCGGCTGGTTGAATATTACCCTCGCATATGCCTCTAATATAAGTCACAGTCACAGTACATTTTTCGCCGTGGGTATAATGAATCGTACAGTTTTTTTTCTGCTTACGTACATCATAGTCACAAGTCGTCATACCTGAATGTGATAATTACTTCAGCCTCACACTGAAAACGGTGACACTCGTTGCAGTTGTACTGTCTTTTGTTGTCAACGTTGTAGATAGTTTCTGTGTAGTTCAGCAGTTTTGTTTCTCTTTACGTAGACGCCTTAATTCATCACACATCAGTTTCATTTTGATGAAACGTTATCTGAAGATGGCGAACCGAACAATTTTTTAATATAAGAAGGTAGGTATCCACAAATTATTTATTCTCATAGCGAAATACAACAACGGCCAACTAAGATGATAGTCAGTGTAGAATAATTGGAGGAACAAGGAAAGATTAACGGTGACAGGAAAGAATCTTTATCTAGCGAGGTGGCGCAGTGGTTGGTGCAATGAACTCGCATTCGGTAGGACGATGGTTCAAACCCGCTTCCGTCCATGCCGATTTAGGTTTTCCGTGATTTCCCTAAATCGCTTCTGGCAAATGCCGGAATGGTTCCTTTGAAAGGGCACAGCCGACTTCCTTCACCATCCTTCCCTAGACTGATGGGACCGAGGACCTCGCTATTTGGTCCCTTCCCCCAAATCAACCAACCAACCAAAGAATCTTAAAGGAAGAATAAGAAGAAACTAATTTCCTCGACGAATTTTTTGATCATCTGGTTGCAGAGTAAGAGCCAGTCGTGTTGAGAGTAGTAGTTAATGTTTTAGAGTCACGTATGTATGTCGCTAACAAATTTTAATTCCAGGGTAATTATTTTGTTTTGACTCCTTGTGTTCTTCATTCATTTATCACGATAGTGGTAGAAGGCGACAAAGTGCTAACAAACTACACGTCTATGACACATCGGCAGATAATTCTGAACTACGCGAGAACAAGCTGTGTTGGTATCAAGCCGAGGACACTTCAGTTAACTGTCTGTGCAAAATAGTGACTCACGGTTTGAGTCACCACCATCTCTGCCGAAAGAGACCTCCTACTTCAGTAAACTCACGTAGCGTTTTAAAATTATTAGTTTGCCCTTTTAACTGAAAATAACATGTCAATATATAACATCCATTTGTATCAATGTTGTTCGATTTTTACATGAAAGAAGCATTTACCTTCACAACTTCTGCTTAACCCAGTAGATAACGAAACAATATCAAGATAAGAAGTAGAATACATTTCGAAACGTCTGTTGTAGAAAAACATTCTTGTAGTGACTTAGTTACTAACATTCTATTTTCTCGAAATATTTGTCATTCGTGAAGTTTTAGATATGAGGACCAACAACGTCCTAGCTTTCAAAGAGTTTGCCTGCAATTTTTTTTGTGTTCCTAAAACAACTTTACCTGTGAAACGCAATATTATCTACTTTCGCAGCCAGCCGGTGTGGCCGAGCGGTACTAGGCGCTGCAGTCTGGAACAGCGCGACCGCTACGGTCGCAGGTTCGAATCCAGCCTCGGGCATGGATGTTTGTGATGTCCTTAGGTTAGTTAGGTTTAAGAAGTTCTAAATTCTAGGGGACTGATGACCTAAGATGTTAAGTCTGATAGTGCTCAGAGCCATTTGAACCAACCTTCTTTCCCATACCTTTCAATGCAAACAAACGCTGCACAAGATTTCACCATTGTACTAAAACATTTACTGAATATACTGCAATTGCGATAAAAATAAAACTTCCAGACAGATTAAAACTGTGTGCTGAATCAGGATCCAGACTTTTTCCTTTCGCGGGTAAGTGCTCTATCACGTTTCTTTTTCCTTCCCCTTTTCGTTCTAGCTATCTGTTTCTTCGTAATTTTCGTCGTCAGTTCTATGCTAATGCCGCACCGACAAATTTCTTCCACCACCAGTATTCGAACCGAATTACCTCGGTGTCGGGCGCCACGCATATGACTGCGTTGGTAACCTGCACTATGGAGGCACGTTATCCAAACGAGCTACCTAAGCACAAATCACGACTTGTTTCCAGGGCTTTACTTTCACCAGTACCTCATCTTCTGCTTTCCAAACTCCACAGTTCTCCTTTATACCTCGCGAGACTAGCATTCCTGCCAGAAAAGGTATTGCGGAGACTTGGAGGATCGTTTCCACAATGAATTTTTTTTCTCCGCTGCTGAGTGCGCATTGATATGAAGCTTTCTGGTGGAAATTAGACTCAAACCCGGGACATTTGGCTTTCACGGACAAATACTCTACCAACTGAGCCGTGACCGCTACGGTCGCAGGTTCGAATCCTGCCTCGGGCATGGATGTGTGTGATGTCCTTAGTTTATTTAGGTTTCAGTAGTTCTACGTACTAGGGGACTGATGGCCGCAGATGTTAAGTAGCATAGTGCTCAGAGTCATTTGATCCAACTGAGCTACCTAAGCACGACTCACGACCGGTCCTCCAGGCTTTATTTCCGGCAGTACCTCATCTCTTACCTTCCAAACTTACTCTGCCACGAAGTTTCTTATCAGTGCATAATCCACTGACTGAAAAATTCATTCAAGACAAAAATGAGTTCAACAGTATTCCAGAAGTCCTCTACAGATCGAAGCCACCGCTCGTCACCTGCTCGAGATGTTGGTGTCAATATAATTACGTCACGCGTGGCCTTTCATCCACAACACTATAAGTTTGAGTTAACGTAGCATTCTGGGTAACGCAGAGTGCGAGAAGTGTGTTCCATTTCCAATCTGCGAGACAGAAACTGTCAACAGAGGTGTGTTACCGGCCCTACAGATTTATTCCGCTCGCGCCTAGCTCACTGGAGAATGACATTTATCATTGCATTCAGATGTCAGATGCAAATACCTCTGGCAGCGCCCTAATCCTTTTTCCCGGTATCTAGATCGGCCGGAGAAAGCGGACGGCCCACTTTGACCCCCTACGCTTGAGACCTGGCGAGCTGCAGACGTGGCCATGCGTCGTGCCGTGACAGCTGCGTTGGTGTGGTGCGATGAAAGGTCACTCTTGTAGTGGGTCAGGACACGGGGACGCCGATGCAAATCTGCCGAGCAAGCTGGACTCCTGATTCTGCCCTCGCACCGCTGTAGGCGTAGCCAAGCAGGTCACCGCTCTCGTTGCCAAACAAACACGCATTTCCTAGCCGGTGAGAACTGCCTGTAGTATTCTACATCTACATTCATACCCCGCAAGCCACCGTGCCGTCGGTATCCTGTACTACACTATTAGCCATTAAAATTGCTACACCACGAAGATGTGCTACAGACGCGAAATTTAACCGACAGGAAGAAGATGCCGTGCTATGCAAATGATTAGCTTTTAGAGCATTCACACAAGGTCGGCAACGGTGGCGACACCTACAACGTGCTGCCATGAGAAAAGTTTCCAACTGATTTCTCTTACACAAACAACAGTTGATCGGCGTTGCCTGGTGAAACATTGTCGTAATGCCTCGTGTAGGGGGAGAAATGGGTACCATCACATTTCCGACTTTGATAAAGGTCGGATTGTAGCCTATCGCGATTGCGGTTTAACGTATCACGACATTGTTGCTCGCGTTGGTCGAGAGCCAATGACTGTTTGCAGAGTATGGAATCGGTGGGTTCAGGAGGGTAATACGTAATGCCGTGCTGGATTCTAACGGCCTCGTATCACTAGCACTCGAGATATCAGGCATCTTAACCGCATGGCTGTAACGGATCGTGCAGTTACGTCTCGATCCATGAGTCAACATACGGGGATGTTTCCAAGACAACAACCATCTGCACGAACAGTTCGACGACGTTTGCAGCAGTATGAACTATCAGCTCGGAGACCATGGCTGCGGTTACCCTTGACGCTGCATCACAGACAGGAGCGCCTGCGATGGTGTACTCAACGACGAACCTGGGTGCACGAATGGCAAAACGTCATTTTTTTCAGATGAATCCAGGTTTTGTTTACGGCATTATGATGGTCGCATACGTGGCACTTTGAACAGTGGACGTTACAATTCAGATGTGTTACGATCTGTGGCTCTACCCGTCATTCGATCCCTGCGAAATCCTACATTTCAGCTGGATAATGCACGACCGCATGTTGCGGGTCTTGTTCGGGCCTTTCTGGATACAGAAAATGTTTGATTGCTGCCCTGGCCAGCACATTCTCCAGATATATCACCAATTGAAAACGTCTGGTCAATGGTGGTCGAGCAACTGGCTCGTCACAATACGCCAGTCACTACTCTTGATGAACTGCGGTGTCGTGTTGAAGCTGCATGGGCTGCTGTACCTGTACACGCAATCCAAGCTCTGTTTGCCTCAATGTCCAGTTTATCAAAGCCGTTATTACGGTCAGGGGTGGTCGTTCTGGGTACTGGTTTCTCAGGATCTATGCACCCATTTTGCGTGAAAATGCAATCACATGTCAGTTCTGGTATAATATATTTGTCCAATGACTACCCGTTTATCATCTGCATTTCTTCTTGGAGTAGCAATTTTAATGTCCATTAGTGTCCTGCAAGTCGTTTCCCTTCATGTTCCACTCGCAAATGGAACAAGGGAAAAACGACGATCTATACGCCACCGTGTGAGTCCTAATTTCTTGTACATCATCTTCGTGCTCCTTACGCGAAATGTACCAGGTGTACCAGCATGAAGATACAAATGTGTACATTTGCTGTGTACGAGCCTTAATTTTTTGTTTTGTTTCGTTGGTATGACATCTGTCAAAGATAGTTAGTATACATCAAGTCATGGTACAAACAACATCATATGTTTTCGTCGAGATCGAATTTTGTACCAGAAAGTGGCGATTTGCAGAAAGCATTAATTTTTTGTTTTCATTTCCAGAAAGTGCTGTAGAGTCGAATCGAATGCTTGTCGAGGCATATGGTGATCATGCTCTATCAGAAGCAACATGCAAAAGGTGGTTTCAACGGTTCAGAAATAATGATTTTGATGTAAGAAATGAAGAACGTGGAAGACCACTAAAAAAGCTCGAAGACGTCGAATTGCAAGCAATATTGAATGAAGATAATACTTTGAGTTAGAAGCAAATGGCAGCAATGCTAAATGTTGCACAACAAACAATTTCTGACCGTTTGAAAGCTATGGTAAAGATCCAAAAGTGTGGAAAATGGGTGCCACATGAATTGAATGAAAGATGGAAAACCGAAAAACCATTTGTCAAATTTTGCTTCAAAGACATAAAAGAAAATCAGTTTTGCATCGTATTGTTACTGGCGATGAAAAATGGATTTATTTTGAGAATCCTAAAAGGGAAAAATCATGTGTTAATCCGGGACAACCATCAACATCGACTGCAAAACCAGATCGATTCGGCAAGATGACAATGTTCTGTGTTTGGTGAGATCAGAAAGATGTGGTGTACCAAGAGCTTCTAAAACCCGGTGAAACTGTGAATATTAATCGCTACAGACAACAAATGATCAATTTGAACTATGTATTCATCGAAAAAAGACCAGAATGGGCCAAAAGACATGGCAAAGTAATTTTTTTACACGACAATGCACCTGCACACAAATCAAAACTGGTTCAAGATACAATCAAATCCCTTGGCTGGGCGCTACTACCCCACCCGCCGTATTCACCAGGCTTGGCCCCTTCCGACTACCATTTGTTTTCATCAATGGGACACGCATTGACTGAGGAACACTTCGATTCCTACGAAGAAGTCGAAAATTGGGTGTCTGATAGGTTTGCTTCAAAAGACGAACATTTCTACTGGTGTGATGTCCACAAATTGCCAGAAAGGTGGTCAAATGTATAGAAAGCAATGGTCAGTACTTTGAATAAAATGTTTTTACTTTTCAATTCAAAATTAGTGTTTCATTTTCACAAAAGAACGCTCGTTTCATACCGATACACTAGGTATATTGGCGGAACCTTAAATGCCTTCAAATGCCTGTTCTCTAAATTTTCTTAATAGTGTTCCTCGGAAAGAACGTCCGCTTCCCTTCAGCGATTCCTGTTTGAGTTCCCAAAGTATCTCAGTAATACTTGCTTGTTGTTCGAACCTAGCCGTAATAAATTTAGCAGTCCGCTTCCGAATTACTTCGATGATTTCCTTTAATTCGATCTGCAGTGGATCCTAAACTGTCGAGCAGTACTTAAGAATAGCTCGCCCTAGCCTCCTATATGCGGCGTTTTTACAGTGAACACACTTTCCTAAAATTCTCCCAAAAAAGCGAAGACGATCAGTCGCCTTCCCTACCGCAATTCCCATACGTGTTACAAAACGTTCGAAAGTGTGTGAATTCCTAAGGGACCAAACTGCTTAGGTCATCGGTCCCTAGACTTACACACTACTTAAACTAACTTATGCTAAGAACAACACACACAGCCGTGCCCGAGGAAGGACTCGAACCTCCGGCGGGAGGGGCCGCGCAGTCCGTGACATGGCGCCTCAAACCGTGCGGCCACCCCGTGCGGCTGCGCGTTATATTTCATATCGCTTTGCAACGTTACGCCCACATATTTGAACGATGTGACATTACTAATGCTTTATCCGAGAATTTCATATTCATCCACATTAACTTACATTTTTCTACATTTAGAGGCAGCTCCAAGTCATCAGACCAACTAGAAATCATTCTACAGTAACTCCTCTTCGACCCTTTCCGTGAACCACAGAATCATCAGCAAACAACTGCAGATTGCTGCCTTCCCTATCAATCAGATGATTTACATACAGAAAATAATTGTGGTCCTGTCATGCTACCCTGGGGAACTCCTGACGATACCCTTGTCTCCGATGAACACTCGTCATCGAGGACAACATACTTGGTTCTATTACTTAAGAAGTCTTCGAGCCACTCACATACCTGGGAACCTATTCGGAGTTCTCATACCTTCATTATCAGTCTCTCTCTTTCACTGGGAACAGGAATAAATATGTACATTTCTTGGTACCGGGTACTTTCTTTACTTTTCAGTTCATACTTTTATGCGTATCATAATTTCGCGGCAGGTACCGTACCGACTGATCCTAGCAACGATTTATTACGTTTTTATTATTGACCCAAAATCTCGAATTCAGTTTTATTATAGCAGTAAGCAGGCTGCTGAAAAAGAAGATTTTATGCCGACGACGTTGTCTTTCAGAAATAAATTATACAAAAAAGACGAGAATTTAATTTTCAAATACACCTATCATTTATGGCCTATGAAAACGCAGTTCACCGCATCCACATGGAAAATCTGTGGTCAGTAGGCCCTAATGGTGATAAGGTGTTTTCCCCAGGCACCTGATAAAAGTACTCCAAAGTTTATATATTACATTGTTAAAACTGAAATGTAAGCCAGCATTATTTCTTATCAAAAACTGATCACAAATTGATGATTACCGCATTGACAAAGAACAAATTATTGAACAAAAATCATCACATTAATGTAGGTTGACTCTTACAAAAAAGAAGACAGCAAACAGCCACTATTACTAATGCTATTCATTTAAGTAAATAGCACCGTAACCGATTTCGAACTGACAATTTCATCACCAGACAGCTGTTCACAAGATCCACAAGATGCCAGAGATGTTCTCCCTCAGAGATATTACAATGTAAAGATTACTTTGATTTCACAGTATGAATGTTTAGAAAGAATAAACGTAACATCATGAAAATACAAGGATAAACCTTACATTATGAGCGTATAATATTACAGATGAAGTTGACAGATGCAGTAACTAGTTTTTGTCAATGCTAATTACATGGTATTATGTAAATACTGTGCTATATACAGGGAACAACACAGAGGTGAGATAAAATGAATAATATGATAGTAAAAATTAAATTAATGTAGTATGGCTCATCAATCTCATCTGTCTGTTTTTCTGTCTTTTGAAGCACGACACATTGAACACCCTCTCTTATGAAAACCCACTCTAGCGTTGCTGTTGCTACTTCTGTTTTGTGTTTGAGGAACAATAACGAACTTCTTCACATCCCAGTACATGGATTTCTGTGGAAAGGGATTAGATTTTCTGATCATCAACGGTTGGATCAACTCCAACCGAAAAAGTTCGCTGATTGTAATGTAACAGCCTGTATCTGCTTCAATACGAAGCAAAATTCTTCAGAAAGTGAACATTTCTGCTCTAGTTATATCAGACAGACAATTTTTCTTGGTACAGAAACTCTTCTTGCCTCTGCGTTTCTGCATCTCATAGTTTCATCCACAATTGCTAGAGGAACAAATAAAGCCCAAGCAATTTTTTGGGTGTAAATCATTATGCCCCTTGCTGGTCCTGGCATAAATTTCACCAGTTCGTGTGCAAGTCTATTATTTTCCTCTGGGAGGGGATTTACTCCATAAGGTACCATCTGGGGCAGTATATTTGGTAGCAGATTCACTGATTATTTGTCCAGAGGCATTATTACTTACTTCATCATCATCATCATCATCACTTTGTTCTTCATCCAAAGAGTTGTATGCCCATGTCTGAGGAACAAACTTATCGTTTCATCCGAAGCGGTATTTATATCTGACAGGAAGTCGTCATCTTCAGCTTCCGTTGAGTAACAATTGATTCAAAATTTGGGCTAGAAAAACTTATACTGTTTTCTTTAGTGCGCCATTTTTAGATGCAGATTCTGACATTCTATCTGGAAAAAAGTAATGTGAAGAAACAATCTACAGACTGTTTTTCATAATATTCTTTAATGTTGCAAATGATCCTTACCTTTCTTCCAAATGAGTATCGAATATCAAACACCACACTGATGTATAGCAAACTTCTACATCTCTGTTTTGCTTCGCACAGTCGCAACCACCTACTGCAATATTTCGCTGTCTCCCACAACGCAGGAGTATGCTATCTGAGAGTTGAAAAGTGTTGCGAGTTATAACACCGTATTTTCTGAAATTACAACAGTGCGTATGTGTGAGACTAATATATTCTCCGAATTCCAACAAAAAGTAATTGATTACAACCCAATCTAATTTAATGGCACTACAACATAACCCAAAGGGTCCATCGGACCTAGGTTATGTAAATGTGTGGTATAAAAAAGAAAATGTATATGACACTTAAAACTAATGACGCAAATTGGTAATAGTACCTTTAATGTGTTATTAAATATTGGAAGAGAGCCTAGCTGGAGAGTCGGGGATCACTTTTTTCATTCAGTAATTAAAATTTAAAACTCTCTCCCGGTGGATTGGACCCAGCGTACGCATGCTAAGTCTAAAGATAAGCTGCAGGGCAGATCTGAAACGGTAGTTGTCAATAAAAGAAATGGTGATTCAGACGGTGTTTTTTGTTACTTATTAATAGAACTCAGATCGGGTGTTATGGCACAGCGTCAGTCATGTAACTTAGGCCCGTGCCTGTACGTCATAGTCGGGCGTATTGCGCGGGTGCGGCGCTGACAGCACGCAAGGAGGCGGTGTGCAGAAAGCGAGCGAGTGCCGCGTGACGTCACGAGGGAGTGCCAGCACTCGGTCGCATCTCATTAGCTGGTCGACCCACGCCCCCGGGCACCGGTCACCAGCCACCACGCACCAGCCTCAAGGCTACGCAGGCGTGCCGGCGCAAATGCGTGGTACCTGCGACAAGGGGTGCCAACTGCTGGAGCGTAATCGAACTTCAGTCTACAGAGCAGCGAAAGAGGAAGCTCAGGTATACCGGGTGCTCAAAAAGTCTGTATCAATTTGAAAACTTAATAAACCACGGAATAATGTAGATAGAGAGGTAAAAATTGACACACATGCTTGAAATGACATGGGGTTCTATTAGAACTAAAAAAAAATTCACAAAATGTCCGACAGATGGGGCTGGACGGCAAAACGTCAGTGAGTGCGTATGACAATCTTGTGTAAAAGGAGCTGTAATGAGAGAGAGAGAATCTGATGCGCCAGCAGTCGCAGCATGTTAACGTTACCTGTAAAGACGCTTTTAGTGAAGCTGTATTATCAGAATGGGGAATCTGCTACTTCAGCGTTACGATCCTATCGCCATAGGAAGTGGATTCGAACGGGTAAAGGTACGTTGACTAATGCAGCTGTGGCGAGAATAATTTCGAAGTTCGAAGCCACGGGTTGTTTAGACGATAGACCCCGTTGTGGCCGACCGAGCACAAGGTGTAATGCTGCTGAGGCAGTTCAGGAAGAAATGGAGACACTAGCGGGTTCGACAGCACTCGTGCAGTCGCACGTCGCACCGGCATTCCTTACACTACTGTTTGGTTGGCACTTAGGCGTACCCTCCGATGCTATCGGTACAAAATCCATTTGCATCGTGAACTGTTACCTGGCGATTTAGTGAAGCGGAGGGCATTTGCGGTGTGGGCGTTTCAAAAGATGACGGAAGATGACGATTGGCCGAGTAACGTGTTGTGGACCGACGAGGCTCATTTCACGCTCCGAGGGTCTGTCAACGCCCACAACTGCGGAATTTGGGCTACCGAAAATCCTAGAACTGTCGTGGAAACACCATTGCACGACGAGAAAGTCACGGAATGGTCTGGATTTAACACATCTACCGTTGTCGGGCCTTTTTTCTTCAAGGAAATGCGTGATTCTGGTTTTATAACTGCTGCCGTGACGGGTGAGAGGCACGCCGATATGTTACAGAATCGAATCATCCCCAGCCTGGCTGATAAACACCTGCTGGAACGTACGATGTTTATGCAGGATGGCGCTCCACCCCATATTGCTAGACTCATGAAAGATCTCTTGCGCGCGTCGTTTGGTGACGATCATGTTCTCAGCTGCCACTTTCATCACGCTTGGCCTCCCAGGTCTCCAGACCTCAGTCCGTGTGTTTATTGGCTTTGGGTTTACGTGATCGACCGACATCTCTAGGGATGCTGAAAGACAACATCCGACGCCAATGCCTCACCATACCTCCGGACATGCTTTACATTCCTTGACAACACCTATTGTTGAGGAATGATGGGGGCCATATTGAGTATTTCCTGTAAAGAACATCACCTTTGCTTTGTCTTACTTTGATATGCTAATTATTGCTATTCTGATCAGATGAAGCGTCATCTGTCGGACACTTTTTGAACTTTTGTATGTTTTTGGTTCTAATAAAACCTCATGTCATTCCAAGCATGTGTCTCAATTTGTACCTCTCTATCTGCATTATTCCGTGATTTATTCAGTTCTCAAATTTATACTGACTTTTTGATCACCTGGTATCTGCTTTCGTTGTTCAGAAATCTTCTTCTTCTCAGCGTGTCGGTGACAACCACTTAAATTAAGCGTAGTGCCTCAGCAAGTTGCACTACTTTAGAGCTCCCTGATGCCAAAGCCTCTTAGTCACGATGCCTGAGGAAATGGTGTTAATAGGGCAGTGAAGGAAATGCATTCACCCCACACATGGGACACACTTTCGTTATCGCAGAGTTCCCATTTTAAGATGGCCAACACCCACACGAAAACTATTAAGTGGTCTCTATGTTGGCCATGGCAGGCTGTTTCCTGGGGGATAACTCCTCTTTTGGTGCTCTCCAATCACTTTTAGCTCTTTCCTGTCAGTGTTGAAGCCTCTCTTCCGCCTTTGACTTCACTAAGAGCGAGGTTCTCGAGATGAAGCTTCTCGTACTGCGAACATATGAAGCGACAGGTTGATGCCCAATAAGTGGGTGTCTGTCCTTAGAAATGACTTTGCTCCCTTCGGGTTTTGCTGATACTATCCGCCTGACAGGGTGGAGCTATCCGCCGGTATCTTCTCGACTGGAGTTGGTGTCAAGCATCCTGTCACCTGGCGGCAGGTTTGGTAAACAGCAATATCAACCTGTTTCGAGTGGCGTGGTTGGTTCCACATGGGGGAAGCTCATTCTCCTGTCGAGTAGCACAAAGCTGGAGCTGATGCGCCGGCCTGTGTGGCCGAGCGGTTCTAGGCGCTTCAATCTCGAACCGCGCGACCGCTACGGTCGCAGGTTCGAATCCTGCCTGGGGCATGGATGTGTGCGATGTCCTTAGGTTAGTTAGGTTAAGTAGTTCTAAGTTCTAGGGGACTGATGACCTCAGATGTTAAGTCCCATAGTGCTCAGAGCCATTTGAACCATTTGGAGCCGATGTCTGAAGTACATGTGGGCTTGAATTTTTTTCAAAACTATTGTTTCGTGATGCGACTTCCATTCTGACGCTGTTACAGTGTCCCTTTATTGTCAGACCCCTATCAAGAATAACCCTGAAATGTTCATAAATGTAAAATATTGAACGTCACAAAATGAAAACACATAGAAGCCTACAGTTACAATATTAGTGAATCACTGTTGGCACTGGTCAGCTCAAAAATTTGCGTGGCACAATTGTATTTGTTGTGGGTTCACAAGATCGTAGATTTTTAATGACTTCATATTCGCCATTGACTGTACTATTCAATACAATATCGATTACTGCAATATTGACTAGGTCACTTTCAGGTGCTTACAGGTCCTGGAAACACAGCTGCAGTCAACCCTTTTCGACTTGTTTTAACCAGTACGATGATCGTTTCCGACAAGTACAGCCATATGTCAATGTAACTTCTTACTTGTACACACCATCGGCAGGTGTATTCTCTGTATCAGGTGGAATGGCCACCAGAGTGCATAGTGTTGTTCATGTTTAGTGCTGTTACCAGGCCTGGTAGGTATATGAGGGGCATGAACACCATCTCATGTTTAGTGATCACTGTGAAAACGTGAAGATGCCTCGTATTCGTCTAAGACAGCGTTGTCACCACTGACAGAGTTTAAGAACTCCAATTGACCAGCTGGTCTGACTGTGCAGTATCGAGATTTGCGTGTAATTATGATGTAACAGGGTCTCGAAGATGGACTGCATGGGAATGTGACGGCGGGCATATTCTTTGCAAAGATTCTGGTCGACGACGTCTCATCACTTCAAGGGAGGATCGCTGACTTGTGCACCGACCACATTGTAACCTCTTCACACCTTTGCCTGCCATCCAGAACAAGTAATTGACAACCCTACAACATTTTCTGTCATCCAACACCGTTGATCAGAGACGATCAGCAGCCAGACATGGGAATTACCGACCCTTGCAGAGGGTGCCCTCTCGTTAACACCGCAATGTACAGTGCGTGCAAAATGTTGTGGCTGGTATATCCGCAGACTGCAGGACACTTGAGGGAAGAACGGTAGTAGTGGAGGTTACAGGCAGGCGCTGTAGGGGAAATGCCGAGCACTGGAGGGGAAGTATCGTTGTAACTGAGCCTATGCTCACAGTTTCTGTAAATATTAAGTGGGGGCCTTCGACACCCACACTTGTATGTTATCCATTCAAAAAGATCTACTGTCACCACTGCTTTGCTTAGTATCTAAATAAAGTTTCGCCGAAAATGCAGCGATTTATTATCGCCTAGCTTGTTAACCATTCGTAGCTTTCAGAGAAGCGTTATGAGTGGCACGTTTTGAGTGAAACCTACACATCTCTCTTGATGTCACGTTAAAATTTGCTCCTTTTGCCACAACACAGCAGAGTTTGCACAGTCTCACATCACTAACACGTTGTGCAGACGCAGTTGCAAAAGAATTCTGAAAAGGCGATTTATTAAGTGAGGACCTCAGAACGAGTTAGGTCAAGATGGGTTATAAAAAAAGCATATTCTCGGTACAAAATAAACATGTAATGTCTTCACTTATGTTTTTCCAAAATGTATAGCATTTCTCATTTCACCAATTATTGATGGCCCTGACAAATTTCATTCTGTCATCGAAAAAGTCTGAAGCTATTGGAATAACACAGTAGATAATGAAGTTTTGCATAATAACCATTTGGAAAAATATTCTCCTCCTTGCGCACTATCATTTGCCAAAATCTCATTTCAATATCTCAACCGTTTATGAAATATGAGAAACGTGGATATTTCACTCTGGCATTATCGCTGGCGCGGCGCGATCGCAAATGCGTGTGCTACGTCAGATCAGTTTTCTCAAGACTGGAGACAGGTAGAGACATCCACCCAAGTCTAAAGAAAAATTCAATATGTTAACTACATTTCATATGCCGAAACATACTATAGTATGTAATATGCACCAAACGCATAGTCATAGCGACCTCTATTTTTCATTGCGAACTTTTTAGAATTTTGCCTGGTGACTTACTTCCACATAAATATCACGACTATGACCATTAACGAAATGATGGGCACGCCATCATGAACCTGACATATAAAGCTATAAGTAGAGCCAAAAGTGAATCTTTTTATTGAATTGTTTTTGTAAAATCATTTGAGGAAGATTGCAGGGTGTTCGGCTGGTTTCTGTCATCGCTGACCGAGAAAAAGGTTTTAGACACTGTCAGCCAACCCTTCCGTACACTGCGCATCGGTCATCGTATCCTGCTCAGGCTATAAAGAGCTGCGTTTGGAATGGATACTTGATCTAGAATCATGGTCTGTTGATGAAAGATGTCATGCTGTGTTCAGTGATGATTGGTCTTATGGACTGCTCCAGATGATCATCTTTGGCGAGTATGTCTTCGACCTGTGGAGAGGTCCCATTTTTTCAATCTTTAGCAAAGGCGTCATGTGGTGGGGAGCCATCGGGTATGACTTGAAATCACCTGTGGGAGTGATTAAGAGAACTCTGATGCCACAGTGCTATGTCACGTACATCCCGCCTAATCATGTGCTAAGTCTCACGTGGCTGTATCGTGGTACAAGGACAATGCTTGTTCACAAATGACACGTGTGTGCGTGTGTGTGTGTGTGTGTGTGTGTGTGTGTGTGTGTGTGTGTGTGTGTGAACTGTCTTCATGATGTTGAGGTATGCCCTTGGACATATCTGCCCCAACAGAACACGTGTGGTACCAGCTCACTTTTTATCTCTATCCCAGTGCCAGCATCAAGGATATGAAGGACCAGTTACAACAGTTGTGGGCCAGTTTGCCTCAGATGAAGAAACAATGGGTTTTTGCTTCTGTGTCAGAAGGGGTCAACCTCACACTGATAACTGAGCTCATACTGCCAAGTTCTTTATAAATCTGGCTCGACTTTGAAATCGCTGAAATAACATTAAATGTCGTCTGAAACAGCAGAATTTCACTTTGTTTCCTCCTCCCCTTCTATGTGTTTGAGTCTTTTCGCTTGGCAGTGTACCAATACTGTGTACAGATTGTTGCAAGTGTTGTGCCGTGTAAATCAGAAGGCTGTCTGGAATGTCGTAATCTCAAAATGAAATAGCACTTTAAAAAAAAAAAAAACATTATTCTTCAGCGTACGTATGTAACGACCAAAATTCTGATACTTTCTCACAGTGCTTTCTCGTTTCAGATCACAAAATTTCATACCACATTCTTGATTCTATGATACTGCCACAAGTTTAACGATAATGTACGTTAAGTTCTAGGTAGTAATGTTGCACTAAATGCCAACAACTGAATTTAATCTACAGTGGCTTGAAGACGAACTTATAGCATGAGCCACTTTCCGAAAGGTGATTCAGCTGCCCCTACCACTGAGTTTTATGTAACCCACAACGCCGTCAAATACCAAATGCAAGATTTTCGTATTCTCACGTGCTCCAAACTGTTAGCCGCAGTTTTCGAATTACTCAAGAAAAACATACAGAAGTGAGCTTAAAACGTGATTTTCTTGAATAACTCGAAAACCGTGGCCTCCAGAGAAAACGTATCTCAGTACAGAATAAAAGTACATGAAATTTCTTACAGAAAGGTCGTTTTCATTTTTTCTGTGGGACTAATAGCCCTACAGAGAATATGAAGATCCTGCATGCAGTATTTCAATGCGTTGCAGGCACCATGAAAACCCAGCAATGGGGCAGCTGAATCACCCCATTTATACACCAAAGCTGCAGTTATCAGACTGAAGAGGATAAATTTTGATATAAATAACTGTTGCACAACAATGCAAGAATAACGTAAAAGATTTTCATAACACTTCCGCTGGTGGCTTTAAAAAAAAAAAGAGAGAGCACGTTTATCTGTACTTCATTACTGTTGTGCTGTCTAGCTGTTAAATGTGATGCAGATAATTCACCGTCAACAGCACTCTCCATCCTAATCTGTCCTGTGCTAAAATGTAAATGGCGTGTGAGTAGAGCCTCCCGTCGGGTAAACCTTTCGCCGGGTGCAAGTCTTTCGATCTGGCGCCACTTCGGCGACTTGCGCGTCGATGGGGATGAAATGATGATTAGGACAAACAACACCCAGTCCCTGAACGGAGAAAAACGAACCCAGGCCCTTTGGATTGACATTCTGTCGCGCTGACCACTCAGCCACTGGGGGCGGACTGCCCTGTGCTCTTACGTACCAAGTTATGTCTTGAGGAGAAGAACTGGACTACCGAATAATAAATATGGGATGTTATTCTGAAACGACTTACTGCTGTTCATATCGTCGTCATGAACAAAGTTAGAAGACTGGCAACCACCCTGGTTAACGTCCCCTCGTAGCTAAACGATGTTTGCTTGGTACTTTTTTTTTGTTTTGCTTTTGAACAAGACATGCAACGGGCTTCCCGCAGTGAATACACCAGCTCCCGTGAGATCTCCGAAGTTAAGCGCTGTCGGGCGTGGTCGGCACTTGGATGGGTGACCATCCAGGCCGCCATGTGCTGTTGCCATTTTTCGGGGTGCACCCAGCCTCATGAAGCCAATTGAGGAGCTACTCGACCGAATAGTAGCGGCTTCGGTAAAGAATACCATCATAACGACCGGGAGAGCAGTGTGCTGACCCCACGCCCCTCCTATCCACATCCTCCACCGAGGATGACACGGCGGTCGGATGGTCCCGGTAGGCCACTCGTGACCTGAAGACGGAATACTTTTTTTTTCTGAACAGGACATTATTTGAGATGGACAAGTTGAATGGGAGACCTGCAGACATTCTCAAGCTTATGTTAGGAGAACAATGAAAATTGCAAGATAAATCTGAAAATCGGCATTTTCGTCGCTTGCTCAACTTAAACCTGTGACACATTAATAGCTGTGAACGTATCTCCCGGCTTTTTCTTTCCTTCTGTCCGTGGTTGGCCTCGCAGACAGTGTGAAGCAGCTATTTCTAAGGAAGTTGCTTTCGTCTGTCTGTCTCTGGGATAAATTTCCGACGATGACGCTGCCGCCGCAATCTAAGCAAACGGCTAAACGGACCTGTTGTTTACGAACCGTGGAGAAAGACACAGCCTCTTTCGGAGAGCTATATTTGACGTCCGTGATGTCAGCGTTAAACTCGCTGCGAGACGAAGGCGAGGCACAGAAGTTCGGCCCGCTTTCCAGCAATCGGACGGCAGCGACCAGTAGCCAAGGAAAGCAAATGCTTCCAGGTTTCCTCTGTCGTCTCGTCGGCCGTACCACGCTTGCATTAATCCGAGATTATCTCACCGACAACAGTAATCTTTTACTCTGTCCTGCCTGTTCTTCCCTCTGTTACCATACAATGGCCAACGGTATAATTGCCGTTCTGTTCCAGAGAGCGTACAAATGGTACGGTAATTTAAAGCAGTGTGACTCGCTGATGCAGTGATTTACGAGGGGGGACCCAAAAATAGCCGGAATTTCTTTCTAGAAAGCATATACTTTATTGTTTTCAAATACAACCTTAATCTCCTTCGAAGTACTCTCCATTAGCATTAATACGCATGTCCAAACGTTCATTCCAGTGATCGAAGCACCTTTTAAATTCGTCCTCTTTGATACCTTGCTAGCACTTTCACCACATTGCGTTTTACGTCTTCCACATCCGCAAAACGCTTCCCTCTCAAGCCTCTTTTCATCCTCGGGAACAGGAAGAAGTCCGAGGGTGCTAAATCCGGTGAATAGGGCACGTGGGTCAAGGTAGTCGTCTTCGTTGAGGCCAAAAACTGGCGAACGCTGAGAGCCGTGTGCGCGGAAGCGTTGTCGTGATGCAGGAACCACACGCCAGAATCCCACAAAGCCGGACGTTTTCGCGACAAACTTCTGCGAAACCGTTTCATAACGTCCAAAAAACAGATCAACATCGTTTTCACATTCGATTTCACTTGTGGAACTTTTTTTGGTCGAGGTGAGCCAGGGACTTCCATTGTGCTGACTGCTGTTTACTTTCTGGATCGTACCCATAGAACCATGACTCATCACCTCTAATGATTTTGTTGACAAAATGTGGATCATCACTGAACGCGTCCTTCATTTCGAGACAGGCTTGAACGCGCGATCCCTTTGATCTCCGGTAAGAAGCTTCGGCACGAATTTTGCTGCCACTCTTCGCATCCCCAAATCGATGGTCAAGGTGCGCTGAATTGAGTTCCAGGACAACCCAGACAAGTTCTCGAGTTGATCGATTGTCCTGCGTCGATCTTTACTGATGAGATCACGGATTTTGTCTATGTTGTCTTCGCTTCGAGCAGTTGAAGGTCGACAAGAACAGGGCTGATCTTCAACCACAATTTCTCCCTTTTTAAACCGAGAAAATCATTCGTGCACTTGCGTTATACTAAGAGCATGGTCTTTGTAGGCTGTCTGAATCATAGCAACAGTTTCTGCTGCGTTCTTGCCGAGCAAGAAACAAAACTTGACTGCCGCACGTTGTTCGTAAGAACTAACCATTTCCTCGTGTCACGCCTGCACTGTACGCACATACGCACACTCACAGAACTGCCAAAGAAACCACACTTCTCACTGTTGGGTGACGCCGCGTGGCAGAATGACTCAGCAGAGCTCCTACTGCAACCCTCTGGCGGCGCAACCTGTTACTACAAGTACACGATGTGCAGCATTACGATTCCGGTTACTTTGGGCCCCCCCTCGTATTTACATCCGGCCCAACAACCCCCAGAAGAAAGGAAGCTTACGACGGGGCAGCCAGTTAGCAAGAAGCTGAGGGAAAATAAGAGCAGTAACATCATAGAAGTAAACATCCCAATCACACATGGAGCGGATCTGTCGTCTAAGGTGGAAATGACGTGGTACCGAGCAATCAACTAGAAAATACACACCAACTCTGAACTTTATGCCACACTCTTGGCGGTCTCGCCCTTGGGCACAGCGCGTAATTCAATAGACAATGAAAAGCTCCGCTATGTCAGAGATGTCTGGACCATCGTCAGAGAAAAGCTGACAACAATCGCTAGGATTATCCCAAATGCCATTACTTCTGAAGCCTTCCTGCATCCTAACACAATTCCGTATTTTAACTCCAAAACAAGCTCCGTCATCTGACTAAACTAGAAGGAACTAGAAACAAGAAATAGTTATGGATGTGTATTACAACACGACTCACTCTACTATCAAAGCAAACAATCACCGTCCGAACCCCCAACAGTGCAGACCAGTTACCGACCAGCCTCAGCCCTTAGGCATCACATGATACGCATACATAGGAGCATGTGGTCAGCACATCGATCTCCCGGCCGTTGTCAATTTTCGTGACCAGAGCCACTACTACTCAGTCAAGTAGCTCCTCAATTGAGCTGAGTGCACCCCGCTTGCCAACAGAACTCGGCAGATCCAGACGGTGACCCATCCAAGTGCTAGCCAAGCCCGACAGCGCTTAACTCCGGTGATCCGACGGGAAGCGGTGTTACCACTGCGGCAAGGCCGTTGGCCACTCTACCATCAAATACCAAAAACAACGAGGCAAACTATGCAAAATTCCTGGAAGTAACTTTAACCCTTTCGTGAGCCGAGGGAAACATGCTTCCCACTACAATGAACTCGCTCCTAGTCCCGTGGGATTCACAGTTCCCACCTCTGTACGGTGCTACCACCTGGTGAACAGTACAGGGTACTGCTTCCAATCAGAAGTTGCCGCCGTTTTTGCTGTACCTTCGCGCAGAGGCATTTTATAGCTGAGTGCTGTTTGCGTGACATTTAGCGATTTTTTTCCTCAAAGCTATAGTATAAGGTAAATACTTTTGATTTGCCCAAATTTATGAAGGAAAACGTAAAATTAGATCGAGGAGAATTCCAGTGTGAAACGAAAGGAGCCATTTGTGCAGTAAAATGGATGGATAACCGTCCAGTCACTTTCCTGTCCACAATTCATGACCCATGAGAAACAGCAACAGTGAAAAGGAAAAACAAGGACGGTACTAGTACAGGGATTTCTTGTCCTGAAGTTGTGGCAGAATACAACAATATAACGGGTGGTGTCGATAAGTTTGCTCAATTACGAGAAAGGTATGCTATTGGCAGACGTTCTGTAAAATGGTGGCACAGACTATTTTATTTCCTGGTGGACGTTGCTGCAGTGAGCAGTTTTATCCTGTGGAAAATAAGTAAAAGAGAAAGTGGAAAGTGGACAGCATGATCAGCTCACATACAGGATCCATCTAGCCAGATAATTGATCACTAGCTTCTCATCCCAAAAAAGGCGTGGACAAAAACCGGTCTTTATGGCAAAGAGGGGTAAGTACCTGAAGATTTTCGTCATGTGGCTGTATGGGAGCATCAACCCATTTTAGGAGAAACCTACTGGACGTGCCGTCATTGTAGTACCAATGCTGAGGAAAAGAGCACTCGCTGTGTTTGTACATATTGTCAAATACCAGTTTGCATAGACCCATGCTTCAGGAAATTTCATGCCAAGTAATTGTGAACAATCATTGTAACAAGAGGAGTAAGTTTATCAAATAAATATGACATATACTGAAAAATTGTTTTTGTCATTTACCTCCAAGGAAGGGCAGTGGGAAGAATACTTCCCACCTTGTTGTGTGACCTCACTTTCACAGATGGAGCAAATTTGATATTCTGTATGATAAATATACCTATCTGTTAACTACTATCTGTTCTCCACTCATTATAAAAAACTGCTCAGTAATTTTGCCCACGAAAGGGTTAAGACAGAAAAATATATTTGAACAAGAACTAAGTGGATTTTATAACAAGAAACTGTTTTTATAACATTTAATACAAAAATGTTACTTTCGACTTTCCCAGAGAAGAGGCGCTTTTATTAATTTTCCTTACTATGTGTGTTTGTTTTACTTAATACTGTATTTAACGTCGAGAAGAGATCTTGATTTCTTGAATCATACATAAAATTGTAAGCCTTACTTTTACAAGGCTCTAAAAATTCAACTTAGCCAGAAGACCCAGCGGACATTTTCGAGAAGGGGAGAAAGATAAGTATAAATTTTGTTCCTTAATTTAATCCTTAATTTAATTATAAAGAGAAGAAAATTATTTTGTTTGCATGTTGTAAAGAATTATGGCAAATCATGACACGAGCAAAAAATTTAAAAAAAAGTGAAAAAAATGAATAGAACAGTGGTAATGGACAAGACCATAGCTCTAAAGATCTCGGATTCTATCCCTAGGTTATTCTAGGAGTTTTATCTATCACTTTCTTCGCCTTTCGCAACGTTTATTAATGTGATGTTGTACCGTAGTTCGGAATCCACGTGACGGCGTACATGTCTCTATAACTGTATGGTTAAGTGACTTCAAAGATTGGAGGAAGGCAGTGACATATCACCTCTAGTACACCGACGCCTAGTGAAGCACTGTAGTATTCAGACCAATCTTCGGGTAAACGACAACTTTACATTTTTCAGTTTTAAAATGATAAAACATTTACAGATCTTTAAAATAACTGCACTATGTGATTAAAAGTATCCGGACACCTGGCTGAAAAAGTTCGTGGCGCCTTCCATCGGTAATGCTGGAATTCAGTGTGGTGTTGGCCCACACTTGGCCTTGATAACAGCTTCCACTCTCGCAGGCACACGTTCAATCAGCTACTGGAAGGTTTCTTGAGGAATGGCAGCCCATTCTCCACGGAGTGCTGCACTGAGGAGAGGTATCGATCTCGGTCGGTGAGGTCTGACACGAAGTCGGCATTCCAAAACATCCCAAAGGCGTTCTATAGGATTCAGGTCAGGACTCTGTGCAGGTCAGTCCGTTAGAGGGATGTTATTATACAAGCACTCCGCCACAAGCTGTGCATTATGAAGAGGTGCTCGATCGTGTTGAAAGATGCAGTCACCATCCCCGAATTGCTATCCGACAGTGGGAAGCAAGAAGGTGCTTAAAACATCAGTGTAGGCCTGTGCTGTGATAGTTCCACACAAAACAACAAGGGGTGCAAGCCCTCTCCATGAAAAAAAACGACCATAACATAACACCACCGCCTCCGAATTATAGCCGACTGTTGCCACTACATATGCTGGCACATGACGTTCACCTGGCATTCGCCATACCCACACCCTGCCACCGGATCGACACGTTGTGTACCGTGATTCATCACTCCACACAACGTTTTACCACTGTTTACGCTCCTTATACCAATCGAGGTGTCGTTCGGCATTTACCGGCGTGATGTGTGGCTTATGAGCAGCCGCTCGACCATCAAATCCAAGTTTTCTCACCTCCCGCCTCACTGCCATAGTACTTGCAGTGGATCGTGATGCAGTATGGAATTCCTGTGTGATGGTCTGGATAGATGTCTGCCTATCACACATTACGATCCTCTTCAACTGTCGGCGGTCTGTCAGTAACCAGTTTCTTGTGGTGTACGCATCCCTTCACGTTTTTCTCTTCTATATGACATCGGAAACAGTGGACCTATGGGTGTTTAGGAGTGTGAAGATCTAGCGTACAGATGTATGACACAAGTTACACACAATCACCTGACCAAATCCATGAGTTCCGCGAAGCGCCCCATTCTGCTCTCTCACGACGTCTAATAACTAGTGAGGTCGCTGATATGGAGTACCTGGCAGTAGGTGTCAGCACAACGCACTTAATATGGAAAACGTGCGTTTTTGGGGGTGCCCGGATACTTTTGATCACATAAGGTAAAAAGGATAGTTGTACAATGATAACGTTTAAGACTCTCGACTGTTGATAGCGGTTTTATTAACAACAATTAACTACTTCGCTGAAGTACTCTAAGTTGCAGCACCTGCAGAGGTAAAGGATACTTTGGAGTCGGGGATTTAAGTAGCTCTATCAAGTGTAGTGTTCAACTCAATTGGTAGGTGGGTATGTGGGGATCTGTAGTGTGATTGCGACTAGGCGTGGGATTTGGGGCAGGGGTGACTTGGACGTTGGTCAGGCAATGATTACAGAAACGAAAAAAAAGGATATTATACGAAAAGAGAGGGGAGGGGGGGAGGAACTCTCATGAGACTCTTGTGGGAATCATATAGTTTTGACGCTAGATGGTGCACGGAGACATTAATGGGGTTTACCGGGTAGTTATAATGAAACTTCGACTACTGCACGACCGCATGTTGTAGGTCCTGTACGGGCCTTTCTGGATACAGAAAATGTTGGATTACTGCCCTGGCCAGCACATTCTCCAGATCTCTCACCAACTGAAAATGTCTGGTCGATGGTGGCCGAGCAACTGGCTCGTCACAATACGCCTGTCACTACTCTTGATAAACTGTGGTATCGTGTTGAAGCTGTATGGGCAGCTGTACCTGTACACACCAACCAAGGGCTATTTGACTCAATGCCCAGGCATATCAAGGCCGTTATTACGGGCAGAGGTGGTTGTTCAGGGTACTGATTTCTCAGGATCTATGCACCCAAATTGCATGAAAACGTAATCACATGTTAGTTCTAATATAATATATTTGCCCAATGAATACCTGTTTATCATCTGTAGTTCTTCTTGGTGTAGCAATGTTAATGGCCAGTAGTGTAGACGCAAAGATAAAAAGGGGTAATAAATCAAAAGTAATTCAGTTACGTAACGAGGATCACTGTGTGTATTATCAATCGCTCAACTGAACTGCTCGCGAGAAACAGAGTCTCTCAGTACGTTCTGTTGTTACTGCTCCGATCTCTTCTCGTGGAAACTATGACAGCCACTACAAGAAAAGTCCTGTCTGTATTGAAAGGTGCGCTACACGCGAAAGAATGTAAATGCGTGCTAATGGAGAGAGCCGGTGCGCACTAGAGAAGCCTCGTAGCGCTACCTGCCACTCTCCCTGTCGCCTGGTGACGTAAGCGGTGCTCAGCCTAGCCGTCCTTGTGCGACTCACGCAGCAATCTGTCTA
Source organism: Schistocerca gregaria (assembly GCF_023897955.1). Lineage (NCBI taxonomy): Eukaryota > Metazoa > Arthropoda > Insecta > Orthoptera > Acrididae > Schistocerca > Schistocerca gregaria. The sequence goes on from NC_064921.1 coordinate 147,867,835, forward strand.
CGGGCTGGCGCTGTGACCAGCTACGCCGCGCATTGCGAAATCATGCCGCTCCACCACCTTTTCGTTTCGCAATACTCTCTGCGCTTCTAAGTGCGCAGAAGTACACCTGGCGAGGCGTCCTACAGAACTACAGAACGCACACACAAGCCTTTACTCGCGTGCAGGCGTATACATTTCCGCATTGGGAAGCGAGTGTACAGGTAAAAGTTGAATCGAGTACAACAACGCAATTCCTTTCTGTAGCGAATACATAAGGAAGCATACGTGGTATCTTTATTTAGAGCTCATAACAGCTGTATTTTGTTACTATCGTGATTTTGTTTTGTTCTGATTAGTTCAATGAAAAGCTTGGCGAGGACTTGTTGCAGGTGAAATGTGAAAGCATACTGCCCAGATAATTTTTTGTTCGAACGCAAATTAAATAATAATATGGAAGAGTCAATCCATTTTAATAATTCATATATAGGGTTGTAAGATGTGTTTTTTTACTGTCTATTGTGAAACCACAATTTATGAAAGATGTTTATATTTTATAAATAGGATTAAGTAGGAATAATTAATATTTGTCATTTTGGAAATAGTTGCGGTAGCAGGGAATGTCTGCACCAAAGTATTGTTGGCAGGAGAGACCGCACATTGACATAATTTTAAAAATGGCGGGAGAGACCGCGTTTGGATACATTTTAAGAAAAGAGCGGGAAAGACCGCGCATTGATACATTTTGTAATGGTAGCAGGGATTGTCTGCACCAGAAAGCATTGTTGGCGGGAGAGACCGCACTTTAGCGTTCGTAGGATGTCAGTAGTAAGCGAGAAGTGAAGCGAGTCGGTAGCAGGTCTGAAGCGAGAGGTTGAGAGGAGCGGTGTGCCTGCCAGCCACCAGCTATGATTTACAAGAGATTATAAACGGATGTACACAGACATCAGCTAACTATTATCATAAGAGGAACTAATATTATTGAATTACTTTTTGAGGAACTCAAGACTACTGAAGCTATGTTTGGGCACTGCCAGTTGTAAGATTATTGTAAAAAGTAAGTCCTATTTGAACGTTTGTAAAATCATTTCATTCAGAATATAATTAATTTTTGCCAGAAATATTGCATTACTGATTATAATCCATCCCAAAAACCATCAACGTAAAACTTTGCAAAATTTTATTGTAGTCAAGAAAAAGATTCACTATGAATTACGTAACTTCAGTCAAATTTATTAAAGAATAACGTCAGCTTTTCTGTTAAAGAATAGCGTCAGCTTTGGTAATAAATACAGCCACTTATTATGACAGCCCACCAGCAGCTAATAGAGTATAGTAAAACAGAGTAAGTATATTCATGTCGCAGTTCGATGTAGCAGTCAGATGGCGATCCAGTAACAGTAAAAAAGGTAAGGAACAGTTTTGGGTTATCGCAGGTAACGACCGAGGGCTACGACGACGGTACATTCTATGTTTCGTCGAAATAATCAGCAAATCACTTTTAAGAAGCAGCATTTAAATTTGTATGCGAAGATTGAGAAAGAGAATTAATTTCACAGGGAAGATTTCATTTGTTATTATTAAGCAAGAGATAGAGATCCTATGGGAAGGTTTCATAGGTTATTGTAGAAGGGAAGGTTGCGTAACAAAAAAGAGATATAGAGGAGACGGGAAGGTTTCAGGGTGAAGACAAAATCGCGCACTCTGATTTCGCAGCGAGATCCCTCTCATACTAGCAGTACAAAAATGTCTCACAAAATTTCGCCCTGCGCATATTTCTGGCAGTAAACTTATGTTAAAGATTGGCAATCTAGAAATACTGTAATCACATATACAGAAATTATCTCTGTCTGGCTTCTGCAGACTTGCTCTGCAGTTGATGCAAAGGAGACCGTTTTGGGTTCGTATACAGGAGGTCCAGAGTTCGATACTGGCTCAAAGCGTATTTATTTTTATTTCCCAATTTCATTCCACCATATAATATTGTAGTATACACCGTTTCTTAAGCCACATGCATCCGACATTTACATAGTACATGTTTGGAAACTATTTGCATATTTGCAAAGCAGATTGCTAGCCGCACTGGTGACGTAAGGCCATAACGAAATTGTAATGGACCTTAACGTGGCGGGAATAGTTGGTATTAATCGACGGGACCATTGGGAAAGGGCACACAGGAAACAGGTTCGGAACCTAGTACATGCAGTGGTGTGAAACAACTCGCTTCCACTACGTGCAAAAGACTTCTTTAAAAGCTGACCAGTGAAAAAGTTTGTGCTTCCGTGTTCGTAGTACGCAAGTGCAAATGTTTCGTAGAAGACCCACCCTAATCGCTGTATGATTACTGAGTAGTATTCAACGAACTGTGGATGAAGCCCGACCAACAGGCATTACATGGATTGATAAAAAATGATAGTGCAATAGAATGGCTAGTTTCTAGCTGAGTTTGCCGGCCGTGGTGGTCTCGCGGTTAAGGCGCTCAGTCCGGAACCGCGCGACTGCTACGGTCGCACGTTCGAACCCTGCCTCGGGCATGGATGTGTGTGCTGTCCTTAGGTTAGTTAGTAGTTCTAAGTTCTAGGGGACTGATGACCACAGATGTTTAGTCCCATAAACCATTTTTTTTTCTAGCTGAAATCTAGATCTGCCAATAAAATTTAAAAAGGAAGACTGATAGCATTCCTGTTAGTCGCTTGTTTCCACTCTGGTGGTCTGACTCTATTTCGATATTAATTATAACAATTGTTATCATTCGCACACCCCGTCAACCACATAAACAAACAGCGACCCGTTCGGGTTTATTCAGCTCAGCTCGTATAGCCCTGTTCCCTTTTGTCTACGGAAAAGTTTTTTATTTCTAAATGCGACGGGTATTCCCGTGGCAGAGAAACCACGTACACTACGCACGCGTTCAAAAATCAACTTATGATTAGTTCAGTAATCAACTTAGAATACGTTCAAAAATGTTTAAAAACCAACACGGACGCGTTTCTAAATTATGCGAACAATCGATAGACGAACGTACGCTGTATGCTAGGCGCTTTGTGAAACAAGGTGTTTTCTTCAAGAACATGAATGTGGATCCCTATGAAAAAGCCGCTCGGGGCAGATTCCCCGGTTCCCCCCTCCCCCCCCCCCCCCCTTTCCCTAGATGAGGGCCTGGTATTTATCCCTTCAAGATTGTTGCAAAGCTATCCGCTGGAGCACTTACAATTCGCACGCTCCTTGTACTGTTAACAATTTGCAGTTTCTGTGGCCGCTGTAAAAGCACGATAATGTCCGTCGAAAAGCACTGGAATACACAGAGTTAGCATGTAAGGGACAAAAAAATGTAGGCGCTAAAGACTGGCAGTGGCTTTCTACTGTCATCTACATCTACATCTACATGGACACTCTGCAAATCACATTTAAGTGTCTGGCAGAGGTTTTCATCGAACCACCTTCACAATTCTCTATTATTCCAATCTCGTATAGCGCGCGGGAAGAATGAACACCTATATCTTTCCGTACGAACTCTGATTTCCCTTGTTTTATCTTTGTGATCGTTCCTCCCTATGTAAGTCGGAGTCAACAAAATATTCTCGCATTCGGAGGAGAAAGTTGGTGATTAGAATTTCGTGAGAAGGTTCCGTCGCAACGAAAAACGTCTTTGTTTTAATGGTGTCCAGCCCAAATCCTGTATCATTTCTGTGACGCTCTCTCCCATATTTCGCGATAATACGAAACGTGCTGCCTTTCTTTGAACTTTTTCGATGTACTCAGTCAGTCCTATCTGGTAAGGATACCACACTGCTCAACAGTATTCTAAAAGAGAACGGGCAACCGTAGCGTAGGCAGTCTCCTTAGTAGTCTGTTACATTTTCTAAGTGTCCTGCCAATGAAACGCATTCTTTGGTTAGCCTTCCCCACAACAATTTCTGTGTGTTCCTTCCAATTTAAATTGTTCGTAATCGTAATTCCTAGGTATTTAATTGAATTTACTGCTCTTAGATTATACTGATTTATCGTGTAACCGAAGTTTAACGCGTTCTTTTTAGCACTTTTCGTTATTTAAGGTCAACTGCCACTTTTCGCACCATTTCGATATTTCTTCTAAATCGTTCTGCAGTTTGTTTTGCTCTTCTGATGACTTTATTAGTCGATAAACGACAGCATCATCTGCAAACAACTGAAGACGGTTGCTCAGATTGTCTCCCAAATCGTTTATATAAATAAGGAACAGCAAAGGGCCTATAACACTACCTCGGGGAACGCCAGAAATCACTTCTGTTTTAGTCGATGACTTACGTCAATTAGAACGAATTGTGACCTCTCTGACAGGAAATCATAGATCCAGTCACATAACTGAGACGATATTCCATAAGGACGCAATTTCACTACGAGCCGCTTGGGTGGTACACTGTCAGAAGCCTTCCCAAAATCCAGAAATACGGAATCGATCTGAAATCCCTTGTCAATAGCACTCAGCACTTCATGTGAATAAAGAGCTAGTTGTGTTCCTCAAGAACGATGTTTTCTAAACCCATGTTGACTGTGTGTCAATAGACCGTTTTGGTTCAAATGGCTCTGAGCACTATGGGACTCAACTGCTGTGGTCATTAGTCTCCTAGAACGTAGAACTACTTAAACCTAACTAACCTAAGGACATCACACACATCCATGCCCGAGGCAAGATTCGAACCTGCGACCGTAGCAGTCGCACGGTTCCGGTCTGAGCGCCTAGAACCGCGAGACCACCGCGGCCGGCAATAGACCGTTTCCTTCGAGGTAATTCATAATGTTCGAACACAATATATGTTCTAAAATCCTGCTGCATATCGACGTTAATAATATGGACCTGTAATTTAGTGGATTACTCCTACTACCTATCTTGAATATTGGTGTGACCTGTGCAACTTTCCAGTCTTTGGGTACGGATCTTTCGTTGAGCGAACGGTTGTATATGATTGTCAAGTATGGAGCTAATGCATCAGCATGCTCCGAAAGGAACCTAACTGGTATATAGTCTGGACCAGAAGATTTTCTGTCTAGTTCGGTATCTTGGGATCGCAGGGCCCCGTTCCAGCGAAGGAACGCCGGTTGCAGTTTTCGGCCACCGGGCGTTAGCTGGCCGGCTTGTTTACCTCTGTTGCGCCTTGTGTGTGGACGCCCCGCAGCCGGTAGGGCCACAGCCGCGCGCTGACACCAGAGGCTAATTTTAGACGCGCTAGCTCAATTGGCACAGATTCAACTGCTGGCGAGTTAGCGCACGCCGCTGCATTTGGCCGCGTGTCAACCCAATAGTAACAGCTGGTGCCGGTTCCGCCATTGTTTAACCTGACGCGCTTTGAGAGCGCGCATTGTCTGGAGTTGCTCCGCAAACCATTTCTGAAGCACGACAACAGCGAGACAGACTCGTCGTGCCCACCCAGGGTAATTTTTTTTCTTTTTTTACGCCACGAACGTGGAAAGTGCTGACAAGAGACTACAGTGGCGCACCTAGCGAGCTATTCTGTTAACTATGACGTCACTTGCAAGAAGCGCGCTTGAACAGCGCCGATCCTACCTCACGAGCGAACTAAGCAGCTGCCTAAGGTGCTGGTATTTGGTGGATAGGAAAACCAGAAAATTGCCACAAATTGTGTCTTCTATTCACAGACACAAGGCGTCTTTCCCAAGAGTCGCTAGGTTCGTTATCTCTGGTGTTTCAGCAGAAATCTGCAGTTTAGTTTTTGCATTGTGTAGCTGCAGTCAGCCCAAACTAACAATTTTCATCATGATAACAAATTTAGCAGCCCGCCTGTGAATTGCATCAATGTCTTCCTTGAGTCCGACCTGACTGGCATCCCAAACGTTCGAATAATACTCAAGAACGGGTTGCACAAGTGCTCTGCACGGGGTCTCCTTTACAGATGAACCACACTTTCTTAAAATTCGCCACGCGACTACTACGGTCGCAGGTTCGAATCCTGCCTCGGGCATGGATGTGTGTGATGTCCTTAGGTTACTTAGGTTTAAGTAGTTCTAAGTTCTAGGGAACTGGTGACCTCAAATGTTAAGTCCCATAGTGCTCAGAGCCACTTGAACCATTTTTCTTAAAATTCTCCAAGTAAGCTGAAGTCCAAGATTCGGCTTCCCTACTACCGATCTTATGTGTTCGTTCCATTTCATATTGCTTTGCAAATTACGCCCAGATATTTATTCTGCACAACTGTATCAAGCAAAACACCACTGATGCTGTATTCGAACATAATGGCATCGATTTTCTCATCTGCATTAGCTTAAGTTTCTCTACATTTAGGACAAGCTCCCATTCATCACACCAACTAGAAATCGTAATTCGTCTTCCATCCTCCTACAGTCACTCAGCCGACACATTCCCGTACGTCACACCGCCGTCAGCAAACAGCCGCAGATTGCAGTTGACCCTGTCCGTCAGGTCATTCTCGTATGCACTGTGTCCCAGGAAGAATGGTCAATATTCACGGATATGACGTGAACGATCATTCGAAGGAAAAAGTGTAGTAAACCTGGGCTCTGAAACGCATACCTTAAGAACTATGAGCTCATCTCCGATCAGTGTGAAAAAAATCTCTTCTACTGCAAGGTCTTTGCTTTCCATATTATGGAAGGAGGTAGTATGGACCACAAAAAGGAAAATATTGTCTAGTAAAAATGGGCTCTAAATGCGTACCGTAAGAACAACCAACACTTATTCAGTAGAAGAGATGTATCTCGTATGTTGTTGTCTTCAGTTCTGAGACTGGTTTGATGCAGCTCTCCATGCTACTCTATCTTGTGCAAGCTTCTTCATCTCCCAGTACCTACTGCAACCTACATCCTTCTGAAACTGCTTAGTGTATTCATCTCTTGGTCTCCCTCTACGATTTTTACCCTCCACGCTGCCCTCCAATCCTAAATTTGTGATCCCTTGATGCCTCAAAACATGTCCTACCAACCGATCCCTTCTTCTAGACAAGTTGTGCCACAAATTTCTCTTCTCCCCAATCCTATTCAATACCTCCTCATTAGTTACGTGATCTATCCACCTTATCTTCAGCATTCTTCTGTAGCACCACATTTCGAAAGCTTCTATTCTCTTCTTGTCCAAACTAGTTATCGTCCATGTTTCACTTCCGTACATGGCTACACTCCAAACAAATACTTTCAGAAACGCCTTCCTGATACATTAATCTATATTCGATGTTAACAAATTTCTCTTCTTCAGAAACGCTTTCCTTGCCATTGCCAGTCTACATTTTATATCCTCTCTACTTCGACCATCATTAGTTATTTTACTTCCTAAATAGCAAAACTCCTTTACTACTTTAAGTGTCTCATTTCCTAATCTAATCCCCTCAGCATCACCCGATTTAATTTGACTACATTCCATTATCCTCGTTTTGCTTTTGTTGATGTTCATCTTATATCCTCCTTTCAAGACACTGTCCATTCCGTTCAACTGCTCTTCCAAGTCCTTTGCTGTCTCTGACAGAATTAGTCATCGGCGAACCTCATTGTTTTTACTTCTTCTCCATGAATTTTAATATCTACTCCAAATTTTTCTTTTGTTTCCTTTACAGCTTGCTCAATATACAGACTGAATAACATCGGGGACAGGCTACAAGCCTGTCTCACTCCTTTCCCAACCACTGCTTCCCTTTCATGCCCCTCGACTCTTATGACTGCCATCTGGTTTCTGTACAAATTGTAAATAGCCTTTCGCTCCCTGTATTTTACCCCTGCCACCTTCAGAATTTGAAAGAGAGTATTCCAGTCAACATTGTTAAAAGCTTTCTCTAAATCTATAAATGCTAGAAACATAGGTTTGCCTTTTCTTAATCTTTCTTCTAAGATAAGTCGTAAGGTCAGTATTGCCTCACGTGTTCCAACATTTCTACGTAATCCAAACTGATCCTCCCCGAGGTCCGCATCTACCAGTTTTTCCATTCGTCTGTAAAGAATTCGTGTTAGTATTTTGCAGCTGTGATTTATTAAACTGATAGTTCGGTAATTTTCTCATATGTCAGCACCTGCATTCTTTGGGATTGGAATTGTTCAAATGGCTCTGAGCACTATGGGAATTAACATGAGAGGTCATCAGTCCCCTAGAACTTCGAACTACTTAAACCTAACTAACCTAAGGACATCACAAACATCTATACCCGAGCCAGGATTCGAAGCGGCGACCGTAGCAGCTGCGCGGTTCCAGACAAGCGCCTAGAAGCGCTCGGCCTCTCGTAATATTAAACATGAACAAGTGTTCATAGCTCTTAGGGTATGCACTTCAGAGCCCATGTTTACTGGACATGTTTTCTTGTTTTGGTCCATACTATGACCTCTGAAAATATGGGAAGCAAAGAACTTGCATTACAAGACATTTGTTTTGCATTATCGATGAAGTGGTGCTCATAGCTCTTTAAGGTATGCATTTTAGGGCCCATGTTTTCTTCGAATGATTGTTTCTGTCATATCGCTGAATGCTGACCATTTCTCCTTGGACATCCTGTATAGAGAGTAAGAGTGGGTCTATCACACCTCACTGGGGCATTCCTGACGATCTCTCTGTCTGAAGAACACTCGCCATCGACGACAAGGTACTGCATTATGTTACTTACGAAGTCTTCGTGGAAACCTATTCCGTATGCTCGTACCTTCGTTAACAGTTTGCAGGGGGCGCCGTATCTAACGTCTTTCGAAAATCTAGGAATATGGAATCTGTCTTCATCACTCTTTCACGCTTGCGATTGGGCGTTTCATCTTCTGCAGTAAGGAATTCAATGACAGAACGCTGTCTTACAAGGAACGTCAATGTCAGCCATTTTCTAAACTGACATAAAGCTGCCATCCGTTGATGTAGGACGCTGTTACTGTAGTTTATTGCAGAAGGTTTGCGGAAGTGCGCCAAATTCATGATTAATACATTGTATGTAGGTATGTATGTATGTGCGAGTATTAAACTGGGACCTAGAAACGATGGAGCGGCTTCATTCAGCAATAGCCCTCAGTAGTTCACAACCCCGCAACAGGCCACAGCAGTCCACCCACCCCACCGCCGCCCCACACCGAACCCAGTGTTACTGTGCGGTTCGGCCCCCAGAGGACACCGCCGGGAACGTCTCTTACCTGACTAGTGTAACACCAAACGTTTGCGTGGTACAATAAATATGGTGTACGCGCACGTGGAAACGGTGTCGCAGCAATCGCCGACACAGTGTAACTGAAGCGAATTAAGGATAACCAGCCCGCATTCGCCGAGGAAGATGGAAAACCGCCCTAAAAACCACCCACAGGCTAGCCAGCATACCGAACATCGACATTAATCTGCCGGGCGGATTGTTGCTGGGCCTTCCCGCTCGGGAATCAGCGCGTTAAACCGCGCTGCTAGCCGGGCTGGCTAATTACTACATTACCAAGTTAATAGAGCAGGAGAAAAAAAAAAAAACAGGAGGCCTTAGATCCTGTCTGGCTTGCAGAGTAAAAGAACCAGTAATTCACCCCATGGCGTATCTCTGAAGAAACGGAAAGTGCCTTGAAATGTGATGTTACGGAAGTCTTTCGTATTTACAGGCTTTATATGGAGAGGAGATGTAGGAAAGAAAGAGAAAACAGTATAGCATACAAAGAGGTTGACTCTTCCTACACATTGGGACAGGAACTGGAAAGCTGGTATTGCTTGCGGTGTGGAACGTTCGACACCAGGCAATGTTTATGCAAACACTGACGCAGCAGCAACATTTGAGACGATGGCGTCAGCCAGACACGTTAATCGGTCGTAATGGCAGGTTCACCTGGCAACCTAGAGCGGGCGCCTCAAGGCCGCAAGGAACTGCGAGCGCATACCTTCCACAGGCAAACGTAACAGGTGCACAGGCAGCTACCCACCTGGCGCACATGTCAAGGGATGTTGGTTCCGTGTTTAGAAGCAGATGAATTCAAAGCCTGTCCAAACATCCTGACTCACAACAGACCATGAAGAAGCCTTTTTTTTCAGTCATCAGTCTTCTCACTGGATTGATGCGGACCGCCACGAATTACTCTCCTGTGCCAACGTCTACATTTCAGAATAGCATTTTCAAACTACGTTCTCAGTTATTCGCTGGACGCATTCCAATCTCTGTCTTCCTCTACAGTTTTTGCCCTCTGTAGGTCCGTCTAGTACTATGGAACTTATTTCCTGATGCCTTAACAGATGTCTTATCATTCTGCCCCTTCTTTTTGTCAGTGTTCTCCACATATTATTTTCCTCTCCGATTCTGCGCAGACCCTCCTCATTCCCTACCTTATCAGTCCACCTAATTTTCAGCATCTGTAGCACCAGATCTCACATGCTTTGATTCTCCTGTGTTCCAGTTTTCCCCACAGTCAATGTTTTACTACCATACAATGTCTTCCTCAAATTGTAGCCTATCCTTGATACTAGTAGACTTCTCTTGACCAGGAATCCCTATAGCTTAGCCCTATTTTTCTCAGAATTTCGAACATCTTGCACCACTTCACACTGTCGATCGCCTTTTCCAGGTCGACAAATCCCATAAAAAAGCCTTGATTTTTCTTTACTCTTGCTTCCATTATCAACCGCAATGTCAGAATTGTCTCTTGGTGCCTTCACCTTTCCTAAAGCCAAATTGATCATCTTACACATCCTCAATTTTCTGTCAGTACTCGATATCTGCCTGGTTTTGGTTTATCTGTGGCTACTCCTTTGCGTTTCCAACACACATTCAGATCACTAATAGTCGACCTGGGCAGCTTTAGAAGAGTTCAAATGTCCCAGAGATTTGTTATTCCGTAATATCTAAGGACTAGTCCGCTTCGAAGTCACTGAGCTCTCCTAATCGACCCACTCTGCTGTTCCTGCTTCTCTTGACGGTACTCACCGCCTGTTTTTATACTGGCTGGTCCACCTCTGTTGACATCTAGCAGTTGGTTCTGCATTAGGTTCAAAATTGTTCAAATGGCGCTGAGCACTATCGGACTTAACATCTATGGTCATCAGTCCCCTAGAGATTAGAACTACTTAAACCTAATTAACCTAAGGACATCACACGACACCCAGCCATCACGAGGCAGAGAAAATCCCTAACCCCGCCGGGAATCGAACCCGGGAACCGGGGCGTGGGAAGCGAGAACGCTACCGCACGACCACGAGATGCGGGCCCTGCATTAGGTACTGGCGTACCGATACTGTTGAACAACGAAACTCATGGCGTGTAAATTACCCAGACCATATTCTTCCCGTGTTTGAGAGTAAGAGCACTTAGCGATTTCCAACAAACTTTACACATTTCAAACCAGTTCGAAGCTTTCTCGCTGACACCCTCCACAAAAAAAGGAAAGGAAAAAAGGTTTGCTTCCTTCATTTTTCCTGTTCATACAACAAAACTTCACCATTAGGCCTGGCGTATTATTTCATTACTCCTTTACTACAAATTCAATTCGTAACACATTATGCAGAGATTATTCGCATGTACAGCTGAATATGCTTACAAAATTATTTATTTGCGGCATATAGTTCAGGAGACATGACGTCTTAACGCTGAGATGCCTGAGAAACTAGCATTTCTTAAAACGGACCCAAAATACTCAAAATGTACACTCATCTAGTGAATAATGCGAAACTAATAGAACAAATTAGGGTTTGCCTCTTCAGTCGCAAAGGATTTAAATATTAAACACATTAAGTCATTTGCATAGTCATCAAATATTTGAAGCTGTTTGGACGACACGGGTGATGTTGCTGGGAGAAAGGGAGGCGGGGAGTGAAAAATACGTTAGAACCATACTAAGTAGTGACGGGAAAACAGAACAAGAGGTGCCAAGTACACTACTGGCAATTAAAATTGCTATACCAAGAAGAAATGCAGATGATAAACGGGTATTCATTGGACAAATATATTATACTAGAACTGACATGTGGTTACATTCTCACGAAATTTGGGTGCTTAGATCCTGAGACATCAGTACCCAGAACAACCTCCTCTGGCCGTGATAACGACCTTGATACGCCTGGGCATTGAGTCCAACAGCTTGGATAGCGTGTACAGGTACAGCTGCCCATGCAGCTTCAACACGATACCACAGTTCATCAAGAGTAGTGACTGGCGTATTGTGACGAGCCAGTCGCTCGGCCACCATTGACCAGGCGTTTTCAGTTGGTGAGAGAACTGGAGAATATGCTGGCCAGGGCAGCACTCGAACATTTTCTGTATCCACAAAGGCCCGTACAGGACCCGCAACGTGCGGTCGTGCATTATCCTGCCGAAATGTAGGGTTTCGCAGGGATCGAATGAATGGTAGAGCCACGGGTCGTATCACATCTGAAATGTAACGTCCACTGTTCAAAGTGCCGTCAACGCGAACAAGAGGTGACCGAGACATGAAACCAATACCATCACGCCGGGTGATACGCCAGTATGGCGCTGACAAATACACGCTTCCAATGTGAGTTCACCGCGATGTCGCCGAACACGGAAGCGACCGTCATGATGCTGTAAACAGAACCTGGATTCATCCGCAAAAATTACACTTTGCCATTTTTTGCGCCCAGGCTCGTCGTTGAGAAAAGCATCGCAGGCGCTCCTGTTTGCAGATGGTTGTCGTCTAGCAAACGTCCCCATCTGTTGACTCAGGGATCGAGATGTGGCTGCACGATCCGTTACAGCCATGCGGATAAGATGCCTGTCATCTCGACTGCTAGTCATACGAGGCCGTTGGGATCCAGCACGGCGTTCCGATTACCCTCCTGAACCCACCGATTCCATATTCTGCTAACAGTCATTGGATCTCTACCAACGCGAGCAGCAATGTCGCGATACGATAAACCGCAACCGCGATAGGCTACAATGCGACCTTTATCAAAGTCGCAAACGTGATGGTACGCATTTCTCCTCCTCACACGAGGCATCACAACAACGTTTCATCAGGCAACGCCAGTCAACTGCTGTTTGTGTATGAGAAATCGGTTGGAAATTTTCCTCATGTCAGCACGTTGTAGGTGTCGCCACCGGCGCCAGCCTACTGTGAATGCTCTGTAAAGCTAATCATTTGCATATCACAGCATCTTCTACCTGTCGGTTAAATTTCGCGTCTATAGCACGTCACCTTCGTGGTGTAGCAATTTTAATGGCCAGTAGTGTAGAACTTGCAAGAACCGGCAATAGTACGGAGCCTCCAGAAATGTCTCAGGTCAGCCAGTGAGGCCTTAGATAACGGTATGAGGGGCCTACAGTTCTCTTGCCACGCTTTCCCGCCCAAGTTTTACGATAATTAAGCCAGTCGTTCTGATGCCTTGTCTCGATATAGTGTGATCCCAGAGTCATCTGAAAGCTGATGTGAAGAGCCTGTTCTCCGATGCAGTGCACCTAGCGTGTAAGCCCAATCCGGAGCGGGAAGGGGGCTGGCTGTTGGATACCAACGTCCATTGTAATGCGCACATTGTTCGTCGTAACTGGCTCAGTGCTACGCTTGTAGCGCGGTGCTTTGAACTGCGATGTAGTTCCGAGGCACGCGCCGTTCTTTACAGATGAATGGAGCGGCAGCTGAGGCGGTTGAGCTCCGGCGCTGGCTGGACCCGTACCAGACACGAGCGGCCGGGCCGGAAGGCCGCACTCAGCCCATTAAGCCCGCGGGCGGGACCAGACGAGGCGGCGAAGCGCAGACGCCGCATAGCGTGGTCCGACCGCCGCTGTGCAGGACTCAAGTGGTCGGACTCAACGCTTAGACCAGGTAGGCGCCGAGCGGAAAGCAGACCACGAATGCTGCTTGGACAGACATGGTCGGTCTCTCTCTCTCTCTCTCTCTCTCTCTCTCTCTCTCTCTTCACACACACATACACACACACACTCATAAACAATAATTTTCGTGTAATTTGAAAGCATGGAAGCCAAGCAGGCCGTAGTGGAACTGTATAGAAAAGGACTGATAGTGAACGCAGATTAAAGCAGACCAATGCAAGTTTCAAAACACAACCGACTGGACGAAGAACTATGTAATGGAAAGTCTTTTGAGGAAGTTGATAATTTTGAATATCTTGAAATCATACTAAGTTTTTGTTGTTGTAATCTTACTTCCAGAGACTGGTTTGATGCAGCTCTCCGTGCTACTCCATCCTGTGCAAGCCTCTTCATCTTCGAGTAACTACTGCAACCTACATCCTTCTGAATCTGGATAGTGTATTCATCTCTTGGTCTCCCTCTACGATTTTTACCCTCCACGCTTCCCTCCATACTAACACTTGATGCCTCAGAACGTGGTCTACCAACAGATGTATGATTATATGATAGCGGAACAAAGACTGGTAGTAGTTACTTCTGTAAAATATCTGGGAGTATGCGTACGGAACGATTTGAAGTGGAATGATCATATAAAATTAATTGTTGGTAAGGCGGGTGCCAGGTTGAGATTCATTGGGAGAGTCCTTAGAAAATGTAGTCCATCAGCAAAGGAGGTGGATTACAAAACACTCGTTCGACCTATACTTGAGTATTGCTCATCAGTGTGGGATCCGTTTCATGTCGGGTTGACAGAGGAGATAGAGAGGATCCAGAGAAGAGCGGCGCGTTTCGTCACAGGGTTATTTGGTAAGCGTGATAGGTGTTCGTTTTTCCCGCTCGCTGTTCGGGAGTGGAATAGTAGAGAGATAGTATGATTGTGGTTCGATGAACCCTCTGCCAAGCACTTAAATGTGAATTGCAGAGTAGTCATGTAGATAGATGTAGATGTAGCGTTACGGAGATGTTTAGCAAACTCAGGTGGCAGACTCTGGAAGAGAGGCGCTCTGCATCGCGGTGTAGCTTGCTGTCCAGGTATCGAATGTATTGCTTCCCCGTACTTATACCTCCCGAGGAGATCACGAATGTAAAATTAGAGAGATTCGAGCGCGCACGAAGGCTTTCCGGCAGTCGTTCCTCCCGCGAACCATACGCTACTGGAACAGGAAAGGGAGGTAATGACAGTGGCACGTAAAGTGCTCTCCGCCACACACCGTTGGGTGCCTTGCGGATTATAAATGTAGATGTAGATCCCTTCTTCTAGTCAAGCTGTGCCACAAAATTCCTCTTCCCCCCAATTCTATTCAGTACCTTCTCATTAGTTACTTGATCTACCCATCTAATCTTCAGTAGCAACACATTTCGAAAGCTTCTATTCTTTTCTTGTCTAAACTAGTTATTGTCCACGTTTCACTTCCGCACATGGCTACACTCCACACAAATACTTTCAGAAAAGACTTACTGACACTTAAATCTATAATCGATGGTAACAAATTTCTCTTCTTTAGAAACACTTTCCTTGCCATAGCCAGTCTACGTTTTATATTTTCCCTATTTCGACAGTCATCAGTTATTTTGCTTCCCAAATAGCAAAACTCATCTACTACTTTAAGTGTCTAATTTCCTAATCTAATACCCTCAGCATCACCAGTTTTAATTCGACTACATTCCATTACCCTCGCTTTGCTTTTATTGATGTTCATCTTATAACCTTCTTTCAAGACACTGTCTGTTCCGTTCAGCTGTTCTGCCAGGTCTCTCGCTGTTTGTGACTGAATTGCAGTGTCATCGGCAAACCTCGAGGTTTTTATTTCTTCTCCATGGATTTTAATTCCCACACTAAATCTTTCTGTTGTTTCCTTTACTGCTTTCTCAAAATACAGATTAAATAACATCATGTCCGTTGACCCTTATAACTGCCATCTGGTTTCTGTACAAATTGTAAATAGCCTTTCGCTCCCTGTATTTTACCCCTGCTACCTTTAGAATTTGAAAGAGAGTATTCCAGTCAACATTGTAAAAAGCTTTCTCTAAGTCTACAAACGCCAGAAACATAGGCTTGCCTTTTCTTATTCTATCGTCTAAAATAAGTTGTAGGGTCTGTACTGCCTCTCGTGTTCCAACATTTCTACGGAATCCAAACTGATCTTCACCGATGTCGGCTTCTACCGGTTTTTCCATTCGTCTGTAAAGAATTCGCGTAAATATTTTGCAGCTGTGGCTTATTAAAATGATAGTTCGGTAATTTTCACACCTGTCAGCACCTGCTTTCTTTGGGATTAGAATTACTATATTCTTCTTGAAGTCTGAGGGTGTTTCGCCTGTCTCATACATTTTGCTCACCAGGTGGAAAAGTTTTGTCATGGCTGGCTCTCCCAAGGCTATCAATAGTTCTAATGGAATGTTGTCTATTGCCGGGGCGTATTTCGACTCAGGTCTTTCAGTGCTCTGTCAAACTCTTCACGCAGTATCGTATCTCCCATTTCATCTTCATCTACATCCTCTTCCATTTCTATAATATTGTCATCAAGTACATCGACCTTGTATAGACCCTCTATATACTCCTTCCCCATTCCCCTTCTTTGCTTGGGACTTGTTTTCCATCTGCGCTCTTGATATTCATACAGGTGATACTCTTTTCGCCAAAGGTCTTTTTAATTTTCTGTAGGCAGTATCTATCTTACCCCTAGTGATACATGGTTCTACAGCCTTGCATTTTTCTTCTAGGCATCCCTGCTTAGCCATTTTGCACTTCCTGTCGATCACGTTTTTGTGACGTTTGTATTCCTTTTCGCCTGCTTCGTTTAATACATTTTCATATTTTATCTTTTCATCAGTTAAATTCAAGCATTATTGTATTTTCTCCTTTTATCAGTTAAATTCACTATCTCTTCTGTTACCCATGGATTTCTATTATCCCTCGTCTTTTTACCTACCTGGTCATCTGCAGCCTTCGCTATTACATCTCTCAAAGCTACCCATTCTTCTTCTACTGTATCTCTTTCCCATATTTTTGTCAATCGTTCCCTAACGCTCTCTCTGAAACTCTCTATAGCCTCTGGTTCTTTCAGTTTATCCAGATCCCATCTCCTAAAATTCCTACCTTTTTTGGAGTTTCTTCAGTTTTAGTCTACAGTTCATAAACAATAAACTGTGGTCGGAGTCCACATCTGCCCCTAGAAATGTCTTACAATTTAAAGCTGTTTCCTAAATCTCTGTCTTGCCATTATTGTCGTATTAAACGACAGCAATATTCCACATTGTAGCTAAAGGCTTCCACTTCGAACATTTATACAATAATTGATAGGCTTTAAAATGCGCATCAGTCTCTTGAAATAAGCGCACATTATTAAGAAATCTGGAGATCCAGTCGTAGCAATCCGCAGTTACTTGCGGATGAAAATCTAAAAAGGTATGTATTTAAATCTTTTATCCCTGTTTGCTTATACATGTATATTATTCTACTCTGAAATTCATGACATACGAAATAATAATCACAAAATACAAAAATCTAAACACCACTTAAATGACATTCTGGTCACAAGAAATTTCAGTTACTTCTGATCATTTTTCAACTGTAATTTACTCAATGGTTACTGTCCTGAGACATTATTAAAAATTTTACATAAGCCGCAGGAAAGATCGTCTTTCAGTGAGCACATTAACATCGAGTATGTCATTCTTTTTTCTCAACCATTCACACATTGTTTTTCGTTATTGTTTTTTTTTCGCACTTAATAAAATACTAACAAACGAGTATATCATCTGTTATTATGTATATAAAGCAGAATGTATGTGTGTATGTCTGGGATATCCTCTGTAACCCCTGTGTCGATTTTCAACCAAATTTCGCACAGAAAACTAGGCATCTTAAGTATAAGCCCTGTTGGGTTTATAGCCTCTTGGCTACAGTAGGAGCAGATACATCCAGAAACGTGTTTTTTCAACCCCTGGCTTTTTTGCTGGCCTTCATGTCAGGCAGATCATGTGGAAAAAGTATAGGCCTCCCAAATCGACCTGCTTTTCAGGGAAGCCTACATGTCAGAAGCAAGAAACAGTCCTCTGGGCTCTGACGTGTAGGCTTGCCTGGGTGCGAGATGTGCTGTGTCGCAGTACTGGCCTGCTTTATTGACCTGCTTTGAATGCTGGCCTGTACATCGTTGTTGTTGTTGTTGTGGTCTTCAGTCCTGAGGCTGGTTTGATGCAGCTCTCCATGCTACTCTATTCTGTGCAAGCTTCTTCAAGTCCCAGAACTTGCAGCAACCAACAACCTTCTGAATCTGCTTAGTGTATTCATCTCTTGGTCTCCCTCTACGATTTTTACCCTCCACGCTGCCCTCCAATGCTAAATTTGTGATCCCTTGATGCCTCAAAACATGTCCTACCAACCGGTCCTTCTTTTTTTCAAGTTGTGCCACAAACTCCTCTTCTCGCCAATTCTATTCAATACCTCCTCATTAGTTATGTGATCTACCCATCTAATCTTCAGCATTCTTCTGTAGCACCACATTTCTAAAGCTTCTATTCTCTTCTTATCCAAACTAGTTATTGTCCATGTTTCACTTCCATACATGGCTACACTCCATACAAATACTTTCAGAAACGACTTCCTGACCATTAAATCTATACTCGATGTTAACAAATTTCTCTTCTTCAGAAACGCTTTCCTTGCCATTGCCAGTCTACATTTTATATCCTCTCTACTTCGACCATCATCAGTTATTTTACTCCCTAAATAGCAAAACTCCTTTACTACTTTAAGTGTCTCATTTCCTAATCTAATTCCCTCAGCATCACCCGATTTAATTTGACTATATTCCATTATTCTCGTTTTGCTTTTGTTGATGTTCATCTTATATCCTCCTTTTAAGACACTGTCCATTCCGTTCAACTGCTCTTCCAAGTCCTTTGTTGTCTCTGACAGAATTACAATGTCATCGGCGAACCTCAAACTTTTTATTTCTTCTCCGTGAATTTTAATACCTACTCCAAATTTTTCTTTTGTTTCCTTTACTGCTTGCTCAATATACAGATTGAATAACATCTGGGACAGGATACAACCCTGTCTCACTCCCTTCCCAACCTCTGCTTCCCTTTCATGTCCCTCGACTCTTATAACTGCCATCTGGTTTCTGTACAAATTGTAAATAGCCTTTCGCTCCCGGTATTTTACCCCTGCCACCTTTAGAATTTGAAAGAGAGTACTCCAGTCAACATTGTCAAAAGCTTTCTCTACGTCTACAAATGCTAGAAACGTAGGTTTGCCTTTTCTTAATCTTTCTTCTAAGATAAGTGGTATGGTCAGTATTGCCTCACGGGTTCCAACATTTCTACGGAATCCAAAGTGATCCTCCCCGAGGTCTGCATCTATCAGTTTTTCCATTCGTCTGTAAAGAATTCGTGTTAGTATTTTGCAGCTGTGACTTATTAAACTGATAGTTCGGTAATTTTCACATCTGTCAACACCTGCTTTCTTTGGGATTGGAATTATTATATTCTTCTTGAAGTCTGAGGGTATTTCGCCTGTCTCATAAATCTTGCTCACCAGATGGTAGAGTTTGGTCATGACTGGCTCTCCCAAGGCCGTCAGTACTTCTAATGGAATGTTGTCTACTCCCTGGGCCATGTTTCGACTCAGGTCTTTCAGTGCTCTGTCAAACTCTTCCCGCAGTATTGTATCTCCCATTTCATCTTCATCTGCATCCTCTTCCATTTCCAGTACATCGCCCTTGTATAAACCTTCTATATACTCCTTCCACCTTTCCGCCTTCCCTTCTTTGCTTAGAACTGGGTTTCCATATGAGCTCTTGATATTCATACAAGTGGCTCTCTTTTCTCCAAAGGTCTCTTTAATTTTCCTGTAGGCAGTATCTATCTTACCCCTAGTGAGATAAGCCTCTACATCCTTACATTTGTCCTCTAGCCATCCCTGCCACCCATTTTGCACTTCCTGTCGATCTCATTTTTGAGACATTTGTATTCCTTTTTTCCTGCTTCATTTACTGCATTTTTATATTTTCTCCTTTCATCAATTAAATTCAATATTTCTTCTGTTACCCACGGATTTCTATTAGCCCTCGTCTTTTTACCTACTTTATCTTCTGCTGCCTTCACTACTTCATCCCTCAGAGCTACCCATTCTACTTCTACTGTATTTCTTTCCTCCACTCCTGTCAATTGTTCCATTATGCTCTCCCTGAAACTCTCTACAACCTCTGGTTCTTTTAGTTTATACAGGTCCCATCTCCTTAAATTAGCACCTTTTTGTAGTTTCTTCAGTTTTAATCTACAGTTCATAACCAATAGATTGTGGTCAGAGTCCACATCTGCCCCTGGAAATGTCTTACAATTTAAAACCTGATTCCAAAATCTCTGTCTTACCATTATATAATCTATCTGATACCTTTTAGTATCTCCAGGATTCTTCCATGTATACAGCCTTCTTTTATGATTCTTGAAACAAGTGTTAGCTATGATTAAGTTATGCTCTGTGCAAAATTCTACCAGACGGGTTCCTCTTTCATTTCTTACCCCCAATCCATATTCACCTACTATGTTTCCTTCTCTCCCTTTTCCTACTGACGAATTCCAATCACCCATGACTATTAAATTTTCGTCTCCCTTCACTACCTGAATAATTTCTTTTATCTCATCATAGATTTCCTCAATTTCTTCATCATCTGCAGAGCTAGTTGGCATATAAACTTGTACTACTGTAGTAGGCGTGGGCTTTATGTCTATCTTGGCCACAATAATGAGTTCACTATGCTGTTTGTAGTAGCTTACCCGCACTCCTATTTTTTTATTCATTATTAAACCTACTCCTGCATTACCCCTATTTGATTTTGTATTTATAACCCTGTATTCACCTGACCAAAAGTCTTGTTCTTCCTGCCACCGAACGTCACTAATTCCCACTATATCTAACATTAACCTATCCATTTCCCTTTTTAAATTTTCTAACCTACCTGCCCGATTAAGGGATCTGACATTCCACGTTCCGATCCGTAGAACGCCAGTTTTCTTTCTCCTGATAACGACGTCCTCTTGGGTAGTCCCCGCCCGGAGATCCGAATGGGGGACTATTTTACCTCCGGAATATTTTACCCAAGAGGACGACATCATCATTTAATCATACAGTAAAGCTGCATGCCCTCGGGAAAGATTACGGTTGTAGTTTCCCCTTGCTTTCAGCCGTTCGCAGTACCAGCACAGCAAGGCCGTTTTGGTTAATGTTACAAGGCCAGATCAGTCAATCATCCAGACTGTTGCCCCTGCAACTACTGAAAAGGCTGCTGCCCCTCTTCAGGAACCACACGTTTGTCTGGCGTCTCAACAGATACCCCTCCATTGTGGTTGAACCTACGGTACGGCCATCTGTATCGCTGAGGCACTCAAGCCTCCCCACCAACGGCAAGGTCCATGGTTCATGGGGGGATGGCCTGTACATCAGGGGCAAGTAAATGATTTTATGTCTAGCCTGCCCTGCATGAGAGGTGTGTTGTGAGAGCAGTATGAGCCTGGTTCCAGTGTGCTAACCAGTACGTCACCTCAATCTCTGGTCGCCGAAGACACAAAAGGTGAAATTAATTCATTCATATGAGCAACAGTTACAGGTATATACATAGCATGCAGAGATGTAGACCAAAAAGATGGAATGCAAAAGATGGAAAGCTGCTGTATACTGGCTGTTATTAACGCTGACGTGACACATTTAGGACGAAGCGAGGAAAAAGCTACGCCTGGCACTGGATTAATGCGGCAAAGGGTTAACAGATGTCGCACTGGTTCGGTCCGCTCCTAGTTTACGCAACAACCGCAGTGAACGCAGCGCGGCCTATTTATCTGAATTCCCTGAAGCGTACAACGCGGAAAAAAGCGCGCCTGCTGTTAAACTGTGAAGTGAGCAAAGTTCCATTTAAGTGCACAATCTCTTGTAGCACAGATATGGAAATGCTCTATTACTTACTCAGCAACAAAAGATTCTTTAAAGGCTGAGGTTTCTTATCGTGCTGCCTTTCGCTTTGCTTCACACAGAGAGAGAGAACTGCTTGTAATGCCACAGCGGTCGACAGTTTAGGGACAAGGGGAGTAATTACTTAAAAGTGAAACTAGGACATTTGCGTGTGCGTTATCGCTCCTTCCAGCAACTTAACCAGCACTGGACTTCCATCGCGTTCGGAAACTTTCTAAGAAACGTGCGTTTACAGTCGATTTCTAACGATCTCTACTGTACGAAGTGCTTCCCGTTGCGTTCTATGGAGAAAACGCTATAAAAACGGGAACACAAGCCGTAGAGAATAACGTCTTAGTTATTTTAGTGGTGTTAATGGTATTCGTTGACAATTAACCATGCAATAACTGAACAGCAACGCAAAATTCTGATGAGAACTTTACGAGTCTTAATGTCCATTCCTTTCCTTAATTTTAAAATTCTTATAAATTCTGAAATTTAACAATCCATGAGCCAGTTTCGACTATGCATTGCAATTTTGAAGATCCTGTGCTCTTTTTCTCATAACGTAACTACAAATTTAATGTTAACGCATCTGATGAAGACGTGTCCCCGAATTTCGCAGTGCCACATAAGACGGACACAGAAAATAATTAATCAATTACTTCGGGATACGGTGACAGACCTCATCAAAACTAATGATTCATAAGGTTTAAAGGAAGAAAGGATTTTTATCTGATGTTATTTCCAAACCGGATTTGCGTTTCTCATGTCTCATTGCAAAGTAATTGTCATGTGAAGCAGCGTAAAAAATTAAGCTTCTGAGAAGATTAATTTGCAGTTTACGACGTTTCCCCTTATTCAAGTTGTAGCAAAGTTATTCAGTGCTTTCGTAGTTGCATTAGCTGCTCTAGTACTACACGTCATTTTGTTTTATGTAAATAAATTGCCTACCTGACACCCCTTCACCTGTTTTTGAATCTGTTTGCTGGTCTTCTATTCTCAGACGTCATAGACGACTCTTGGGCGTTTGCATAAGACAGATATTTTAGGGAAAACAGTTCACACAAGTGTAACTCCATGTTGTACGAAATCATCATGAGGCAGATTCATCACACTCTTCAAATTAAACATAATATCTAAGCGGAATTTAGTCTCTGACTATTGCGTGAGATCCTCAACAGTTTTGCCGGCCGGAGTGGCCAAGCGGTTCTAGGTGCTTCAGTTCGGAACCACGCGACCGCTACAGTCGCAGGTTCGAATCCTGCCTCGGGCATAGATGTGTGTGTCGTCCTTAGGTTAGTTAGGTTTAAGTAGTTCTACGTTCTAGGGGACTGATGACCTCAGATGTTAAGTCCCATAGTGCTCAGAGCCATTTGGACCATTTGAACCATACTGAACAGTTTTGCATGAACGATCAGTACCAAGTCGGAATTAGCTAGCCGAAGTTCTCGCCCTCCATTGCAAAACTTGTGAGGTATTTTGTGACATTACACCAATCGTATCCCATGCATCTCACGGAGATTGATCTCTGAGATGTGGAAAGAAGTTAAAGATGTGCATTTAGTTTGAGTGCAATACAGTAAATGAGTTTACGTGACCTTATTAAAGTGCAAATTGTTATAAATTAATCTAAAACATGCAGCTTGAGCTTTTTTGAAGGTACTCCTCAGTTTTGTCGGAGTTGCCCACAGAACGTTCTTTAGTTCAGTCTTACACTGCACTACATTGTGCACGTGGTATTTAAGGTGCTCTTGTAAGTAGTTGAGTACATGTGTACCAATGTATTTGACTCCTTTCTCAAACTGATGGTAACACCCTGAAGTCTTAATGGAGGCTGTTTTTGGTCCTAGCGTTATTTTCACGCTTTTCGTTATTTTTGTGTGAAAAGTGTAACATTGGTAATGACGAAGGACTCTAATGAATATATGAATTGTGATGTATTTATCAAAACATATTTTTTTTAAGGAGATCTGTGCAAGATATTCTTACATTAACAACAGACAATTCCGATACAACGCTTCTGTATTCTGAATATACTACCCCTGTAACCTGAGTGCCATCAGAATATGAATCCATAACTCATTATTGAACGGATATATGTAGAAAAAACTAGTTTCTTAATTTTTACGGTGGTAACGAAGCGTACTGCAGGCATCTCTACCAAGATGCATCGTTCATTCCCGGCTGTGGGTTATCTGGTTTAGATTGTGATCTGTACTTCCAAAACTTAATGCTTCCTACTTCTTGCACATTATTTTTGAAGATACCTATTTTTAAAACTTGAGAAGTTTCACGAGAAGTATTGAACTTTAAGAACTGAGTTTTTGTCAAAATTCAATGATTATCCATTTGTCTTGAACCGCGTGTTGATGCTTCCGAATATTTCAAAATCTGCCTTCTCAGTATTGGGGCTGCTATGATATTACTTTCTATTCCTATGCTGGTATCATCTACAAAGAGTACAAAGCTACATCTTCTGCAACTGTGTTGGGAGATCAGTTACGTACAACAGATAAAAAGAGATGGCTCAAAATGGAACCTAGGGGCACACAACGCCTTATTTCTTCAAATCCTGAGTGTCTGTCTTACGTGTTTGAAGTGGAACTTTTACACATTGCCTTCTGTCATTCAGATATGAACCTTCTGTGCCTAAAATTCTGTAATGTTTTAGTTAGGATAAACAGAGAAGAGACTGAACTATGTCGTTTGATGGCTGCACTATTCGACTGGAGAACCATGATAGCAACCACGTACTTCTTGGTGCTTTATTGCTCCAATACTCATATATGGTCTATCACCTACCTTCTGATTCAAGATAGCTGCACTGCTATTCTGCTGTTATCGACTGCAGTTTGAATGCTGCTGCTGTCCAGTGTGAAATGATTTTTCGGTCGTTGTTGATCGAGTTATCAGTTAGTGATCAGTTAGTGATCAGTTAGTATCATACTGAACACGTTCTTTATTTACTATAGTATTGTATCTAATTGTTTCTTTTGCACTATCAGTCGCAAAATATTACTACATACTCTAGTAACAGTTGTACAGTCAAAAATCAACATCAACAACAACGAAAGTCAAATTACATTTAATTTTACTATTTGCTTTTTGTTGACTTCTGAAGAACAATCTTTTTAAGCACTGGAAACCACGAAACTGCCGATAGGAGATAGGAGGGGACAAGGATGGGACGTCTTTCATAAATGCAACCAGACGAGATGAAGCAAAGAATGACAGGACACCCGCGAAGGAAAGACCCCAGAATCTCCATATTTGCCAAGTAACTTTCCGAAATCGGCTTTTCCAAATACACACCGTCCAGTCAAATTAACGTGACCACCGCCTCTGTTAGACATCAACGTACAATAACCACTCACAGACTGCAGGTTGCAGCGCTAGCAGCGGAAGGTACGTAAACCGTGTTTGGGAGAATCGAAGATCACCGCTGTCGTTGGCGTAATGCGGAGAGGAGCGGTTTATCTTACTTCAAAGGGTCATGTTCATTGACTTTCGGGCCAGCGGTGGAAGCGTTTCCAAAATAGCTCTGTGTACGTGGGGCGTATGAAAAGTCTGTGCAAAAATAAAAACTACTTACGTGTTTAGGGTAAACCTTTTTTATTTTTCGACATAGTCTCAATTTAGACTTAACACTTCATCCAACTCTGTTCTAATTTGTTGATCCCTTCCGAATAATAGGAATTGTCCAAGTCTGCAAAATAGTTATTAGTTGCTGCAATCGCCTCCTCATTTGAATAAAATCTTTGTCCCACCATCCATTTCATCAAATTGGGGAACAAATAGTAGTCCGAGGGAGCCAAGTCTGGAGAATAGGGGGGATTTGAAACCAGTTGGACTTCTATTTCCATTAATTTTGCGACCACAACTGCTGAGGTGTGTGCTGGTGCATTATCGTGATGGAAAAGCACTTTTTTGCGGTCCAATCGCCGCCTTTTTCCGTGCAGCTCGGTGTTCACACGGTTCAGTGACGATGAGTAATATGCACCTGTAATAGTTTTGCCCTTTTCCAGATAGTAGATGAGGATTATCCCTTGCGAATCCCAAAAGACAGTAGCCACAACCTTTCCTTCCGAAGGACTGGTCTTCGCCTTTCAAATGGTTCAAATGGCGCTGAGCAGTATGGGACTTAACTTCTGAGGTCATCAGTCCCCTAGAACTTAGAACTACTTAAACCTAACTAACCTAAGGACATCACAAACATTCACAAACATTCGAACCTGTGACCGTAGCGGTCGCGTGGTTCCAGACTATAGCGTCTAGAACCGCTCGGCCACTCTGGCCGGCCTTCGGCTTTTTTTGGTGCAGATTGTACCTTGGTAACCCATTGTTTAGATTGTTGTTTGACCTCAGGAGTGTAGTAATGTATCCACAGTAACCAAACGACGCTTAAAGTCCTCCGGATTATTCCTGAACAGCTGCGAACCATCCTTGCAACACTTCACACGATTCCGTTTTCGGTCAAGCGTGAGCAATCGCGGAATCCATCCTGCGGATAGCATTCTCATGTCAAAATTTTTATGCAAAATATTATGTAGCCGTTCACTCGAGATGCCCACAGCACTAGCAATGTCATGCACCTTAACTTTTCTGTCATCCATCATGAATTTTATCAATGATTATTGGAGTTGTAACCTCCATAGGACGTTCAGAACGTTCAGCATCACTTGTGCCCATATGACCACTCTGAAAATTTTGAAACCACTTATAAACTGTTCTAATCGAAGGTGCAGGGTCACCGTAATGTTTATCAAGCTTCTCTTTAGTCTCCTGGGGCGTTTTGCCTTTCATAAAATAATGTTCAATCACCACTCGAAATTCTTCTTCGTCCATTTGTGACAATCACTCGACTTCCTTGATTCACACGAATGCCAAACACAAAGAAATAGACCAATTTGGCTGAAACTTGGTGGGCGTTCTTTCCAAAGATGCTATTAAATAAACATGACCTCGATACGCGCCGGTGGTGCCATCTCTCGGACTTTGCACGGACATTTCAAACGCCCCTTGTTCGCGTACCGCCTTGGTTAAAGTATACCGTGCAAGGCATGATGGCGGCGAGGCAACAGTGCTGCACCACGAGCAAAGATGACTGGTGTGAATGACAGCTGTGGAGATGTGTACAGGCGAGTAGACGTGCAACTGTTGAGCAAATCACCTCCCAGGTGAACCAAGGGCTACTAACAATGTCTCCTCTATGACTGGTCAGAGAACGTTGCTGCGTATGGACCTCGGCAGCTGGCGCCTGGTTCATGCACCCATGCTGACTGCAGTTCATCGGCGACGAAGGCTGGAAGCTGCACGTCAGTACCGCACCTGGACGACACGATAGTGGGACAGGTGGTCTTTTCTCATGAAGAACGTTTTTATGCTCGACTGGACAGATGGCCGTTGGTGTCTACGGCGTGAAACGTCTAACATTCTGGAAGGCGCAATGGATCAACACAAGTGTGCGTCTATTCTTGGAACCAAGTCAACCACTACTAGCTGATTGTTTTACGTCGGCACCAGCAGGACAATGCTACGTTCAGGCAGCAATGTACATGTTTGGTTTGAAGTTTACAGTACTGCCCTGGCCTCTGAACTCCCCAGATCCAAACCAAGTCGAGAATCGGCGGCACCACCTCACTCGGGCTGTTCGCGCTATGTATCATCAACCGAGAAATCTAGCGCACTAGTCGTCATGGCTTCATTCCTGTCGGTACCTTCCTGAGCCTTACCGACTTACTACCTGAATGTCTCGCAGCGGACCGCGCTGCAGAAGATGATTCTTCACACTGATGTGACTGGATAGGGTGCAAATTGGTATACGAAAATGTGTCGACTGCGTTAGATCTTAAGCCGAAATTTGAATGAAACTTCCTGGCAGATTAAAACGGTGTGCCGGACCGAGACTCGAACTCGCGACCTTTGCCTTTCGCGGGCAAGTGCTCTACCAAATGAGCTACTACCCAAGCACCACTCACACCCCCTCCTCACAGATTTACTTCTGCCAGTACTTCGTCTCCTACCTTCCAGACTTTACAGAAGCTGTCCTGCGAACCTTGCAGAACTAGCACTTCTGAAAGAAAGGATATTGCGGAGACATGGCTTAGCCACAACCTGGGGCATGTTTCCAGAATGAGACATTCACTCTGCAAATTTCATATCAGCGCACACTCCGCTGCAGAGTGAAAGTCTCATTCTGGAAACATCCCCCAGGCTGTGGCTAAGCCATGTCTGCGCAATATCCTTTCTTTCAGGAGTTCTAGTTCTGAACGTTTTGCGGGATAGCTTCTGGAAGTTCATATCAGCGCTTACTCCGCTGCAGAGTGAAAGCCTCATCCTGTAAATTTCAATGTTTTGTCACTGGAAACCTCAGGATATTGATTATGCAATACCTTAATCCAGAAACAATGTTACTTTTTTAATTAGTCAGCGAATAACAGCCGCGCGGGATTAGCCGAGCGGTCTGGGGCGCTGCAGTCATGGACCGTGCGGCTGATCCCGGAGGAGGTTCGAGTTCTCCCTGGGGCGTGGGTGTGTGTGTTTGTCCTTAGGATAATGTAGATTAAGTAGTGTGTAAGCTTAGGAACTGATGACCTTATCTGTTACGTCCCATAAGATTTCACACACATTTGAACTTTTTTTTTCATCAAATAACAAGGAGTGTACAAATTTTCAAAATATGACGAAATATGGAGACAAGGTTCTGTTCACAGCTATCTTTTGATATAACATTTCACCTTTCTAATGAAAATGGGAAGCCCCATGAGAGAAAATACATAGAGTGTACTTCTGCAGAGAAGTTAAAGAGGCCACACCAACTGGGGACTTGGTGTTACAGCTTCTGCTTTATGCGTAGTTAGCTGCCGCTTAATGAAGTGCGCAGTTGTGGCTCGCACCCCCTAATTACATTAGAGGAGCATTGATAACTTGTACGTGCGACCCTTCGAAACATGGACTGCGTTGGCTAAACAGTTGAGCGCCATTCGTGTTGACTATTAGGCTGCCAACTATTCTAACTATTGACGCGAAAGCCTAGTCAATGTAAATTCATGAAGTGTCACCAGACAAATGAAGCGTTAGGTTTCTTCCGGCGTTTTAGGTCGGTTCCAGACAAAGTGCAGCAGAAAACGCACGTCTCACGTTGTAGAGGCGTATTGAAGGAATTGAAGACGACTCAAGATTTCTGGTAGAAAAACATTAATCAGTGTGATCAGTGCCGTGCGCAGATATTAGGAAGTCGAGTATTTGAGTTCATAGTTTCCTCCCAGCTGACAAAAATATGTGATTAATAAACTAGCGTCCCAGTATGATAGAAACAAGTCAGCACTTAGGACGGAATTTAGAACACTTTCTTGGCTAGAAACAACTTAGATGTTATAATTGAGTCCTGGAGGAAAAAGGAGGGAGTTAACTTTAAAGAAGTGTTTGGTATCACTCAACTGAAAGTAATTGTAGCTACGTTTTAAAATTAAACATAGAATATGGTGATCGTATTTGAGCATCCTGTAATATCACATTCAGTTGTAAGAAGTGCATTATAACAACAACAAAAATGAAGAAAACTTGCTTAACGTATCAGTAGATCGTAACAACACTTTCACGCTAGAGTCTGTACAGTTATCAAGTCAAAAATGTGTAAAACCTTTGCAGAACATTTCTAAATGATTTCATACAAACTTTAATGCTACCTTTGTCGGTGGGCAACGCAGTTTACCCAGTAAGAAGATTAGTTCTGTGTGTAATTGCTTCCATCTGTAATTTCTATTACATTCAGTGGGGCAAGAAGTACGCGTTTCCTTGTGGCGTTTTAATGAGGACCACGTATTGTTTCTCTATTCCACATAAGCATGGTCGTCCTAAAAAAAAAAAAAAGAAAAATGCAACAGCTGTTGTGAGCTGATAGAGCAAATTTAATTTTTAATGTCTGGATTTAATTCCATTATCATACGTTTCTCTTGTATGATAAATTTCTCCCAGATGGACACCTTTACCTACGCTCCAATGTATTGCAAAACTACGAACCACTGCTGTTTAAGGAGTACTATATTGTCTTTTTTAATAAAACGTCAAAACGTTAAGTTATTTTGCAATATTCTGTATGAGCATTCAACTCAGATCCCATGAAATATCCCATTCTCAGGTTCTTCGAAGACGTGTTGTCCTCACACTTCAGATATTTCTGGTGCAAAAGACATCAGGAAGATTTATGACAGGGAGGTCTCGCAAAATAATTCTTTGTAAACGAAATACTGTTGCCATTAAACACATTACAGGCAGCCGCTTAAACAATATAATACGTTTCTCGGTAAATGGCTATGAGCACTATGGGAATTAACTTCTGAGGTCATCAGTCCCCTAGAACTTAGAACTACTTAAACCTAACTAACCTAAGGACACCACACACATCCATGCCCGAGGCACGATTCGAACCTGCGACCGTAGCAGTCGCGAAATTCCAGGCTGTAGCGCCTAGAATCGCTCGGCCACTCCGGCCGGCGTTTCTCCGTAACTGCAGAGTACAGTGTGGATTTGTTATTTCAGTAAATCGCGTCTGTCAGTTAACTGACACTGTCAGTATACTCTAAGTTCGATGGCGGCCTTTCATGTTTGACGTTCACTTTACGTGGATGCTACTTAACTTCCCCTCAAAGGCTTTAGCGCACTCTGTTCCGGTAATAAATCGACAAAAATTCAAATGAAACGCTACCACATTTCTTAAACATGCACACAGAAGGAAAGGGAAAGATTGGTGTTATCATCCAGCCGAAGAGCTCGTAAGACACCTAGCACGAACTCGATGTTGAACGCCCTACACAACACACACTCTGAATGGACAAGAGGTGGCACGTTATAGTCTTCGTCCTATACTCGGAAACTTTCCAAGCACATGCCTTAAATGATTTCGAGAAACTACGGAAAATGTAAATTTCAGTGATTCGTTCCGAAAACGAGTCAAGATTCTTACTCAGCGTCACCTTGTTCAACATTTACTCCGACAAGCAGGTAATGAATATTTAGCTATTTACAGTCTCAATGGGTAACCAGCCGTTCAAGTAATTAAATGTGCCTGATATCCTGCAAGAAGAAACTGCTTGGCATTGTCAGGGACTTAGGGGCATAATCGTGATGTAAATAGACGCAATTTCAAATCAAACGCTTCTATATTGAACTTTAGAGTTATTAGTGCTCCAACTTTTTTTCCTCAGGGTGCTGACGGGTTGCCTAACCCAGTGGGCAAAATCGTTCACAACCTAGTCATCATGGCACCCTAATCGTTCAAGTGGTTTCCAGCCTGATGGAAGCAACGTGGGGGAGGGGGGAGGGGCAAGGTGAGGCGCACCTCCTCCCCCCCTCTTGGAATCTGCAGTACAGAGTTTTTATTCAGATAGTGAGTGGATAAATATCAATGCTCCTGCTTATAATAAGTTTTTAATGTCACCAGCGAAGTTTAGCTCTTATGACTATGACATATCTCGAAACTGAACAATTCTATGATAGATGTTTGAGACTTGAAAAGGTATCTGGCACCACATAGTTTCACTTAATTTATGAAATATACAGATACAGTGCAGAAATGAAACTCTATCTCTTTGACAGATAGTCGGTAAAGAAGGTAAAAGTATCTCTGCAGAGAGAACCAAATTATCAGTAACAGAGTAAAACGCACCAAAGGTTTTACAGACAGATATTGATCAAATATGAAATGCCAAA
Organism: Schistocerca gregaria; assembly: GCF_023897955.1. Lineage (NCBI taxonomy): Eukaryota > Metazoa > Arthropoda > Insecta > Orthoptera > Acrididae > Schistocerca > Schistocerca gregaria. The sequence continues at coordinate 147,899,230 of NC_064921.1, forward strand.
AGTTAAAGTATCTAAGAGAGATAACATAAGAAAATGGGTTAGAAAAATCTGTCCCTAATGGAAGAATACAGAAAATGGAAAGGTCATGTTGAATAACAACTTTCATTTGCTATATGAAGCGCATAGCAAGAAACGGAAAAATGTGTTAAATCAGGGTAATGAAGGGATCTATTGAGCAATATTGAGTTATAAATAGACAAACTAGAAGTATTAGAATATGAAGAAAAGTTTAGATCCAGCAAGAAGCAAATAAGCCTGGAAATTAAGAAATAGACTAAAATAAATCGAATCGTAGAAAAAAAGGAAAAAGACCCATGTTTTTATTCATTCATACAGCACGTATGACAACAGACTAAAAAAGCAAATCCTCAGGCGCCTCTGGGAATGGAGATAAACATGCTGGATCCGAGAATATGGCAATGTAGGCTTTCTCAGAATCTTATCGGGTTGTCGGGTGAGTCATGGTGTCGTGCTGTCGTAAAGTTTCGACGAGTTTCCTTTTCGTCATCTTCAGGCGAAGATTACGAGAAGGAACTACGACTAGGCTGATAAACCGAAAAACTTTCATCAACGGATCAGAGAAGTTAAAAAATACTTAGAAATCTACAAAAGCAAGAGAAACCGCAGAAACAGATGTCTTCAGAAGGCAAGTGTTAAATTTAGGATTCAACGGCGGAGGTAGTACGAATACAGTTGTGAAATGATGTAATACAGTTGTGAAATGATGTTAAGAAAGGGAAAAAAGTTGAAAAAACATGAATGAATATTAGAGGAAAAGCAAGGAGCAAAGGAGAAAAAAATGAAATTGTCACACGATCCTGAGCAAGAGAAAGGAAAGAAGCGTACGGTAACTGACAGATTAGTACTGTTGTTACTTCCTTCCTAGAAACTGTTTTCTCTGGTTTATTTCTCCATTGTTAACACAAAACAGGACGGTAAGAAAGGTGACTGAAACCAGTTGGATGCTCACTGCGTTCGAAACACACACACCGTTCGATTTGTTCGTTACGTAAATCACGAAACTTAGTAAGAAACAGAAAATTGTGCGCCACACTATACAGCGTGGTCCCTGCCTCTTGTGTTTGGATGGGTGACGCGCTAGAATAGGGTGCGGCCAGCTAGCAGTACGGTAGGGCACGCCCACCCGCTTGCGAAATCAAGCCAGCGAGAGGTGGTCTCTAAAATAGCTGCTGCTAGGTAGCAACCAGGCTGCGCTGCTCTTCCTCGACTAGTGCTAACTACTGACGGTACCGTAATTCAGTTATTATTTCATACGTGACGGCTTTTGCCAACAGGAGGTCTTTCCCTCAGTTTCCGCAGGTATTTTCTCACCCACGGACGTTTACGTCCGTAACTGCGCAACATTACATGTAATCAGCATAGCGGTTGCCCGCAGCTCCTGGAAAATCCGTGCAGCCTACTCAGGCCAACAAAATATTTCTGATTTCGCGTTCCTGTCTCTTAGAACGCGCCTACTGCCTTCTGAACCCGTCCAGCCATCACGTCATTGACCCAAAGGTCCCCGTATCCGATAAGGCGCGCCTTTTTATCGTTGCCGGACTTACTCATACAGCTGCTTCAACGCTTGTCGGACTTGCAGTTACGTCGCGCAGTTATATCCTGATCGAGGTATCCAGGAGCCAAAACTCGTGATCCACCCACATCACCACACGGCCAGTCCTGTATATTAAGTATTGAAATATCCATTAAGTGGGGTAGGACGTCAAACGGGCCGACTTGGAGCAGGAGAGGCACCACGGGACATTTTATTTTCTACTGTCTATACTTTTACAAATAAATTCATAAAACTTTGTCAGCATGACCAGGAAAGATTCAGAATTCACACTCATAGAAGTGGGAGTGCAAAAACATAACAAAATAATTTTTATATATATATGAAATTTCATCATGTTTTCGCTTACTGTTGGCTGCATTTGTTGCTATAGGTACATTTGTCTTTACAAGTAAGAGACATTCTTTGATGAATTTTGCACAGCATACAAACCATACTTACAGGTGTACGAAACTCTAGAATTTTCCAAATCTATTAAAAACTGTGGTATTAATTGAGATAATTAACTACAAAATTTGATTTTTTTTCTAAACATAAAGTTTAAACGTAACAGCGCATCATTTTTTCATAAATTAAATAGATTCTACAGTTTCAGACACCTGTAAGTATGGTTTGTATGTTGTGCAAAATTCATCGAACAGTCTCTCTTACTTATGAAGAAAAGTGTACCTATAGCAACAAATGCGGCCAATAGTAAGTGAAAAAATGGTGAAATTTCACAGGTAAAAAATTTATTTTGTTACGTTTTTGAACTCCCGCTGCTACGAATGTGAATTCTGAATCCTTCCTGGTCATACTGACAAAGTTTTATGAATTTACTTGTAAAAGTATAGACAGTGGAAATTAAAATGTCCCGTGGTGCCTCTCCTGCTCCAAGTCGGCCCGTTTGACGTCCTAACCCCCTTAAATCACAAACGTAAATTGTCAGTTTCAGATCCACTTGAAAATGGCTTCTATATAAAACTTCTCGAACGCATTATATCGTTTAAGTATTTAGGAGCAATACTACGAAACGGGACGAAACGTGAAATCAGTGGGAGGAGAAGCTAAAGGAAGACATCTTTTGGCGACATTTTAGGAAAATGTGGTGCATCTGCATAGTAAATAGTGCGATGAGTTCTTGAGTACTGTTCTGCTGTTGGAAGTTCCTATCAAGCAGGCGTAAAAGCGGGCATCGAAAGAAATCTGAGGCGCGCAACAGATCCATGCAGCCTGTACGACATTGCAAAAGTCTCAGGGAAGTGTTGGGCAGATTTAGAGAACCGGTATTCGATAAAGGCTGTACAATTATTCTCTTGCTTCCATGGTGTATTACGCGAATACCAAGAGAAAACACATTTCCCTCGCTCCAGAAGCTAATATAATCTATATTACTAAACAACTAAATCAGGCGCTCAATCACTGTTGCAGGTTGCCTACCGAACGACATCCAAGGCAATAAAAATTTGGTTTTCAATATTTCGTATGATTATTGACCGAATTTAAAATTTTAAAATGCCCTCATTATCTACTGATTATGAAGTATAATCTTATGTTAAAGGTGTAACGCCCTGTCAACGACGAGCTGATTACAGACAGGACACAAGCTCAGATTGAGAAAGGGAAAGGAAGCATGTGCCTTTTATAGAACTATCGCGGAATTCACCTTAAGTGGTTTATAGGAACCGTGGACAATCGGGGGATTTCAACGACGTCCTCCCGTATCCCAGTCCTGCGTTTTACCTCTGCTCTACCTCGTTCGGCAACATAGTTGTTAATACTGGTTCGAAGTACCCCCCTCCCCACATCAAAGGTTGTAGAGTGGCTTGTATGGTGTATATGTGGGCGAAGGCGCGCAACTCTTAGCCTTCCTTTCTCATGTTTCTAATGATCGCTTGACGGACAGGATGTTAAAACTTATAAAACAGAACAAAAAAATTGTTGTTCTTAAACGGAATGTTGGCATGAATACCACAGTGCTTTACAAAGCATGACCCTGTCCGAGTATATACGTCGATGCGTTCTTCCGACCTTTGAACTGATTTAAAGTCTTTGCCAGGTTGAAAGATGCAACAAGTGTCAGAAAAAAATCCACGGGCAGACTGATGTTTGATCACGGAAATACTGGACTTATCCGTCGAGTTACCTTTTAAAACTCATCCTTTTTAAAAACATTTTAAACTGAAATAAGAATCATCCCTATCGAAATGTGTATTGTACAATTATAAAATTTTGCAGGTATATTCTGTGGTACAAGTGAATAGTGTCTTCAAAATGGTTGCGAAAAGAGTCAGTAATAAAGGAGTATTGCATTAGAATGATATGCCTGATGTGTTACCGCACGATAAGCGAAAATGCAGTAGGAGATAAGATTTCTTCCTTTCATTATTACGATGGAGCTCTCAGCGAGTAACAGTCGGAAGAAAGTTGGAACTAATGAGAAAATTTTGTTGGAAGTCGCTAAGTGTTCATTCTGAAATACTGGACGAATAGAACCTGCACGCTGTGGGTTACGACGCCTGACGAAAGTCAAACATTTTATAATTTCAATACTTGAGTTACTGTGGTAAACCTTTAACGTGAGATTTTACTTCTTTTAAATAATTTTCTAATTTAAATACTTGAGTTATTGTGTTATTTCTTCAACGTAATATTTTACTTCATAGTGAATAGATTATGACTGCATTTTAAATTTTTAAATTCGGTCAGTAATGGTAGGAAATATTGAAAATCAAAGTTTTTTTTTGCCCCTGTAAGTAACTGCCAGTTTCCGCATTTCCAAAGTTCGTCTTCCACACTACAGTTTTTACATTCTCGTCCCATCCAGTGTAGTTTCGTAGTATTTCCCTGAGGCTTTAAACGATTTGAAAGGGTGCAGGATTTTACAACTAATCTTGTAAACGGATATGATAGAGTTCTTTCTCTTTGTTGCAGGCTGACACCAGGGTTTTTTAGGGTGGGGATAAAAGTAAGTCGCAGAGGAATGAAGTCATGAACGGAGCCGAGGTGAACATAAGTAACAAAACCAACATTCGCCTGAACTGATTTATGGAAACCACTGAAAGGGTCAGAGAGGAATTCAAACTTCTCTCTTTCAAGAAACGATCCATTGTTTAAAACAGCCACCGCACCATAAAATCACTGTAGAATCAACGTGACACACACTTCATAGAATGGCTACGTCTCTTGTGATGTTTCTTTAAAGCACGGGTCATAGTACGAGATAAACTGACTGCCTATTGGATACTATTCATAATCTCATTTTCCGTTTACTTGTACTGTCGAAGAGCTTTCGAGGCATGAGATATAGTTTACAGTTGTGGAAATGGGAATAGCAGCGGTTGCAAGGGTAAGGGCTGTCATTTCTTGCTGTTGTACATGGTCAGAATAAAGTCTTTCCCTGATTACATTTTTTTTTTCTAAAGAACTATGCTAGATACAGGTACACAGTTCTTTTCAAAACGTTGTTAGACTCGTAAAGTTTGTCATCTACACCGTACGGTGCGTGGCGGAGGGTACCCTGTACCACTAGTAATTATTTAAGGACACATTTCCACATATCTATGCAGTGTTTTGAAAATGGTAGATCAGTTCAAATATTTTTATGGGTAAACTCTTGCATGTGAACAGTTCTCTCAGTTATAGGAGTTTCGGTCATTAGTCGTGTTTCAAGAAGATGATGAACCGCCACTGTGGGGATTATTAGTTTACCAGTTCTTGGAAGAAAACTTTCCGTATACACGGATCAGTAGAGACGTCCCAACATCATGGGCATCATATTCAACAGGTATAGTCCCACGTGACATTTCTGTGGGGCTATATTAAGAGGATAAACTGTTTTTCACCAGTTCCTGACGTGTAAGCGTATACGCCAGGAGTACGAAATACTGTAGAGGCTGTCATGGATGAGGCGTTTGTAAAGAAGTGGAGAGAAACTGAGTATCACCTAGTTCTACGGGCAACACACTGAGCACTTGCAGAAGTTTACCGATAAAAAAAGCTGTAAGAGTTGAGCCACCGTTTGCAACAAAGAGCATTACTGTATCTAGAGTAGTTCCTTAGAAATAAGTTCGTGTTATCAAGGAAGCACTTCATGCTCACCCTGTACTTGCTGGACAATCTTAGGGGATAATTTAGTTAACCCCAAATGCTCCAGGTGTCTGTTGGTAATGCTTAGGGGTGGGTAGGAGATGACACCGTTCTTTCCAAAAGCTGCTGTGGCTTCCTTTGCCAGTAGCCGCGTGAATGTACTTACTTTATTACGTCTTCTTTCATACTATCAGTCTCTGAGACCGTCCCTAGAACGCTGTGCTATAGTTACAGTAGCCAGGTCTTTGTTTACTGTTCGTGTAACGGAGCATTACTTGGAGGATACTGTTTTGAAATTGTTTCAGGACATTTTAGAAAATGATTTTGGGTCAGATAGTAACAACAAAATTGAAAGTGAAGATAATTCAAAATAGGAACAGTGCGAAAGTGAAGACGAATTTGCTTTGCCACTGAATTCCTTGAACAAAACAAGTGAAAACGACGGAAGTGTAGAGGCTCAATCTTTAGCTAAAGGTTCTTGGTAGAGTTATATCTGGTCGAAACAAACATCGTTACTCGAAGCCTCTTACACCGATGGCCAGTGGTATTATTTTTCCACATGTTGGACATAAGTGGGGTAAATGTTTGTCCGTCACAATTCGTATACTTATGTGAGCCGCTCGAATTTTTTGTAGAAGCTTGCAAACTCGTTGGTCACACCACAGATAAAAAGCGATTCGACATCTGTCACATTTCCCGTGAACTTCGTGCAGCCATTCGCCATGTTTTGGTTTTAGCAGAACCAAGAGTAGAAGTCTGTCTAGAACGACAGGGAAAACGCGATACATGCTCCACAACTGACCCACAAAACAAGAGAAGGACGCTACATACTTGTCATTTTTGAAAGAAGCCAATCTAATCTGAATTCTCTACAAAAACTTCCAGCGAGAGCAAAGGGAGTCTCCGAGAAGGAAACTAAAAACGTAAAAAGTACTAGTGCAATATTTATTTATTTTGTAATCTTTCATGCGAGTTTTAAAAAGTACTAGTGTAATCTCAAATGTATTTATTTTTTAATCTTTCGTGCGAGTTTGTTTTTGTTATTATATGTATAATAAACAACAAAAGTACAGTAAAAAGTAAAGTTTAGAGAACAGTATATTAGACTTTTCATAGCATTAATATTATCATGTAATATTAAGTCCATTTTGTACAGTTTTTTTCGAAAAATAAACTGTAAAATTTATTTGTAATAATTTTTGGTGTGGTTTCAAAGTAAAATTTTACATAAGTAAACTGAACTGTTCCACTGAAATTGTTGAATACAATTTTTATGGGTACTTAAATATAGCGGTCTGTCGGACAGCAGATGGGTCTGTGTGTGATAAAATAATGGCCTGGGAAGCTAAGGCTTAAAAACAAAAAACTACCTGAACTGATATTCGATATCTTTTCCCTTAAAGGTAGCAGGAGTAATCCACTAAATTACAAGCCCATATCGTTAACGTCGATATGCAGCAGAATTTTAGAGCATATATTGTGTTCGGACATTATGAATTACCTCGAAGGAAACGGTCTATTGACGCACAGTCAACATGGGTTTAGAAAACATCGTTTCTGTGAAACACAACTAGCTCTTTATTCACATGAAGTGCTGAGTGCTATTGACAAGGGATTTCAGATCGATTCCGTATTTATGGATTTCCGGAAGGCTTTTGACACTGTACCGGTACCACACAAGCGGCTCGTAGTAAAATTGCGTGCTTATGGAATATCGTCTCATTTATGTGACTGGATTTGCGGTTTCCTGTCAGAGAAGGCACAGTTCGTAGTAATTGACGGATGGTCATCGAGTAAAACAGAAGTGATTTCAGGCGTTCCGCAAGGTAGTGTTATTGGTTCTTTGCTGTTCATAATAAATATAAACGATTTGGGAGACAATCTGAGCAGCCGTCTTAGGTTGTTTGCAGATGACGCTGTCGTTTATCGACTCATAAAGCCATCAGAAGATCAAAACAAACTGCAAAACGATTTAGAAAAAATATCTGAAGGGTGCGAAAAGTTGCAGTTGACCCTAAATAACGAACGGTGTGAGGTCATCCACATGAGTGCTAAAAGCAACGCGTTAATCTTCGGTTACACGATAAATCAGTCTAATCTAAAAGCCGTAAATTCAACTAAATACCTAGGTATTACAATCACGAACAACTTAATTTGGACAGAACACAGAAAATATTGTGGGGAAGGCTAACCAAAGGCAGTGTTTAATTGGCAGGACACAGAAAATGTAACAGACCTACTAAGGAGACTGCCTACACTACACTTGTCCGTCCTCTTTTAGAATACTGCTGCGCGTTGTGGGATACTTACCAGGCAGGACTGACGGAGTACATCGAAGAAGTTCAAAGAAAGGCAGCACGTCTTGTATTATCGCGAAATATGGGAGAGAGTGTCACAGAAATGATACAGGATTTTGGATGGACATCATTAAAAGACAGGCGTTTTTCGTTGCGACAGAATCTTCACGAAATTCCAGAAAGGCGTTTTTCGTTGCGACGGAATCTTCACGAAATTCCAATCACCAAATTTCTCCTCCGAATGCGAAAATATTTTGTTGACACCGACCTAGACAGGGCGGAACGATCACCACGATATATTAAGGGAAATCAGAGCTCGTACGGAAAGATATAGGTGTTCATTCTTACCGCGCGCTATACGAGATTGTAATGGGAGAGAATTGCGAAGGTGGTTCGATGAACCCTCTGCCAGGCACTTAAATGTGATTTGCAGAGTATCCATGTATATGCAGATGTAAAGAAGAGGAAAAAAACTAAGTACGTTTACAGTCCACGGTGAACGTACGACGGACGGCTGCTATAAAGACAACGACCGCGACGTGTGGAGTTGTAGGAGAATGTCGGATGGCAGTGACTGACCTGCGTGTGCCACGAAGAGCGCGACGAGCGCAAAGGCAGCGAAGGCGACTCGGGGTCCAACGGCGGCCATGGCGAGCGGACGGAGTGTGTTTGTGTCTGGGGACGCGCCTGCACTGCTACTGGTGGCTGCGCGCTCTCGCCGGCTCTGCCCTCCCGGTCCCAACGGCCCCTGCCGGCGCCGGGCCGCACTACCGCACCCACATCCTCCACCACCACCACCACCACGGCGCAGGTTAGCTGGCGCCCGAACGCGAGCCTTGCACCGGGCGCCATCTCACATTATTCACTAATGACCTAAAAAGCGCTGAAGAACCCAAGAAGCTCGTACACCTGCCTAATAACGTGTAGGGACCCCGCGAGCACGCAGAATCGCCGCGACACGGCATGGCGTGGACTCGGCTAATAGTCTGAAATAGTACTGGCGGGAACTGACACCTTGAATCCTGCAGGGCTGACCATAAATCCGTGAAGCTACGAGGGGATGGAGATCTGAACATCACTTCGCAAGGCATCCCAGATGTTTTCAATACATGTCTTGGGAGTTTGGTGGCCAGCGGAAGTGTTGAAACTCAGAACAGTGATCCTGGAGCCACTCTGCAGCAATTCTGGATGTGTGGGGTGTCGCATTCTCCTGTTGGAATTGACCAAGTTCGTCGGAATGCACAATGGACACAAATGGATGCAGGTGATCAGACAGGATGCGTATGTATGTGTCACGTGTCAGAGTCGTATCTAGACGTTATTAGGGGGCCCGTACCACTCTAACCGCACACGTCCCATACCATTACACAGCCTTCACCAGCTTGAACAGTCCCCTGCTGACATGCAGGGTCCATGGATTCATGAGGTTCTCTCCGTACCCGTACACATCCACACCACTGACCACCAAAATCGCTACACCAAGAAGAAATGCAGATGATAAATGGGTATTCATTGGACAAATATATTATATTAGAACTGACATGTGATTACATTTTCACGCAATTTGGGTGCATAGATCCTGAGAAAACAGTACCCAGAACAACCAACTCTGGCTGTAGTAACAGTCTTGATACACCTGGGCATTCAGTCAAACAGAGCTTGGATGGCGTCTACAGGTACAGCTGCCCATGTAGCTTCAATACGATACCACAGTTCATCAAGAGTAGTGGCTGGCGTATTGTTACGAGCCAGTTGCTCGGCCACAATTGACCAGACGTTTTCAATTGGTGAGAGGTATGGAGAATATGCTGGCCAGGGCAGCCGTAGAACTTTTTCTGTATCAAGAAAGGCCGGCACAGGACCTGCGACATGCGGTCGTGCATTATCCTGCTGAAATGTAGGGTTTCGCAGGGATCGAATGAAGGGTACAGCCACGGGTCGTAACACATCTGAAATGTAACGTCCACTGTTCAAAGTGCCGTCAATGCGAACAAGAAGTGACCGAGACGTGTAACCAATGGCACCCCATACCATCACACCGGGTGATACGCCAGAATGGCGATAACGAATACACGCTTCCAATGTGCGTTCACCGCGATGCCGCCAAACATGGATGCGACCATCATGATGTTTTAAACAGAATCTGGATTCATCCGAAAAAATGATGTTTTGCCATTCGTGCACTCAGATTCGTCGTTCAGTACGCCATCGCTGGCACTCCTGTCTGTGATGCAGCGTCAAGGGTAACCGCAGCCATGGTCTCCGAGCTGATAGTCCATGTTGCTGCAAACTTCGTCGAACAATTCGTGCAGATGGTTGTTGTCTTGCAAACGTCCCCATCTGTTGACTCAGGGATCGAGACGTGGCTGCACGATCCGTTACAGCCATGCGGATAAGATGCCTGTCATCTCGACTGCTAGTGATACGAGGCCGTTGGGATTCAGCACGGCGTTCTGTATTACCCTCCTGAACCCACCGATTCCATATTCTGATAACAGTCATTGGATTTCGACCAACGTGAGCAGCAATGTCGCGATTCGATAAACCGAAACCGCGATTGGCTACATTCCGATCTTTATCGAAGTCGGAAACGTGATGGTACGCATTTCTCCTCCTTATACGAAGCATCACAACAACATTTCACCAGGCAACGCCGGTCAACTGCTGTTTGTGTATGAGAAATCGGTTGGAAACTTTTCTCATGTCAGCACGTTGTAGGTGTCGCCACCGGTGCCAACCTTGTGTGAATGCTCTGAAAAGCTAATCATTTGCATACCACAGCATCTTCTTCCTGTGGGTTAAATTTCGCGTCTGTAGCACGTCATCGTCGTTGTATAGCAATTTTAATGGCCAGTAGTGTACAATTTGATAGGAGACTCATCCGACCAGGCAACACGTTTGCAGTCATCAACAGCCCAATGTCGATGTTGATGGGCCCAGGTGAGGCGTTAAGCTTTGTGTTGTGCAGTCATCAGGGGTACACGAGTGGGCCTTCGGCTCCGGAAGCCCATATCGACGATGTTTCGTTGAATGGTTCGCACACTGACACTTGTGATGGCCCAACACTGAAATCTGCACCAATTTTCGCAAAGATTGCACTTCTGTCACATTGTACTATTCTCTTCGGTTGTCGTTGGTCCCGTTCCTGCAGGGTCTTTTCCAGGCCACAGCGATGTCGGAGTTTTGATGTTTTACAGGATTGCTGATATTCACGGATCTCTCGTGAAATGGTCGTACGGGAACATCCCCAATTCATCTCTACCTCAGAGCTCGTGCGCCGACTATAACATCACTTTCAGACTCACTTAAATCATGGTAACCTGCCGTTGCAGCAGCAGTAACCAATCCAACAACTGCGCCAGACACCCTTTTTTTGTTTATTTGGCCTTTGAGTGTGTACTCAATTTAGCCATCGGCAACACATAGTGACAATGTACGCATAACTAAATAAACAAATACAGAAATGCATATTTACAAGAATAAAAAGCTTAACTGTTACAGTTTGTAGATAATGTTTTAAAAATTGAATTGAATTGAACTGGAAAATAATTAAAAGTGTCTTAACTTATAATTCACACCAATTCTGAAATATCTTCATCAGCAAGACATATTTATAATTTACGTACACCATTAAAACCTACAGATTGTAACCAGTACTCTTGATTAAGTTAACTATCACTTTATATATATGAACGTCTTTAGTACACAAAAGAGAAGAAGCTGATTGAGGAAGATGGTAGCCCATACTCAGCAATGTCTTCAGAAAGACCAACCGTTCACGGTCAAATTTGGGACACATAAATAAGATGTGGTTGACATCAGCTTCCGACTCAGGATCACACTCACATGCTGGTGAACTGTAAACGTTGATCCGATGTAGATGCCGTGGGAAAGAGGCATGATTGAAGCGGAGTCTTATGATGGTAAAAATCGTGGATCGGTCCTGATGTGTCCTCATGGATCACGGCTGTGAAGGAATCCGAGGTTGTAGCACTGCATAATAACCGCTTTTTGTCTGTTGAGAAACGTTCCACATTTCCTGCCATTGTTGTCTTGAGTGATCCTTGACTTCACGTAAGTAGTCTGTATAAGGAAGGTGCAGATCCAGGACGGTGCCAAAGATTGCCGCTTGTTTGGCTAATGCATCAACTTCATCATTATAGAGGATACAAGAGTGGGAAGGTACCCACAACAAATGGATCGTTCGCCCCGTGCGTGTGCTGCGAATATATTCAGATATCACATACAAGATATAACTGTTGGTTGTTTTGTTCCATCGACTGTACTGAATGTTTTAAGAACGCTTTGCGAGTCAGATACTGTCAATATCTCGGGGAAGGAAGTGCTAGAGACAAACGTAAGTGCTTCGAAAACTGCCACTGTCTCCGCCGAAAAAATAGAAGTGCTCGTAGGCAGTTTGAAGGTTTTGCGGATCTGGATCTGAAGGCAGAAAAAAGCGCATCCTGTACACTCTTCTTGCGGAATGTTGGAGCCATCAGTATATACACAGAGAAAACCCGGCCATTGTGTTTGAACGAGACTGTTGAAGCCAACGTTGACATTAGTACTGTCCAGCCAGGTCGTACTTAAATAATGGACTGGGATCTGGGAGCAGAGCGTTCAAAAACAGGTAGACGCGCTGAACGCCGTATAGAATGTATGACAGGTGACCAAGTGTCAAAGCTGGCACAAACGGCTGGCACTTTATTCCTTCTGTGGGACGCAATCCACAGTCGATAAATGCAGTCTCTACTTTGATAGACGGAACTGTCCATAATGGCCATGCCTTGAATGAAGAATTTGTCCGATAACATTTGGCTCCTAATGCTCAAGGGCATCTCCCTGCTTCTATTAAAAGGGCGTTGGTGGGCGTCGATCGCATGGCTCCAAGACAGGTACGAATGGCTCTATAGTGAAGAGTATCTAATTTGGAGAAATGAATCTTTGACGCGGTGTGGTAGAACTGACAGCCATAGTTTAATCGAGATCGAATTATCCCTCGGTACGTGGTGAGTAAAACACTCTGGTGCGCTCCCCGCCAGACACGAGTGAGTAATTGGATTACATTTAAACCTTCTTCACACTTGGTAACGGTGGATCGGATGTGGGGCGAGAGTCAAAAATCATCCCCAGAAATCGAACGTAAGATTTTGATTTGGAAGGTGTACCTCCCACAGGTAATGTGATCTTCAGTGCGAGCTGTCGTCGACTTGGAGAAGGGAACGACTGTCGAGATCTCCAGCCCATTGATAGAGAGCCACTCATCGGTGTGTGCGATGGTTGTGGTTAATGCCGTTTTGGCCTGAAGATATGAAGCAGCAGTAGAATAAACACATATATCATCAGCATAGTGTAGGATTTTTGTGGGGGGTGTAAGTATGCGTTCTAGGTCGTGCGTATATAGAGTATACAGGACAGGACTTAAACTTGCACCTTGCGGCAAGCCCTGGGAGACATAAAAAGGTTCGATCATGGTACCTTTGCAACGGACGTAGATCGTTCTTTGAGTAATCAGGATACTGATACCGTATATCATCCGTGAAGGAATTCCGAATCCTGCCAGCTTGTCCAAGAGTATCGGTATTTGTATGTGATCATATGCACCCTTAACGTCAAGAAAAGCTGCCACTACTCTCTTTCGTTTGAAAGGCTGACATGATATCCATATTAAGCAAAAACATGTTATCCATGGTCCCTTTGCCTTTTCTGAAGCCGTATTGACTCCGAGGCAACAAATTACTTTTTTCAAGCCACCATTCTAGTCTCCTTTTTACCATTCGTTCCAGTGTTTTTGCAACATACGACAACAAGGCAATAGGTCTATAAGTACCGACATTTGGATCTTTACCACTTTTGAGAATTGGAATTATTACTTGCGTTTTCCATGTTGATATGAGGTCTTTCTTCATCCAGCACTAATTAAAAATTTTCAAGAGAAAGTCTTTCGCTTATATAGGCAGGTGTGCAAGCATAGAGTAGTGTATATGATCAATGCCAGGGCAACTATCGCTCGATACTTTAATAGCTTCGTTGAGTTCTTCTTTAGAGAAATGACAAAGGAGAACATGATAGCGGTCTTCTTCAGCAGGGAACCTATGGTTTAAAAATGGCACCGCGGGAGGAGCAATTGTATCTATGAATTCCTCTAACCAGGTCGTGGTAGCAGGAGGCGAGGAAGACAGTCTTCTTGTTCTACAAGCTTTTATTTTATGCCAGATGCTTGCCATACTGGTTTCATCATTTAGGGACAGGCAAAATTGTTTCCAATTGCCCTTCTTGGTTTTCTTCAGGAATTTGTTAACGCGCGCATTCACTTTTTGCACAGCCAAAAAGTTGTCCAATGAAGGATTCTGACGATAGGTTTTCAAGGCGAGTCGTCTCTTCTCAACTTCCAGAGAGCGTTCAGAATTCCACCAAGGAGGAGAACGGTGCTTCATTACTGTAAACTCTTTTTTCTTAGGTATGCTGATGCCAGCTGCGACGTTCATAGCATTGAGTAAAACCGGGTATGCATCTTGGTCCCGTAAGTCACGTCTCGTATTTGCGAGTGCCCGCCGAACCGTTTCCTTATAAGAGGCCCAATTGGCTTCCTTGATTTTACACGTACTATTAGAGTAACAGATGTGCGTAGTATCGATGTTGGTGTTAATGTGAAACTCTATTGGGAGATGATCGGATCCCATCGAATCCTTTTTAACGCACCAATTAGATATTTCAGTAAAGCAGGGGGTGCAAAGAGTTACATCAACTGCGGAGGGTCTACGGAAAGGTGAAGTTATCATAGTAGGAGAGCCATCGTTGAGTATCACAGTTCGTTCGAATTCGAACCAAGTTTCACATAACAGAACGACATCAGGCTGACTTACGAACAGTCCTCGTTGCAAGCTTTCTCTATTAGAAATAGCCGATCTCGCATTCCGCTGCAATACTTTTAAAGCCGCCATAATTTAGGGAGAGAGAGATTGAAATATGACAGTAACGAGGTGCCGGATATCGGAATTGTTCATAGCACCATTTTGTCTCATGTTTTGCATGACAATATCAATCACATTTATTATCTTATCTATAAGTTCAGCATGACCTTGAGGCTGTCGTTGATTCGGCGCTTGTGGGGTTGGTAATCTGTAGGCAGCAGGCTGGTATGGATTTTGGCTGATAGGAGTGAATGAATGTTGCATGGGATATAACAGGCTGCGGTACTGAAACCACTCACGAACGTTACTTTGGTTGTTTACTTGCGCCTACTGCCGGGGAGGCCGGTAAGCGACGTGTGTCTGCTGGGGCACAGTTGCATACTGAGTTGCGTCCCCACTTCCGCGTTGTTGACTCTGCATGCTTGCGGCGGGCAGCGGCGGAAAAGTTGTGGGTTTTGAAAGTTCGGAGAGTTCAAATTTGTTGGAGCAGGAATGATCGGAGCCGGCAAGTGATGTTGTTGAACCCCGGTGACGGATGCATAGGTTGGCATACGAGCAATAGACAGCGCATCCCTGAAGTCAATGTTGTTGAACGTAGCCAATTCTTGATCTCGTCGCCGTATATGGTATTCCGGGCAGGAACGGTCCGTGGATGCGTGTTGTCCCCCGCAATGAGCGCAAATTGTGGTAGGTGAGAAACAGGATTCAACATTATGTGGGACACTACATTTAATGCATCTCATCTGAGATCGACATTGTTTGCTGATGTGCCCGTAACGAAGACAATTAAAGCACTGCCTGACAGTTGGTACATAAAGATCTACGGGACATCTTGTTCCGTGAATAGACACGGCTTCCGGTAGGTTTGAGAGTCGAAGGTTAACAAACAGGTGTGCAATTTAACGATTTGGCCTTTAACATATCTCTTCGTAAACCTCCGAACGCCTACAACAGGGAAGGGAGATTATACGACTTACAAAATCTCCGCTTCTTCAAGGCTGGTGTCTACTTTCCTGATTACTCCCAGCTTATGGACAACAAAGGAAGGAATGTAAGCGTTTATATTTTTTGACTTTAATACCTCACTGGTGACTAGGAAATTAGCCTTGTCTGGGGTTTTCAGTTCCACCTTAACTTTTGTTTTTCCTGCTGAAGAGATGTTAAGTATAGAATTCTTCACTTCTGGCAAGGAAATATGCAATAATTTCCCTAGTGCCATAGGGTGCAAGCGGCCTAAGTTTTTGTCCAAACATTCCGTGCCAACTACGAATGGTTCCCTATCTGCACGTTTGTAAAAGTTGAGAGACCTCGGAGTAGGTGCAGGTCCCACAGGAGGGGTGTTAGTTGCAGCATGTTGGTTAGGAGTGAGCCCAGAAGCAGGGGGGAGGGGGGTCAGTTACATTTGAAACGTCAGTTACAGGTAAGAGTTGATTAGCGTCTGCTATGAAGGTTTTGGCGTTTCTTAAATCCAGACTGACCTCACATTGTCGCTTGTTTCTCGTATCGGAGAAGCTGGAGGAATCCTGTTCCGATAAATCCATATGCTCTTCTGCCGGCTGTATTCCAGATTCTCCCCGAACAACTGCTAACGAGTGGCTGATCACAGCCGTCGTGTTGTCCAATGTAGTTCCTGGAGGAGCTGGTAAGGGTGCTGCATCTGGATGTAGCCACTGGGCAGGTGGTTGTTGTTGATGTTGTCCCATAGGGGCGTCGAAGTCACCACCCCCTTCTCCCTACACCCCACCATACATGGCGGGGCTTGCCGTCACCGATAGTAATGTCAGGTATTAATGTGCCTAACAGAAAACCGTACCAAACGAAAGCTGTTACGCGCGTGCACTAGTAGGCAAACACAAGCGTCACACGGAAGAGCGACCGCGTAGCACGTCTTAACACTTCCGCGTCTGCGAGCGAACTGCGCCAGACGCTTGTATAGGCGTTGTCGACCGCAGCGCCGTATTGCGCCTGTTTACATATCTGTATTGAAATACACATACTTATGCCAGTTTCTCTGGCTCTTCAGTGTAGGAGTTGGACAGACAACTATACACTGATGAATCAAAACATTATTACCACCTATTGAAAAGTGTGTTGGTCTACTTCTGGAATCCAGTTAAGCAGTGATCTGCGGGCCATGGATTCGACAAGTGCTTGATAGGTTTCCAGAGATTTGTGACACCAAGTATGTAGGCTCAGGTCACACACTTCCCGTAATTTATGGGCGGTTGGTTTGTGGTCGCAAAAATGGCATCAAGTAGCCTCTAGGCTGGGATTCACCAGATTTAGATAAGACGAATTTGATGGCCAAGACATCAACGTGAGTTCTCTATCATGCTTCTGAAACCACTGCAGCAGGATTCTGGCCTTGTGACACAGACAGTATCCGGCTATAAGGTGCCATTGCTGTTCAGGAAGACATCAAGCAAAGTGATTACAGGTGTCTTCTAATAACGTTCACGTTGCCCGCAACTGTCAAGGTGCCTTCGATTGCTGCCGAAAGTCCCATGGATGCCCAGGTGGGTCTCCCATAACATAATACTGCTCCCAACCCCCAGCGTTCCTGCATGTCGCGATCCGACACAAGCCTTAGTTAGTGAGACAGGGAAGCTATTAAAAGAATCTGGTTTACCAGATGAGATGCTGAAGAAATTAATGCCTCGCGCCGCCAGACCTGTCAGGCTTATGGACTGCGGAAGATACATAAGGAACATGTTCCTCTTAGGCCATTGTTAGTGCAATCAGTTCGCCCACCTACAGACTAGCAAAACACCTTGCAATATTATTAACATCAAAACTGGATCACTGTGAATACCGTGTTGTAAACTCGCAGACATTTGTTGAAACGTTCAAGAAAATGGAAATAGGTCGAAACAACGTGATAGATAGTCTGGACGCGGTGTGACTTTTTACGAGGGTGCCAGTACAACACATGATGGATCTTTTGGCCCAACAGCTTCCATCTAGAATCGTCAAGTTCTTCCGTCATGTTCTAACGACAACGAACTTCTATCGCAACGAATATTATGAAATGACGAATGGCACAGCAATGGGCTTACCATTGTCTCCTGCAGTCGCGAATTTCTACATGGAGCGCTTTGAGGAGCATGTTCTGAACTCTGCAGCGTTGCATCCGTCTTGCTTCCTTAGGTACGTCGATAACAGCTTCCTGATATGGCCTCACGGTAAAAATACTCTGCAGCAGTTCGTGGATCACATGAACGGTGTCCAAACCTATAGTTCTTAGATGTTTTAGTTGAGCAGAAGGCAGGAGGCCGGCTTGGTCATTCAGTGTACAGGAAACCGACGCACACTGATCGATATTTGAACGCCGGTAGTTTTCACCAACCTGTACACAAGAAAGCGGCCCAGGACATATTAATACACAGAGCCAAAGTTATTTCTGACGACGACATTCTACAGTCTGAATTGCAGCACTTGTGGCACGTGTTCAGGGAGAATGGCTACAGCAAAAGAGACATTGCAAACGCTTTTCGGTGTCGCCAAAGAAGGACGCTTGTGAATAAGCAGAAGCAGCCAAGCCAGCGGCATTCCTTTCGTATGGTATTGTATCGTATGGTAACTAGGGGCCTAGAAACGACGGAGAGGCTCCGTCCCCACCACAGCCGCAGTGGTCCACAACCCCACGACGACTACCGCAGTCCACTTCCTCCCTCCGTCTCCCCGCACCGAACCACTCTTTCAGGGTTATTGTGCGGTTCGGCCCCCGGTGGACCCCCAGGGAACGTCTCACACCCCTGTGTTTGCGTGGTAGAGAAATGGTGGTGCACGCATACGTGGAGAACTTGTTTGCGCAGCATTCGCCGACATAGTGTAGCTCAGGCGGAATACGGAGAACCAGCCCGCATTCGCCAAGGCAGATGAAGAACCACCTAAAAACCATCCACAGACTGGCCAGCTCACCGGACCTCGACACAAGTCCGCCGGGCGGATTCGTGCCGGGGACCAGGCACTCCTTCCCAGTCCCGAAAGCCGTGCGTTAGACTGCACGGATAACCGGGCAGGCTTTCCTTCAGTACTGTGGGCAGCAAGTTAGGACGTGTACTGCAGAGACGGACTGAGACCAGTGTTCCGGCCTGCCCCCAAGATACGTCCTGCGTCATGTTAAACACGACGTAGCTCTTCGTGTGCCCGGGGTGTGTATGGTGTCACTTGCAAGTGCGGCAGCATCTACATAGGCCAGACAGATCGCACAGTTGCAGAGCGTTGTGCCGAGCACAAGAGACATATTAAGCAAAGGGAGTTAGACAAGTCGGCCATAGCAGAGCATTGCCTCGAAAACGGACACACAATACAGTTTGAGAATATGAGAGTCTTGCCTAGTGCGTCAACATACTGAGACTCCGTTATAAAAGAGGCGGCTGAGATTAGAATGAACAGCAATAATTTCAACAGAGACCAGGGATACACACTGAGTATGGCTTGGGAACGGGCTTTGGATGTCGAAAGGAAGCAACGGCGGATGCTTCACGCTTTTAGGGAGGCGGGAGCGGCAGTTTCGAACGTGGCACCAGCTCCTCGCGCCACCTGACGTCACTCGGTCCCGCGGAGTGTTGGAGGTGCTATGAGGTGCCCAACTGATCTTAGCGCACGCATCGTTTCAGTCCTCCCTGATTGGTGCCGGCGGCCGTAATCGTAGGTATATAAGCGGGTAATAGTGCGAGCCCCAGCAGTCAATAGCTTCACTCCTGAAGAGGATGGCGGAGCTAGCCATCGAAAGCTCGAGAATTTTATTCGAGTTGACGCGACTTGAAAACCGAGAAGTATCTGGACACGATAATCGACCTGGTTTAACAATAAACGGGATTCATTCGACCAGACGACAAGATCCCACTGATCCTCGGCCCAGTCTCAATGACTCCGTGCCCACTGTAATCATAACTGACGCTGTTGATGGGTCAGCATGGGAACGCGTAGGAGCCCTCTGCTGCGGAACTCCATGTTCGACACTGTGCCCTGAAAGGTGTGCTCCAAAACGCTTGTGTCTGAGTCAGCACTCTACTTTGTCGTCAGATCTACCATAGGTCGCCGCCTATCCTGCTTTAGAGAGTGGGTTAGCCACCGATCCCTCTGTTTTGTGATGAGGTATGGACGACTAACTCCTGTCGCTCACTTGTGGTTTTAGCATTGTTCAGCCACTTCCCATAGACGCACAGGACATTAGCACATGAACAGCCGACCAGCATTTCCGTTTGCGACATGCTCGCACCTGGCACTGGGCCACAACAATCAGGCCTCTGTCAAACTCGCTTGACTCTGCGGATTTCCACATTTGCACCACTTATCGTCGTTAGAATGATTCCCCATTCTGCTCTGTTCATATACTTGTCTTACCGCATCACGTGGCGCCACCATACAGCATACAGCCTCACCCTAGGCAGTGGTCCTAATGTTTTACTCATCAGCGTATGTTCAAGGAAGGTAACTGGGAAGAGACCTTGGGTAGTAGAATATATTCTTCAATTGGTCGACGAAAGAAGGAGGAGCCCAGGAATACACTCTAAGACAAAAAAATGCGCGTCACGAAGGAATTATCTGAATGGGATGGAAATTGTAGATGTGATGTACAAACAAACAAATGATTACAGTTTCAGAAAAATTTTATCGTTTATCCAAGAAAACGAGGTTCACAAGCTTAGGAAGTCAGTAACGAGTTGTTCCACCAATGGTCGTTATGCAAGCAGTTATTCGGCTTGGCACTGGATGACAGAGTGTTGGATGACCTCCATGAGGGATATCATACCAGATTCTGTCCAACTGATGGATCAGATCGTCAAAATCCCGTATGCTTGCAAACTCTTTCCCAAATTTCTCCAGACGTTCTCAACTGGTGAGAGATCCGGCGACCTTGCTAGCCGTGGTAGAGTTTGGTAAGCACGATGAGAACCAGTGTGGCGGGCATTATCTTGCTGTTATGTAGCCCCAGGACGGTTAGTCATGAAGGGCAACGAAACGGGGGGCTTAAAATATCGTCGACGTCCCGCTGTGTTGTAGGGGTGCCGGGTGAAAAGCAAAAGGGTCTTGTTGTGAAAGAAATGACGCCCTAAACTATCACTTCTGGTTATCAGGGCACATGGTGGGCCACAGTCAGGTTGGTATCCCACCACTGTCCGGGGCGCCTCCAGACACGTCTTTGCTAGTAATCGGGGCTTACTGGAAGCGGGACTCGGCACTGACGACAATTCTACTGCAGTCAATGATATTCCAGGCAGAAGACATGTCTGGAGACGCCCCAGTCATTGGTGGATACCAAGCCGGATATAATCCGCCGAATATAATACGGCCCGACAACCAGGAGTGCCATTTCTTTTCATAGTGGAACACAGAGGCACGTCGACGATATTCTACGCCCCTATTTGATGTCCTTCATGGTAAGACATCCTGCGCTAACGTTTCATCAAGATAACGCTCGCTCACGGTGGGAGTTTCTACTGCTACACTTCGTGCTTTCCAAACCTTTCCTTCGCCAGCAAGGTCGCCGGATCTCTCCCCAGTTGAGAACCTTTGGCGCATTATGGGTAGCGCCCTCCAGCCAGCACAGTATTTTGACGCTCTGACGCGGCAGTTGGACAGACTTTGGCACGATATCCGTCAGGAGGATATTCAACAACTCTGTCGATCAATGCCAAACCAAATAGCGGTTTGCATACGGGTCAGAAATGGACCAACGCTCAGTTTGAGAACCTCTTTCTCTTGAATAATTCGTCAAATTTGTCTGAAATTGTAATCGTTTTTCTGTACATGTACGCGACATCTACCGATTTTCGTCCGATTTTAATAATTCCTTCGTGGTGCAACTTTTTTTTTTTTTTTAGTTCTGATACCACTAACCACAAACTGATTCCCTCTTCCCTGTTCCACTCGCAAAAGGCGTGTGGGAAGAATCTTTGTCGGTGTTCCTCTGTATTAGCTGTAACTCTCTTCTATCAGTCCTACATCGTAAGGGTACCACTATGATCAACAATACTCAAGAGTTGGTGGATCAACCATCGTGTAATTTTTTTTTTTTAATTTGTCGTAAGGTCTTTTGGGACCAAACTGCTGAGGTCATCGGTCCCTAAGCTTACGCACCACTTAATCTAATTTAAACTAACTTACACTAAGGACAACACACGCACCCATGCGCGAGTGAGAACTTGAACCACCGACGTGGGGAGCCGCGCGGACAGTGACAAGACGCCTTATACCGCGCGGCAACCCCGCGCGGCCCACTTTGTAAGCCACCTCTTTCGTGGATGAGTTAAATTTTCTTGAGATTCTTACTGTGAATCTCATTCTGGCCTCTACTTTCCCCACTATTTGTTTTATGCAATCATTCCACTTAAAGTCGCCCTCAGTAGTTACTCCTTCGTGTTTCCAGCAATTTATCATCAATAGTGTAGTTGTGTCCTCCCCCCCATGAACCATAGACCTTGCCGTTGGTGGGGAGGCTTGCGTGCCTCAGCGATACAGACAGCCGTACCGTAGGTGCAACCACAACGGAGGGGTATCTGTTGAGAGGCCAGACAAACGTGTGGTTCCTGAAGAGGGACAGCAGCCTTTTCAGTAGTTGCAGGGGCAACAGTCTGGATGATTGACTGATCTGGCCTTGTAACATTAACCAAAACGGCCTTGCTGTGCTGGTACTGCGAACGGCTGAAAGCAAGGGCAAACTACGGCCGTAATTTTTCCCGAGGGCATGCAGCTTTACTGTATGATTAAATGATGATGTCGTCCTCTTGGGTAAAATATTCCGGAGGTAAAATAGTCCCCCATTCGGATCTCCGGGCGGGGACTACTCAAGAGGATGTCGTTATCAGGAGATGGAAAACTGGCGTTCTACGAATCGGAGCATGGAATGTCAGATCCCTTAATCGGACAGGTAGGTTAGAAAATTTAAAAAGGGAAATTGATAGGTTAAATTTAGATATAGTGGGAATTAGTGAAGTTCGGTGGCAGGAGGAACAATACTTTTGGTCAGGTGACTACAGGGTTATAAACACAAAAGCAAATAGGGGTAATGCAGGAGTAGGTTTAATAATGAATAGGAAAATAGGAATGCGGGTAAGCTGCTACAAACAGAATAGTGAACGCATTATTGTGACCAAGATAGATACGAAGCCCACACCTACTACAGTAGTACAAGTTTATATGCCAACTAGCTCTGCAGATGATGAAGAAATTGAAGAAATGTATGATCAAATAAAATAAATTATTCAGATAGTGAAGAGTGACGAAAATTTAATAGTCATGGCTGACTGGAATTCGGTAGTAGGAAAAGGGAGAGAAGGAAACGTAGTAGGTGAATATGGACTGGGGAAAAGAAATGAAAGAGGAAGCCGCCTGGTAGAATTTTGCACAGAGCAAAACTTAATCATAGCTAACACTTGGTTCAAGAATCATAAAAGAAGGCTGTATACATGGAAGAAGCCTGGAGATAATGACAGGTTTAAGATAGATTATATAATGGTAAGACAGAGATTTAGGAACCAAGTTTTAAATTGTAAGACATTTCCAGGGGCAGATGTGGACTCTGACCACAATCTATTGGTTATGACCTGTAGATTGAAACTGAAGAAACTGCAAAAAGGTGGGAATTTAAGGAGATGGGACCTGTATAAACTAAAAGAACCAGAGGTTGTACAGAGTTTCAGAGAGAGCATAAGGGAGCAACTGACAGGAATGGGGGAAAGAAATACGGTGGAAGAAGAATGGGTAGCTTTGAAGGATGAAGTAGTGAAGGCAGCAGAGGATCAAGTAGGTAAAAAGACGAGGGCTAGTAGAAATCCTTGGGTAACAGAAGAAATATTGAATTTAATTGATGAAAGGAGAAAATATAAAAGCAGGCAAAAAGGAATGCAGACGTCTCAAAAATGAGATCGACAGGAAGTGCAAAATGGCTAAGCAGGGATGGCTAGAGGACAAATGTAAGGATGTAGAGGCTTATCTCACTAAGGGTAAGGCATATACTGCCTACAGGAAAATTAAAGAGACCTTTGGAGATAAGAGAACCACTTGTATGAACATCAAGAGCTCAGATGGCAACCCAGTTCTAAGCAAAGAAGGGAAAGCAGAAAGGTGGAAGGAGTACACAGAGGGTCTATACAAGGGCGAAGTACTGGAGGACAATATTATGGAAATGGAAGAGGATGTAGATGAAGATGAAATGGGAGATACGATACTGCGTGAAGAGTTTGACAGAGCACTGAAAGACCTGAATCGAAACAAGGCTCCCGGAGTAGACAACATTCCATTGGAACTACTGACGGCCTTGGGAGAGCCAGTCATGACAAAACTCTACCATCTGGTGAGCAAGATGTATGAGACAGGCGAAATACCCTCAGTCTTCAAGAAGAATATAATAATTCCAATCCCAAAGAAAGCAGGTGTTGACAGGTGTGAAAATTACCGAACTATCAGTTTAATAAGTCACAGCTGCAAAATACCAACGCGAATTCTTTACACACGAATGGAAAAACTAGTAGAAGCCGACCTCGGAGAATATCAGTTTGGATTCCGTAGAAATGTTGGAACACGTGAGGCAAAACTGTCCCTACGACTTACCTTAGAAGCTAGATTAAGGAAGGGCAAACCTACGTTTCTAGCATTTATAGACTTAGAGAAAGCTTTTGACAATGTTGGCTGGAATACTCTCTTTCAAATTCTGAAGGCAGCAGGGGTAAAATACAGGGAGCGAAAGGCTATTTACAATTTGTACAGAAACCAGATGGCAGTTATAAGAGTCGAGGGACATGAAAGGGAAGCAGTGGTTGGGAAGGGAGTAAGACAGGTTTGTAGTCTCTCCCCGATGTTATTCAATCTGTATATTGAGCAAGCAGTGAAGGAAACAAAAGAAAAATTCGGAGTAGGTATTAAAATCCATGGAGAAGAAATCAAAATGTTGAGGTTCGCCGATGACATCGTAATTCTGTCAGAGACGGCAAAGGACTTGGAAGAGCAGTTGAACGGAATGGATAGTGTCTTGAAAGGAGGATATAAGATGAACATCAACAAAAGCTAAACGAGGATAATGGAATGTAGTAGAGTTAAGTCGGGTGATGCTGAGGGAATTAAATTAGGAAATGAGACACTTAAAGTAGTAAAGGAGTTCTGCTATTTGGGGAGCAAAATAACTGACGATGGTCGAAGTAGAGAGGATATAAAATGTAGACTGGCAATGGCAAGGAAAGCGTTTCTGAAGAAGAGAAATTTGTTAACATCGAGTATAGATTTAATGGTCGGGAAGTCATTTCTGAAAGTATTTGTATGGAGTGTAGCCATGTATGGAAGTGAAACATGGACGATAAATAGTTTGGACAGGAAGAGAATAGAAGCTTTCGAAATGTGGTGCTACAGAAGAATGCTGAAGATTAGATGGGTAGATCACGTAACTAACGAGGAAGTATTGAATAGGATTGGGGAGAAGAGAAGTTTGTGGCACAACTCGACCAGAAGAAGGTATCGGTTGGTAGGACATGTTATGAGGCATCAAGGGATCACCAATTTAGTATTGGAGGGCAGCGTGGAGGGTAAAAATCGTAGAGGGAGACCAAGATATGGCTACACTAAGCAGATTCATAAGGATGTAGGTTGCAGTAGGTACTGGGAGATGAAGAAGCTTGCATTAGATAGAGTAGCATGGAGAGCTGCATCAAAACAGTCTCAGGACTGAAGACCACCACAACAACAACAACAGTGTAGTTGTGCAATAGTGGCTTTTTTCCTTATGTATACACAATTTGTTACATTTATTTACGTTCAGGGTCACTGCCAGAGCGTACATCATTCATTAGTCCTCTGCAGATCGTTCTGCAGATCGATATTGTCTTCTGGCATTGCTACTTGCTTACAGACAACCGCGTCACGAAAGAGCATCAAGCGCTTTCTGCTAGACCATTAATATACACTCCTGGAAATGGAAAAAAGAACACATTGACCCCAGCGTGTCAGACCCACCATACTTGCTCCGGACACTGCGAGAGGGCTGTACAAGCAATGATCACATGCACGGCACAGCGGACACACCAGGAACCGCGGTGTTGGCCGTCGAATGGCGCTAGCTGCGCAGCATTTGTGCACCGCCGCCGTCAGTGTCAGCCAGTTTGCCGTGGCATACGGAGCTCCATCGCAGTCTTTAACACTGGTAACATGCCGCGACAGCGTGGACGTGAACCGTATGTGCAGTTGACGGACTTTGAGCGAGGGCGTATAGTGGGTATGCGGGAGGCCGGGTAGACGTACCGCCAAATTGCTCAACACGTGGGGCGTGAGGTCTCCACAGTACTTCGATGTTGTCGCCAGTGGTCGGCGGAAGGTGCACGTGCCCATCGACCTGGGACCGGACCGCAGCGACGCACGGATGCACGCCAAGACCGTAGGATCCTACGCAGTGCCGTAGGGGACCGTACCGCCACTTCCCAGCAAATTAGGGACACTGTTGCTCCTGGGGTATCGGCGAGGACCATTCGCAACCGTCTCCATGAAGCTGGGCTACGGTCCCACACACCGTTAGGCCGTCTCCCGCTCACGCCCCAACATCGTACAGCCCGCCTCCAGTGGTGTCGCGACAGCCGTGAATGGAGGGACGAATGGAGACATGTCGTCTTCAGCGATGAGAGTCGCTTCTGCCTTGGTGCCAATGATGGTCGTATGCGTGTTTGGCGCCGTGCAGGTGAGCGCCACAATCAGGACTGCATACGACCGAGGCACACAGGGCCAACACCCGGCATCATGGTGTGGGGAGCGATCTCCTACACTGGCCGTACACCTCTGGTGATCGTCGAAGGGACACTGAATAGTGCACGGTACATCCAAACCGTCATCGAACCCATCGTTCTACCATTCCTAGATCGGCAAGTGAACTTGCTGTTCAAGCAGGACAATGCACGTCCGCATGTATCCCGTGCCACCCAACGTGCTCTAGAAGGTGTAAGTCAACTACCCTGGCCAGCAAGATCTCCGGAGCTGTCCCCCTTTGAGCATGTTTGGGACTGGATGAAGCGTCGTCTCAAGCGGTCTGCACGTCCAGCACGAACGCTGGTCCAACTGAGGCGCCAGGTGGAAATGGCATGGCAAGCCGTTCCACAGGACTACAACCAGCATCTCTGAGATCGTCTCCATGGGAGAATAGCAGCCTGCATTGGTGCGAAAGGTGGATATACACTGTACTAGTGCCGACACTGTGCATGCTCTGTTGCCTGTGTCTATGTGCCTGTGGTTCTGTCAGTGTGATCATGTGATGTATCTGACCCCAGGAATGTGTCAATAAAGTTTCCCCTTCCTGGGACAATGAATTCACGGTGTTCTTATTTCAATTTCCAGGAGTGTATATTGTAAACAGCCCTAGTCCCACCACTCATCCTTGGGCCACTACGGAAATTGCCTGTACATCTGTCAATTTTGCTTCGTTTAGAGAGACGTGTTGAGTTCTATCTGCAAGGAAGTCTTGAATCCAGTCGCAAATCTGGTCCGATTCTCGGACAGCGGGTTGGACCGCGGCGTCAAGCCGAGCGCCGTTGTCTACAGCGATAGATCTGTTTTCGTAATCCATGTTGATTTTTTTTATAAAGGAGCTTTTCGTGCTTCAACAACGTCATAATTCTGGACCACAGAACATAACGTCGTAGTCAAGAAACTACGCTTCTGGCCCCTCAAATGTCAGTCGGTTTATGGCCTCGTCATGTAGCCTCTTCCACGGCATTCTGTCCTAGGTATCTCCTCCCCTTGCTCCAGATATATGAAGATCCTTTGTCACCTGGTCTCTTCACCTTATTTTCGGTCTGCCGAAAAGTTTTTGTTCTTCGGGTGTCTTCCCTGACACTTCTACAACATTGATCATTCCTCTCCTCTATGGACATGGCCGGACCATCTCAACTTCCTCGTCTTGGCTTCCGTAACATCTAGCTCGTTACACAGGGTGTTTCAACATTGCTTTTAAAAACTTTGGGAACAGGTTCCTTGCAAAATAAGAACGCAGTGTCTAGTAAAACACTTAAAAAGCTATGAGCACTTTTTCATCTTGGACACTGAGAAACAAATCTCTTCTACTGCAAGCCCTTTGCTTTCTCTGTTTTGGGAGGAGGTATTTTGGGTCAAAACAAAAAAGGTTAAGTAAATAGGGGCTCTAAAATGCAAACCGTAAGTGGTATCAGCACTTGTTCGATAGAAAAGATGTGTCTTACACTAGTGGAGATGAGGAAATGCTCATAGCTGTTAAGGTATGCATTTTAGAGACCATGTTTACTGGACTTTTTTGTTTTGGTCCTCTCCCCAAAATACCGAAATCAAAGGACTTGGCAGTAGACAAGACGTATTTCATAGTATCGAAGCTCTTAAAGTATGCATTTTAGACCTCATCTTTACGGGACATTTTTCTTGTCTTGGTATAAGAAACATGTCAACAAAGTGTGTAAAACTAGTTTTGGAACACTCTGTCTACCTCGCTGAACAGCCTCTTCCTACCCCTTCGCCGATCTGCTCCCCGATAGTTTGCTCCAAACACCTTTCGGATGATTTTATATTCAAAAACATTTATCATTCTCTCTGTATACTTATCTATTCTCCATATTATAGTATATAGGTTCCGCTATTTTCAAACACTTGTTTTTTTCTTTTTGCCCAAACATGCTTCAGCACCTCTGTGCCATCACAATGGGTTTTTTGTTTATCGAAAACTGTAAAGATTGAAATATTTTAGATTGTAACTGATCTAACAAAATGAGGCCTAAAGAAAGTTTTTGTTCTATTTGCTTCTTACAGTGATTTGACATTACACGGTAAGAAGCAAAATGAACAAAAAATTTCTTTGGGTCTCGCTTTGTTAGACCACTTAAAATCTAAAATATGTTCACTTTTTAGAGTTTCCAATAAACAAAAAACCCACTGATGATGGCACAGAAGTGCTGAAACATGTACGGGTAAAAATAAAAATCAGTACGTTTGCAAAAAGGCGGAAACTATAGCCTATAATTTAACTGCTAACGCGGAAAGAATGGACAAGAGCTGCGTATCAAAAAGGTGAATATTCTCCAGATTTGTGTCCCATATAGTAACACTGGTCTTATTATACTTTTATACCTCGTTATTTTGGTTTGTCTCGAAAAAAATTTGGGTGACAGTAATTTGTTGGGTGAATATGACGCTCCGTATGGCACGCTGGTCTCCGCTTCCATCATTTATTGTTTCTTATCGTGTCTGTTGCTCACTAGCACCCCCCCCCCCCCCAGATATTCGAACTCATCTACTTTTTCAAACACGTGATTATCAAGTTATAAAGTTTCCTGCCCTTCTGTCTTTCAATTTCTGTCCACGCTCATCATTTTTGTTCACTCGTCATTTACCTCGAATCAAACTTGCGTTGCTTTTCTAAATAGCTTTCGTTAAGAAAATGACAAAGAAATGGCCACCAGAAGCACCAATTCAGTGCTGAAACATGTTTGGGCAAAGAAAAACAAACAAGCAGTGTCATGCAAAGGACGTAATAAATCTTTTGTATGTTGGATCAGTCAAAACGACCTTCGGTCAAATTAAAAGCGAGGGCGCCAACACTAAGAACGGACTAGGAATTCCGTTGCTAAGCGCAGAGGAGAGGCCGGATACATGGAAACAGTACGTAGAAGGTCCCTACAAGGATAAAGACTTGTATGACGACAGATTTGACCAAGAAATAAGAGCCGATGTGGAAGACATAGGGGATCCAGTTCTAGAGTCAGATTTAGAAGAGCTTTGGATAATTTGAGGAGGATTAAGGCAGAAGGCGTAGACAACTCTTTCGAAATAACTGAAATCATTGGCGGGGGTTGGAACCACGTGACTATTCAAGTTGATGTGTGTAATCTGAGTGTGGAGACATGACATCAGACTTTCGCAATATACCATCCACACAATTCCGAAGAGAGCAAAGACAGACAACTGAACGAACTATCGCGCAATCAGCTTAACGTCTCACGTACCCAAGCTGCTGACGGAAGAATCTAAAGATAATGGAGGATCTGTTAGATGACGATTAGTTTGGCTGTAGGAAAGGTAATGGCAACCGCGCGGAATGGGCGCACGGTTCGAGGCATCATGTCACGGACTGCGCGGCCCCTCCCGCCGGAGGTTCGAGTCCTCCCTCGGGCATGGGTGTATGTGTTGTTCTTAGCATAAGTTAGTTTAAGTAGTGTGTAAGTCTAGGGACCAAAGACCTAAGCAGTTTGTCCCTTAGGAATTTACACACATGTGAACACATGTGGTAAAGGCATCAGAGGCAATTCTGAGGTTGTGACTGACAATAGAGGCAATAATTAAGAAAAATCAAGACAACTTCATAGGATTTGTCGACCTGAGAAAAGCATTCGGCAATTTACAATGGTGCAAGACGTAACAAATTTTGAAAATAGGGAAAGTGGATAACTAACGATATGTTCAAGAACCAAGAAAGAACAACAAGAGTGGACAAGCAATAACAAATTGGATAGATTAAAAAGGGTAAAATACCAGTATGTAATCTTTCGCTTATTCTGTTCAATCAATACATCGAAGATGGACTGACGGAAGCAAAGGATAGTTTCAGTAGTGGGATTAAAATTCACAGTGAAAGTATATCGGAGGTCGGATTCGCTGATGGTATCGCTACCCTCGTTGAAAATGACGAGTATGTGAATGTAATGAACTGCTTAAAAAGAACATACTCCAAAGAAATACAAAACTAATGAGTAGTAGCAGAAATGAAATTCGCAATAAACTTAATATCGAAGTTTGAAACTATGAAGTAGCTGAAATGAAGGAATTCTACTACCTTGGAAACCAAATAACAAGATGGACGAGGAAAGGAAGACGTAAAAAGCAAATTATCACAGGCAAATAGGGAATTCCTGGCCAAGAGCTGTCTGCTAATATTAAACATTGCCCTTAACCTAAGGAAGAAATTTATGAGATTGTACATTTGGAACTCGGCATTGTATGAAAGTGAATCGTGGACTGTATAAAAACCGGAAAATAAGATACTCTAAATGTTTGACATGTCGTGCAAGAGAAGGAAGCTAAAACTTTGGTGGACTGATAAGTTAAGGTTCAAATGGTTCAAATGGCTCTGAGCACTATGGGACGTAACATCTGAGGTCATCAGTGCCGTAGGCTTAGAACTACTTATCCTAACTAACCTAAGGACATCACACACATCCATGCCCGAGGCAGGATTCGAACCTGCGACCGTAGCAGCAGTGCGGTTCCGGACTGAAGCGCCTAGAACCGCTCGGCCACATCGGCAGGCATAGGTTAAGGATTAAGGTGGTTCTCCACAGAACTGACGAAGAAAAGAGCGTACAGAAAACATTGGCAAGAAAAGGGAGAACATGATAGGACATGTGTTATGACGTCAGGGATTAGAGGGAGCTGTCGAGGGTAAAAGCTGTAGCGGAAAGTAGAGCTTGGAAGACATTCAACAAATAACTGATAAAATTGGATGGAAGTGGTACCCTGAGATGAAGAGGTTAGCACAGGACAGGAATTCGTGGCGGACTGCATAGAAAAAGTTCGGAGACCATTGGAAAGAAAGCACACATCACGGATCCAGCTCGAGGATTTCATCAACGTAACGTGACGAATTTGATGGCTGCAATTGAATTCAGGAATGTGGTCCTAAAGTTCACTTGTGCTGTCAGCTTCTCTTACTATGCCCACTAAAAATGTTGATAAATAAAACGTGTCTTCACAGTTCAGCTTTTATTTTGTAAACAACTGGTAGAAGTTACTCATTATCGATGTCCAGCATGTTTTGGCACTGTTGCCAACCTAAATCTGGTTGGATTTCGCAGAACTTAAAAGAACTGCAGGTGTACTTGACCTATAACATCATCAATTCACTCTCAGGTCACACTTGTAATCTGCTCAAAATATATTTAACATCATTGTTTCCACCAGTTTAAGGGCTTTGATATCACAAAACTACGTATAAAAGTGGGTTTAGAAATGTTTGAAAGCTACACTATGTGATCAAAAGAATCCGGACACCCCCAAAAACACATGTTTTTCATATTAGGTGCGTTCTGCTGCCATCTTCTCCCAGGTACTCGATATCAGCGACCTCAGTAGTCATTAGACACCGTGAGAGAGCAGAATGGGACGCTACGAGGAACTCACAGACTTCGAACGTGGTCAGGTGACTGGGTGTCACTTGTGTCATACGTCTGTACGCGAGGTTTCCACAACCCTAAACATCCCTAGGTCCACTGTTTCCGATATGATAGTGAAGTGGAAACGTGAAGGGACACGTACATCACAAAAGCTTACAGGCCGACCTCGTCTGTTGACTGACAGAGACCGCCGACAGTTGAAGAGGGTCGTAATGTGTAATAGGCAGACATCTATCCAGACCAGCACACAGGAATTCCAAACTGCATCAGGATCCACTGCAAGTATTATGACAGTTAGGCGGGAGGGTTTCGTGGTCGAGCGGCTACTCACAAGCCACACATTACGACGGTCAGTGCCAAACGACACCTCGCTTGGTGTAAAGAGAGTAAACATTGGACAATTGAACAGTGGAAAAACGTTGTGTGGAGTGACGAATCACGGTACAATGTGGCGTTCCGATGGAATGTTGTGGCTATGGCACATGCTCGGTGAACGTCATCTGCCAGCGTGTGTAGTGCCAACAGTAAAAATGGGAGGCGGTGATGTTATGGTGTGGTCGTGTTTTTCATGGAGGAGGCATGCATCCCTTGTTGCTTTGCGTGACACTATCACAGCACAGCCCTACACTGATGTTTTAAGCACCTTCTAGCTTCTTACTGTTGAATGGCAATTCGGGGATGGCGATTGCATCTTCCAACACGATCGAGCACCTGTTCATAATGCACGACCTGTAATGGACTGGCTTGCACAGAGTTGACTTGAATCCTATAGAACACCTTTGGGATGTTTTGGAACGTCGGCTTCGTGCCAGGCCTCACCGACCGACATCGATACCTCTCCTCAGTGCAGCACTCCTTGAAGAATGGGCTGCCATTCTCCAAGAAACAGTCCAGCACCTGATTGGACGTATGCTTGGGAGAGTGGAAGCTGTCATTAAGACAAAGGGCGGGCCAATACCATATTTAATTCCAACATCACCGATGGAGGGCGCCACGAACCTGTAAGTCATTTTCAGCCAGGTCTCCGGATACTTTTGATCACATAGTGTACCTCTGTATTCCTTTAAATCAGTATTAAGAGTTTTTCTGTTGCATATGAAATTTGTCTGAACGTATGTTATTGAGTAGCAACCATGCTTGAGTCCATATCCTCAAACCTGTCTGGCGTACTAGCAAAATAAAATATGCGAATCTCTTGCAAGGTTTAAAAGAATCGACAATATTTTTATTTTATGGTAATTTTTGGGACGACTCGAATACTACTGTTACATTTTGTCACATACTTCCGAAATCATGGAGAATCTAAAATTCTGATTTATTTTTTAAATTCAGCTGATCCAATTGCATACATTCGTACGTATAAATAATGATTTTCGGGGTCCACCTTCTGCTGAAGAAAGTCACTTTTCAATACAGTCATTTAATAAAATTTAAATCTTACGCCTCAGCTACCTTTTTTCCAATGTGATACAATTTTGGAATTAGTCAAATGAGCTGGTCTCACTTCAGACCTATTAGTCTACTACGGATCTCATCAATTCTCAATTCATGATTATAAAATATAGGGCAATTAAATAAACTGGTTTCTCCACTCGTAACATGGATTTCTTACAAGAATTCTAATACATTTTCTGAAGGACTGTGTTGCCAAAGAAATCATTACGCGATCAGCAATGACTGGTGTCATAAATACACTCCTGAAAATTGAAATAAGAACACCGTGAATTCATTGTCCCAGGAAGGGGAAACTATATTGACACATTCCTGGGGTCAGATACATCACATGATCACACTGACAGAACCACAGGCACATAGACACAGGCAACAGAGCATGCACAATGTCGGCACTAGTACAGTGTATATCCACCTTTCGCAGCAATGCAGGCTGCTATTCTCCCATGGAGACGATCGTAGAGATGCTGGATGTAGTCCTGTGGAACGGCTTGCCATGCCATTTCCACCTGGCGCCTCAGTTGGACCAGCGTTCGTGCTGGACGTGCAGACCGCGTCAGACGACGCTTCATCCAGTCCCAAACATGCTCAATGGGGGACAGATCCGGAGATCTTGCTGGCCAGGGTAGTTGACTTACACCTTCTAGAGCACGTTGGGTGGCACGGGATACATGCAGACGTGCATTGTCCTGTTGGAACAGCAAGTTCCCTTGCCGGTCTAGGAATGGTAGAACGATGGGTTCGATGACGGTTTGGATTTACCGTGCACTATTCAGTGTCCCCTCGACGATCACCAGAGGTGTACGGCCAGTGTAGGAGATCGCTCCCCACACCATGATGCCGGGTGTTGGCCCTGTGTGCCTCGGTCGTATGCAGTCCTGATTGTGGCGCTCACCTGCACGGCGCCAAACACACATACGACCATCATTGGCACCAAGGCAGAAGCGACTCTCATAGCTGAAGACGACACGTCTCCATTCGTCCCTCCATTCACGCCTGTCGCGACACCACTGGAGGCGGGCTGCACGATGTTGGGGCGTGAGCGGAAGACGGCCTAACGGTGTGCGGGACCGTAGCCCAGCTTCATGGAGACGGTTGCGAATGGTCCTCGCCGATACCTCAGGAGCAACAGTGTCCCTAATTTGCTGGGAAGTGGCGGTGCGGTCCCCTACGGCACTGCGTAGGATCCTACGGTCTTGGCGTGCATCCGTGCGTCGCTGCGGTCCGGTCCCAGGTCGACGGGCACGTGCACCTTCCGCCGACCACTGGCGACAACATCGATGTACTGTGGAGACCTCACGCCCCACGTGTTGAGCAATTCGGCGGTACGTCCACCCGGCCTCCCGCATGCCCACTATACGCCCTCGCTCAGAGTCCGTCAACTGCACATACGGTTCACGTCCACGCTGTCGCGGCATGCTACCAGTGTTAAAGACTGCGTTGGAGCTCCGTATGCCATGGCAAACTGGCTGACACTGACGGCGGCGGTGCACAAATGCTGCGCAGCAAGCGCCATTCGACGGCCAACACCGTGTTCTTTTTTCCATTTCCAGGAGTGTATGTCTAATGTATAAGACAAAATAGGATTCGCTTGGCATAAATTTTTAGTCAGCTTCACCGGTCTTGTGTTAAGTGTCAGCCGGCCGAGGTGGCCGAACGGTTCTAGGCGTTACAGTCTGGAACAGCGCGACCGCTACGGCCGCAGGTTCGAATCCTGCCTCAGGCATGGATGTGTGTGATGTCCTTAGGTTAGTGAGGTTTAAATAGTTCTAAGTTCTAGAGGACTGATGACCTCAGAAGATAAGTCCCATAGTGCTCAGAGCCATTTGAACCATTTTTGTTAAGTGTCATCTTTGAGTTTGCTTCGATAATCGGTTTTGAAATTATATCACTTCTGATATTATCATATTGCGTGTCAACATCAACTACTTTACATTAACCGACGATCTCGCGATGCTGTCTAAAAACATTAACACAGCTATCGAGCAAATTAATATCCTGAAACAGTAAGTAATAGTAGAAAATACATGACTAACGTAAAAGCTGCCCCGGGGCACGGTGAGATGGAATTTACAGCCTCACATATCTTTGAGAAATGAGATGTCAACAACAGTCTGCGACAAAAGATGGCCAATGCTTTTTGCAGCACTCGCGGTTTATAAAGAAGAAAATCCCTCTCATGGATAGCTGCGTTAAACACCACAACAGTGTGATTAAAGTAGAGTCCATGTACAACCAGTGAATGCCTCGTAATGACAGGAATGTCAGGACTAAGAGAAGACGGTAAATTCGAGAGAAATATGCTCCCCAAGTAAACAGGTCCAAAGGTCGTGGAGAGTAAAAAAACTGGTAGAGTCACAGTGGGCTCGGGATAGCGTTCTTGACTAGTAATCAAAACGTCCAGGTTTCGATCCCGACCACTGAAAAATCATCAGGAATGGTGCCCAAAGACTTTAGACATAAGCAGTCAACCTGGTTCTACCAGTGGCACTGTGAAAGAGAGTGGAAGAACCGACAGAGGCTCGGGGCACCTTGTTGCTCTTGGGCTCGAAAATTATCCCTAAAATGCGGAAGAATCAGCACTGATGAAGAAAATGAGGATGCAGAACGCAGTGAAAGTATTGCGTTGGAGGCGCATATCGTGTATCCACAGAGCATGCCCGTAATTGAAGAAGTGTCATGATGATCTCTCCTTAGGCGAAATATACCGGATTAGTTCCCCACTCAGATCTCGGGGAGCGGAGTCTGCAATGGGGAGGTGATCGTAAAAGAAAGGTTGAATAACCAAAGTAAGGATTTGAATGTAAGAGTCGGGGCGTCGAATATCAGAAGCCTGAAGGTGGTAGGGAATCTAGAAAATGTAAAAGGAGAAATGCAAAGGTTGAGTCTGGATATAGTGGGGTTCAATGAAGTGAAATGGAAAGAAGATAAAAATTGCTGGCCAGGCGAATAAAGGGTAGTATCAACAGCATCAAATATTGTTTAATTGGAGTAGAGGTCCTCCAGAATGGGAAGCTAGGGCAGAGAGTGAGCCACTATGAGCAGTTCAGTGGCAGGGTTATCCCCATCAGGATCGTCAGCAAACATCAGCCGACAAGAATAGTTCAGGTGTACACAACGATGTCGCCAGCAAAAGATGAAGAGCTTGGGAAAGTACAGGTGTTGGCTAAAAATATGAAAACACCGCAAGAAATGCATGCTTGAACAAATCAAGTTAGCCGAAGTGTTTAGTGTTTAAGGAGGCATCATATCGAAGATTTTTACAGAAAAAAAAGAAAACGGAAAAACATCATCCACTAAGTCACAACGCGGACGAAAGCGTGTGATGAGTGATCACGGACGGTAATTGAAGAAGATTATGACGAAAACTAAGAGAACAACTGCAGAAGTCACTGCAGAACTGCGGTTCCTAAGCGCTACAGTCTGGAACAGCGCGACCGCTACGGTCGCAGGTTCGAATCCTGCCTCGGGCATAGATGAGTGTGATGTCCTTAGGTTAGTTAGGTTTAAGTAGTTCTAAGTTCTAGGGGACTGATGACCTTAGATGTTAAGTCCCATAGCGTTCAGAGCCATTTGAACTAGTGCAGAACTGAATGTCTCATTCGCGAACCCTGTCCGCACCAAAACAACATGAAGGTAGGTCCATAAGCAGGGAACTGAAGGGTGAGATGGAATTCTGAAACCACAAGTCAGTGAAGCAAATGCCCGTAACGGAAGCCATAAAATTTGGACTGTGTAGCAATGGTCGGATGAGTCTTGTTTCACACGATTTCCGGCTTCTAGCCGACCTTACATCTCAAGAGTAAAAAAAAGGCGGAGGTTAGGTGATAATTTCGGTAGACGTATCGTGATATTCCATGGGTCCCCATACCTGCAAGGTTGCTTTACTGCCAAGGATCACGTGACGGTTTCGCTGATTAGACCCACTCCATGGTGCAAAATTTGTTCTCTAGTGGTGACTTTGTGTTCGGAGGAGACAGGGCCCCTATTCACATAGCTCGCATCGTCCAGGACTGGTTTTGTGACCAGGAGTATGAACTATCGCATCTCTAAAAAAAAGTGGTTCAAATGGCTCTGAGCACTATGGGACTTAACTTCTGATGTCATCAGTCCCCTAGAACTTAGAACTACTTAAACCTAACTAACCTAAGGACATCACACTGATCCATGCCCGAGGCAGGATTCGAACCTGCGACCTAGCGATCGCGCGGTTCCAGACTGGAGCGCCTAGAACCGCTCGGCCACTCCGGCCGGCTATCGGATCTCTCCTGGTCACCACATGGAGCCTTTGTGGTCTACTTTGGAGAGAAGGGTGCGAGATCGCTATCCACTTCCATCACAGTTACTTCAACTTGTCAGTGTTTTGTAGGAAGAATGGTACAAGATTCCCTTGAAAACTATACGGGACCTGTATTTATCCATTCGGAAACGACTGGAAGCTATTTTGAACGCCAACGGTTTTCCTACACAGTATTAGACATGTTATGTGTTGTTTGTGACGCTTACACATTTTTGTCCACCCCCTGTATATTCACTACTAAAAGGGAGATGAGTCATAACAATATGCAATTGGAACGCTGTGGTGGGGAATGGAATATAAGCAGAGTTACGGGAGAACATGGGCTATGTGGTAGGAATGAAAGAGGAAAAGATATTGACTTTTGCTATAGATATCAGCTAATAATACCAGTTCAAAGATAACAGGAGAAAAAGGTAATCTTGTGAAAGGGTTGGAGACGGGGAGGAGGGGGGGGGGGGGAGGTACGTTCCCCGTGGAATACATCGTGCTGAGAGATTTTGAATTCTGACATTGGATTGTAATTCGTACCCAGGAGCAGATGTAGATTCAGCTCATAATTTAATAATGATAAAGAGTATAATG
This sequence comes from Schistocerca gregaria, assembly GCF_023897955.1. Lineage (NCBI taxonomy): Eukaryota > Metazoa > Arthropoda > Insecta > Orthoptera > Acrididae > Schistocerca > Schistocerca gregaria. The sequence continues at coordinate 147,937,527 of NC_064921.1, forward strand.
AAGTTTAAGTGAATCTTCTGAAAAATATCTGTGTGGAAAGAAGTGGAATTCTGAAATAGTAAGAAATGATAGACTCATTTGAAATTATCTTACACTTAGTTCAGTTGAACAGAAATGGCCGTATCTAAAAAGGGACAATCACAAAAGGTAGACAAAAATAGATGCAAGGAGAAACACCTCAATTCATCGACGGTAAATGGAAGTACAAAAATGCTCTAGAAAAGACAAGAGTACAGCAATACAGGGTGTTACAAAAAGGTACAGCCAAACTTTCAGGAAACATTCCTCACACACAAATAGAGAAAAGATGTTATGTGGACATGTCTTCGGAAACGCTTAATTTCCATGTTAGAGCTCATTTTAGTTTCGCCCACCTACGCTCAATGGAGCACGTTATCATGATTTCATACGGGATACTCTACCTGTGCTGCTAGAACATGTGCCTTTACATGTACTACACAACATGTGGTTCGTGCGCGACGGAGCTCCTGCACATTTCAGTCGAAGTGTTCGTGCGCTTCTCAACAACAATTTGGTGACCGATGGATTGGTAGAGGCGAACCAATTCCATGGCCTCCACGCTCTCCTGACCTCATCCCTCTTGACTTTGATTTATGGGGGCATTTGAAAGCCCTTGTCTACGCAGCCCTGGTACCAAATGTAGAGACTCTTCGTGCTCGTATTGTGGACGGCTGTGATACGCCATTCCCCAGGGCTGTATCAGTGCATCAGGGATTCCATGCGACGGAGGGTGGATGCATGTATCCTCGCTAACGGAGGACATTTTGAACATTTCCTGTAACAAAGTGTTTGAAGTCACGCTGGTATGTTCTGTTGCTGTATGTTTCCATTCCATGATTAATGTGATTTGAAGAGAAGTAACAAAATGAGCTCTAACATGGAAAGTAAGCGTTTCCGGACACATGTCCACATAACATATTTTCGTTCTTTGTGTGTGAGGAATGTTTCCTGAAAGTTTAGCCGTACCTTTTTGTAACACCCTGTATACGTCTGCTAGGAATGACATAAACTGGAGGTGCGTGGAAGCCAAGGCAAAATGGCTACAGAGAAAGTGCGAAGAAATCGAAAATAAATGATTGTCAGAAGGATAGATTCAACATACAAACAACTCAAAACAACCCTCGGTAAAAATAAGAGTGAACATTAATAGTGCAAGGGAAGTTTCACTGCTAATCGTAGGGGAAAAAGTACACTCAGGACCTCTACGAAGGGGAGGCATTTCTGATAACGGGATAGGAGATGAAATGGGTATAGATTTGGAAGGACACAGGGGACCTGTTGTTGTAGTCAGTTTAACAGAGCTTCGAGAGACTTGCGCTCAAATAGAGCAGAAGGTATATTTGTATTTCCTTCAAAATTTAGAACATTATTGGAGGGAGTGGCAACTAAATGACTATTCATCCTGGTTTTTAGTATAGGAGTTTGGAGACATATCATCAGACTTTTCGATAAATATCATCCACATAATCGGTGAGATAGCAAGGATAGGTATGTGGAAGAACTACCACACAATCAGCTGAACTGCCCGTGCATTCATTTGTTGACAAGAAAAATATACAGAGTAATAGAAAAGAAAATCAAGGATCTGTTAGACAACGATCAGTTTGGCTTTATCAAAAGTAAGGACACGGAGATTGACTTTGGGCTTCATAATGGAAGTAAAATTTAAGGAAAATATAGACTCATTCATAGGATATCTTGAACAACCGTTCGACAGTCTAAAATGGTACAAGCTTTTCGAAATTCTATGGAAAATAAGTGCAAGCTAACTGGAAATACGGGTGATATGTAACATGTACAAGAGCCAAGAGGAAAAAATAAATATGGAGGACCAAGAACGAAGTACACGGATTAAAAAGAGTGTAAAACAGCAGTAGTCTTTCGTCTGTACTGTTCTTCTTTAATGGTGCCCATAATTTTGTCAGATGTTTCTATCCTTTACTTCTAATTTTCTGGATTGTCACATTAAGTCAATGTTCAAGCATTCTGAGGCATACAGCAATGGAGGTCTCACTACGTTCATGTTGTCTGAGTTTTTGATGGAGGGAATGGGGTTTAGATAATTATGTAAATCTTCGTATATCCGTAAGTGACATGGACGATTTGGGTCGTCAGCTAGTATAATATATGTTAAAAAATGACGAAATTCCTCCAGCTGTGTTAAGGTGTTGGTTTTATTGGCGACTAGTTTCGATGTTGTTACAGCATCATCTTCAGGCCCATACTTGTTGACTGCAACCGTATGTGTCTAACACTATTAGTCAGTGGTAAGATAGGCCTATCTCACCACTGACTACTAGTGTTAGACACATACGGTTGCTGTCAACAAGTATGGGCCTGAAGATGATGTTGTAACAACATCGAAACTAGTCGCCAATAAAACCTACACCTTAATACAGCAGGAGGAATTTCGTCATTTTTTAACATAAATTATGTAAATGTTCTTACTTGTGGACTGTCCAGTTCGGAGGCCTATTGTTCAGATTCAGATCAGTGATTTTCGGGGTATCCATTTTCCAAGATATTTGAAGGAGTTCGCGTTCTAATTCGTGTATTACCCAACGGCATCATGAAGTGTGCATTTCTGGTGGTTGTGATTAAACCTGTCTTGATGATGTCGATCTTCAGCCCAACGTAAGCTGTTATGTAAGTGAGATAGGAGAGTTCGTGAATAGCTTTTCTACAATGGGTGCGATATGTGTAAGGTCGTCTGCAGAGATTAGCTAATTGGCTACTCATCTGTCCTACTTGTTGTAAAACCCCGCATGTGCGTCATTGAATTTAACTGAATCAGAACTAATCGAGAAACAAACACATCTCTGAGGCTCAGTGCTGGAATAAATGCACGCAATAGATTGATTAATGCTGTGAAAGGTCGTGGCCATAGCAGTGAATCTTAATGTGGGGCATTTGCATATCATCACTGACAAATATGAAATGTGATTAGGGGGGCAATGTCTGCTCGAATAAAAGACATGATTTAAGTGAACGTTTTAGTTTATTACAAAAAGCATTAAATGGACAAACAACTAAATAAATACTGAAATCACGAGAATTAGCATAGAATATTAAGGATGAGAATCGTAAAAATAAACTATCGACAGACAAAATTACTCGGTGTCGGTCATAATTAGTTAATACCCATGTATCTAACTTCGTGAAATTTATGTCAAACCTGCCTACACCTCCGTTACAGTGATTGTTTGTCTGCACGGAAAGTCGAAGAAACTCATGCAAATGGGAATGTGTTGACGAACGAGAGATAGGGAAACCCTTCATGAATCTGAACTTCTATTTCCTGATGGTCCTAACATGCCACAGCTGCTAATTGTGCTCACCATTATCATCGGCGCTAATGAGCAGGAAGATGACATGTTGGCTGTGTGCCGCCAGGCACAATGCTAGTATCACTCTGCCAAGGACTCGACCATTGGACCATAGTCTGCTAATGAAGTCTGCTGCTCCAGCACAACCTCTGAAGTACCAATGCGCCCAGCGTAAAGTCGACAGATGAGGTCCTTTCTTTCTTCTTAGTAGAGGACTGACTGGACCTTTATTCCCGCCAAGAACCTTACAACAAGTCCTCTGTAAAGTTATATGATGTAATTGTTTCCTAGTAACAAAATCTCCCTCGAGTAGAGGCGAAACGTTTAACGCCAATAATCTCTATTTCCTCCCCACTTCTCTTTAAAGAAAAAAAAAAACTTTGCACTGCATGTTGTGTCGTCCTGACGTCACACCAATTTCATCAGCAGTGCTCTCTCAAGCAGCAGCTAGTCTCGCATCACAGGCCCTGGGGAAGACTAAAAAGCTGTGTTCGAGGCTAGCTGCCAATTGCAGTGTCTTCTGAACCTTTAGTATGTCAGATGTTTCCCCTAGTTTTTGTAAAATCTCGAGATTTTTATTAGCTGAATCCACTTTTCCTAACTTATTCTGAAGCTCACTTGGCGGCAGAGTTCCATCGTCGTTAACGAATTCTTTCGGGTAAGCCATCCAGTTTGGATACATGCAATTAACTCCACAATAGGCCGGGCGCTAGTATGACACAAGCTGAGGCGACTTTCTGAAGACAACGCGAGGGCAATTAAACCTGTTGCTCCCGACACGCGGTTCTGTGAAGGCCACGTTACCTCACTCCACATCTGGCTCCTATCATCATGCCACTTGAGACTCCTGTCCCATATCCACAGTGACTTTCAGTTCTAAATCTCACCCATAAAAGCTGTGAATACAGCCAGCACTAGATCGATTTAAAGAATGTTTAAAAAGAAGAAAAGAAGTCATCACATTCAGTCACTGTAATCTCGTTAATCCACGTAAACCTCATATTGTCAGGCCTGTCTAACTCAACTCCCATCCACTCGAATTATTTATCATAAATAAATAAAAGGACCAGCCGAACAACTTGCCGCTCTTCATTTTAACAGATTCTCAATACAGATTCCAGCAGGCAGCTGAAGAAAATTGGGCACAGACCGTCTCCTTGTCTATCACCAGTTCTCATCTCGAAGTTCCTTTATAGTTTTTTATGTAGTTTTCTTTGGACGTTATATTGGTTACGCATCACTTCTCCAAACCTCAAGGTCTTGTTGTCTGGGCCGTGGTCTGAGAGACATTAACAGTAAAATACCCTCCCTTCCCGAGTCTTTAAATAACCAATTTCTCATGTATAAAGCAGTTTCAAATGTCTCATTACTTTACGATTTAGATAATGTATTAAATATTTGACGTTAAGCAGCATGCGAGAAAATTTCATAAAATATTGGAAATTACGTTTAGAGTTTGTTGCAAGTCGTTAAGTGGCCTCATTATAAAACACTGGTGTAGTGTTTTCTGGGTAATTTGGGCCCAATTTAAGAAAAGCTAGTTTCTCACATAGCCCGATGCCTGTGACGCCATATTTCTCGAAATATGTGTCTACTATGACATAATTTCGCGCACTCATTTTGTGGTATGTGTGCATATTATCTGCAAAATGTATTGCAAATACTCCCTAGTAAAAGAGTAATAACCTGAAACATCATGCTTGATGCTGAAGCTTTACTTCATGCACATTGGAAATGTAGTAATCGATTAACTTTTTTCGTTTAACTGTTTTGTGTGGTGTGTCACATAAAAAGTTGAGAAACTATGTGTAAAGTTCGTTGGAAGTTGCTAAGTGCTCTTATTCTCAAATACTGTATGAATGTAGCACAGGTAATTTGTGTGCCATGAGTTACACTGCCTCCAATACATACACGTTTGTTAACGTTAATACTCGTACTCGTCTTATTGTGTTTAACCTCTAACATAATACATATAAGACAAAAGGAACCGACGCATCACGAAGGAATTATGCGGCTGGGGCGGAAATCAGTATATACGATGTACATGTCAGACAAACAAATGATCACTATCTCAGAAAAATTGGATGATTTATTCAAGAGAAAGAGTGTCATAAATTGAGCAAGTCAATAATGCTTTGGTCCGCCTATGATCCTCATGCAAGCAGTTGTTCGGCTTGGCATCGATTGATAAGAGATGTTGCGTGTCCTCCTGAGGGACATTGTGCCAAACTCTGTCCAATGTTTGGCGCGTTAAATTGTTAAAATCCTGAGCTAGTTGAAGGCCCTGCTGAAAATGCTCCAAACGTTCCCAATTGGGGAGAGATCTGGCGACCTTGCCGGCCAATGCAGGGCTTAGCAAGAACGAAGACAGACAGTAGAAACACTGGCCGTGTGCGGAAGGGCATTATCTTGCTGAAATGTAAGCCGAGAATGGCTTGCCTTGAATATCGTCGGCGTACCTCCGTGCTATAAGGGTGCCGTGCATGACAACCAGGGGGATCCTACTATGAAAAGAGATGGCACTCCAAACCATTATCCCTTGTTGTTGGGCCATAATGCTTTGAGCATTATGGATAGGGTCCTCCAACAAGCTCGGAATTTTGACGATGTGACGTGCCGGTTGGAAAGAATTTCGCATGATCCTCCTCAGGATGCCATCAATGCCAAGACGGGTAACTGCTTGCATAAGAGCCAGAGATGGATCAATGCTTTATTGATCTGCTCAATTTGTGAAGCCCTTTCTTTTGAATAAATCATCCTTTTTTCTGAAATTGTAACTATTTGTTTGTTTGTACATCACGTGTACCGAGTTCCGTCCCATTCGGAATGTACGTCTCTTAGGAATCATATAAATACGAAGTACAGCGTCGGCAATGAGAAATAGCTGCAGGGAGAGTTTCCCTTGCCTGCTCTAACATCTAAATCTACATCAATACATGACTGCGTGTGGCGATACCTCTAGCTAATCCCCCATTCCATGTTCCACTCGATAATGGCGCGTGGGAAGAATGTTTGTCGGTAAGCCTCTGTATTAGCTCTAATTTCTCAAATTTTCTCATCTTTTCTTAGTAAATTATGACAGCATTTTAAACTTTTTAATTAAGTCAATAATTATGTGGAATACTGGAATAATGTCAAATTTTTGTTGCCCCTGGAAGCTGTTAGACAACCTGCAACTGATAGTGGGTGAGCTGGTGACAGTTTTAGCTGTTTGGTAATATAGATAAATAGAAACCTAAACTTTTTTCCGAGTGAGGCACTTACTTCGAAACTAATATGCTCTTATTTTCAGTTACTGAAAACAGTGTGTGTGCCCCAAAACCTGCGTTAGCAATGCGATAGCAAGTACTTTTAAATTCCGGTTACTGTGTCTGATCAACTAATCGCCTACGCTACAGTGGTTTTAAACTCCTGGATGACTGTGCACATTACTTTAGATGTGTGATATCATTTATTGTAAACTGCATATGACTATTTCTAATTAATGTAAAGAATGATTGTCACACAAACTGGCTGACTGTTGCGTAACAAAAAATATGCCTTGTTAGAAAACACATCCGTTGAATTTACATGAAATATTGATAAATGAAAACTGTTTTTAATATCCTCTCAAAGGTTCGTCTAGGGCCTTCAACCGTTTCTAACCATGGCAACGATTAACTGGGCTTTGCTCTGTTTGCATTGTTAGTGATGAATTGAATGATGAGTTCTAATAAATCACTGGGCGCCAATTTGCGTTCTTATCTTTTGTTTCGATGGTAACTGGTTTCGGTCAGTATTTGATCATCCTTATACCTCATTCAATGATGACAGGCAGTGGCGATGAATGGAGTTGGTTGTGTGAGTCAAGGAACGTCATCACCGCTTCATTCATCACCACTTCCTACTACCATTGTATGAGAACTTGAGTATGCTGAAATACTGACCGTAACCGGCTACCATCGAAATGAATGGTCTTGTTGCCGACACTGTTTCTAACCCACTTTTAAAGTACTTTTAGACAGACCGCTGTTGCTTCACCAGAAATGTTCTCAAAAATTACATGTATCATTTAACTGGCGAGGATGTTCTTCACTGAAACCTTTCGTAAATAAATGAAAGGGTATGATGCAGTTAGGTTGAAACCTAACACACAAAAAACTCGAGCCAACATAAACTATTTCTCTTTTTCAACATTATATTTCTCGGAATTGTCATACAGCACAATGAATGCTTTTAACAAACACCTCTTTAAATCACGTAAAATTTATTCTTTTACAGTATATTCCTAATGAAACATCTTTAAGCTTATCTTGATTGGGAAAACTAATTAGAATACTGAACACATGGCTGACAATTCTTCCTGGATATCAGGATGTAGATGTTGTTAAACGAAATTAAATATTTACACTACAACGATTACTAAACTAGTGCTTGCAGCAAAATGAGCTCGATGCAAATTACCTTTTTTTAACCTTTCTACACAATCATATCAAATCATCCTCTATTCTCAATTACGCATCATGGAATGTCTCAAATATAAATCTCTGTACGACACATATGCCATCCAGGACTCACACTCTGCCGCGTCAAAACACGCTCTTTCGCTCTCTGACTGACAACTGCTTCCTACACATTAGCCCTACCGAGCTCACCTCAATAATACTACAAACTCTGGCAACCAAAGAACACACATCACTCATGTGTTCAGACATGCAAAGATGCTCGAAATGGCTGACATTCTAAATAAACTGTCAAATATACAGAACAAACTAACGTATCTCATGATGTATAAGTTTTTGATGACCATTTCTCCTAATACGTACACCTTTGAACCTATAATGAAGTTATCTTAAAAAATATTCAGTTCTCTATCAGATCCGCAAGTGATGCGAAATTAGCGGCTTGCTTTAAATGTTCAGAAAATGTCAGTCTGTGCACTTTACAAAACAGAAAAATGTTTTATGCTGGTTACAGTATCAACGAGACACGATTGGAATCAGTCTAATCACTGAAATACCTGGATATAAAAATGTATAAGAAGGAGATGGGCCTGTTCATTGTAAGGATATTGGGAGTACGCAATCAATCAACAGAGGAGACTGTTGCCAAAACACTGGTGTGTCCCATCTTAGAATATTGCCCAGTTGTGTGAGACCCATAACAGATACGATTCTAACTGGATATACTGACATGTAGATAGGAGGGCAGCGATAATGGTCACAGGTTTGCTTGACCTATGGGAGAGTAGACGGAGCTGAAATATCGGACACATAAACACGCCAGTTATTCCGTGAATGCCTACCTACAAAGATTCAAGAACCAATAATAAGCGAGGACTCTAGAAATCTGTATCACTAAACGACTAAAACGGTCATAGAGTCCCAGTTAGAGGTAGCGTATCTACCTGCTTCCAGTGGCAACAAACAGTTGATTTTCAGTATTTACATAGTTGTGAATTGAATTTAAAAATTTAAAATGTTGTCACAGTTTTCTAATTAAGACGTACAGTATTATGTTAGAGGCTAAACATATTACGTATTAAAATTACAAATTGTGTATGTACGACATGCAAATTAGACCGACTATATTCATCTAGTATTTCAGAATGAGAGTTCTTAGCGATTAATAACAAACTTGAAGCGTAACTTCAAACCTTTCATAACTTTTTCTCCCTTACAGACTCACAAAGTATTGAAGGGAAAATAGTTTTACATGACAGATGTCGAATATTTGGCACATGAACTTATTTTTTAAGTAATCAGGCATTTTAAGCTGTCTAGTACATGAGTGATAGATTCTTTAACCCTCGCAGTACCAATGCTTTTTTAGTAACGTGTATTACTAAGGCATGGTACTTCATACCCACCCTAAAAAATAAATAAAATCAACATTTGTTCATTGCTGATATCTTATATTCACAAGAAACTGTTTAAAGAGGTGCCGGTGCGTAATTAGTGTCCAGGATATGAAAATATCTTTCAGCACATTCTTAGCAATTGCAACGTACATTTAGTTTCGTGTACCACCAGGCGAAGGAGGGGGTGGGGGGAAATAGGCTATCTACACTACTGGCCATTAAAATTGCTACACCACGAAGATAACGTGCTTTAGACGCGAAATTTAACCGACAGGAAGAAGATGCTGTGATATGCAAATGATTAGCTTTTCAGAGCATTTACACAAGCTTGGCGTCGGTGGCCACACCTACAACGTGTTGACATGAGGAAAGTTTCCAACCGATTTCTCATACACAAACAGCAGTTGACCGGTGTTGCCTGGTGAAACGTGGTTGTGCTGCCGCGTGTAAGGAGGAGAAATGTGTACCATCACCTTTCCGACTTTGACAAACGTCGGATTGTAGCCTATCGCGATTGCGGTTTATCGTATTGCGACATTGCTGTTCGCGTTGGTCGAGATCCAATGGCTGTTAGCAGAATATGGAATCGGTGGGTTCAGGAGGGTAATACGGAACACCGTGCTGGATCCCAAAGGCCTCGTATTACTAGCAGTCGAGATGACAGGCATCCTATGCGCATCGCTGTAATGGATCGTGCAGCCACGTCTCGATCCCTGAGTCAACAGATGGGGACGTTTGCAAGACAACAACCATCTGCACGAGCGGTTTGACGTCGTTTGCAAGAGCATGGACTATCAGCTCGGAGACCATGGCTGCTGTTACACTTGACGTTACGTCACAGACAGGAGCGCCTGTGATGGTGTACTCTACGATGAACCTGGGTGCACGAATGGCAAAACGTCACTTTTCGGATGAATCCAGGTTCTGTTTATAGCATCATGATGGGAGCATGGGCGACATCGCGGTGAACGCACATTGGAAGCGTGTATTCGTCATCGTCATACTGGCGTATCACCCGTCGTGATGGTATGGGGTGCCATCGGTTACACGTCTCGGTCAACTCTTGTTCGCACTGACGGCACTTTGAACAGTAGACGTTACATTTCAGATGTGTTACGACCCGTGGCTCTACCCGAGAAACCCTACATTTCAGCAGGATAATGCACGACCCCATGTTGCAGGTCCTGTTCGGACATTTCTGGATATAGAAAATGTTCGACTGCTGCCCTGGCCAGCACACTCTCCAGATCTCTCACCAATTGAAAACGCTTGGTCAATGGTGGCCGAGCAACTGGCTCGTCACTATACGCCAGTCACTACTCTTGATGAACTATGGTATCGTGTTGAATCTGCATGGGCAACTGTATCTGTACAAGCCATCCAAGCTCTGTTTGAATCAATGCCCAGGCGTATCAAGGCCGTTATTACGGCCCGAGGTGGTTGTTCTGGGTACTGGTTTCGCAGGATCTATGGACCCAAATTGCGTGAAAATGTAATTACATGTCCATTCTTGTATAATATATTTGTCCAATGAATACCCGTTCATCATCTGTATTTCTTCTTGGTGTAGCAATTTTAATGGCCAGTAGTGTATATGATCACCACAAAAATTTAAAAAATAACAGTTTCGTTAATTCTAGTTGGATTTTGCTCACAACATAGTCCTTAAATAGATATTGATGTGTAAGTAGAGTCCAGAACCAGAAAATATTGAATATAAATTTTATATGAAGTTTAACTGAAAAATTTAAAACTTCCATGGAATCTGGTAGAGGAGTCAATAGGTTGTTTGTCCGTCTTTCGAACGAAATGCATAACTGATTTTGGATATCAGGGATCCGACAGCTTTTTGTTAGGTTTGTGGAGGCATATGGCATTAGCCGTTTGGACACAGGTCACGTCATTCGCGTAAATAACAGGCCGATGATTTACATGTGCGGTGACGGCGCCCAATCGTGACCCAGATGGGTGCCATAGGAATGTAGTCGCTGAGACATTAATGTGAGATCACTATACTGCACTTCAAACCACCGTAGCACTTTTTTGGCTCCAAAACACGGACGATTATACAGTGGAACGGTGGGATCGGCGTCGGGGAAGACATGAAGCATGAAGGGATGGGGGTGGTTCGCCGCGTGTCTTCGATTGGTACCACATATCCCATGCTAGCGCAGGAGAAAGTCTTCCATAGCATAATGCTGCTCCCACCAGCCTGCATCCGTGGCGCTCTGCACGTTTAGAGACTGCGTTCACCTCGATGGCGGCGTTTCTGGAGAGGACCATCGACCTAGTGCAGCAAAAATGTTATTCACACGTTTGCATTGATCGTTGGCTGAATCCCAATGGTCCTATGTCCACTAATATGGTAACTGAGGTTGTCGTTGTATGAACACGTAGGGGTGGTCCGCTGCAAAGCTCCATGTTCAACGAGGTACGATGGACAGTGTGCTCCGAAAGACTTGTGCGTCACCAGCACTGTGCTGGTTAGGCAGAGATGCTACAGATCACCATCTATCCTACTTTATAGACAAGAAAAGTTTCTGAAATCCAAGTTCTGTGAAGAGTCGTGGACGTCTACACATTTAGCGCCTAGTGGTAGTTTCACTGTCCTTCTACCTCTTTCCGCAGATGGTCACGACAGTAGCATGTGAACATTTGACCAGCTTCGACATTTTTCCAGATGATCGTTCACAGGTTCTGCGTAATAATAACCTGCCCTTTGTCAGATTCGCTCATCTCAGTGGATTTCCCCATCCCTTGCTCTGCTTACATTTTGTTTCCGTGTCACGTGCCCACAACACCAACAGGCGGCATCCAGAGTCTCGGTGGGTAATGGTCATAATGGTTTGGCTTATCAAAGTATCACTGTACACTGTAACCAACATCTCGATCAGGTGGGTGGTGGGGGCGTGCATTTGCAGCCGGCTTCAACAGTACTATTCAGATTATCTTACCATCGGTATTTTCAGTGAAAGGTTTTCATTAAGTAATCAGATCATCTGCAGACTTGTGCTGAGCAAAATATTTCGTTCCACAGCCAAAATTGCCAAAAACAACGAAAAAATTCGAACATTTTTTCCAAGATTAAGCCAGTGAATTCACAGGCTGTGATATCGTTACGAAACAGATGCGAATGATCTTCTATTTGACGATATTTATTTGTGTGTAAATATTACTGAATGCGTTATGAGAGTCATTAGGTAGGGTGGTTATAATTAAACTGATGTTGTTCCAAGTGCTGTAGTGGAGGCTGTACACATAGCAGGATGCTGAAGTATTGTAGGTTTCTTTATTAACGTTGCACTCGCGTAATATGCTGAGAAAAAAAAGAAATAGTTCCATTTTCTGCCATGAGGTGAAAATATGTCGAGGTAAGCAGTCAGAATGTGGTGTGGTATTAGGAAAAGGGAGGAATGATCATACACATGATAACGGTGGATCTAACACTTTCATTAGAATATACACTGAACAGCCAAAGAAATTGCTACACATGCCTAATACCATGTAGGGCCCCCGCGAGCACACAGAAGTGCCGCAACACGACGTGGTATGGACTGTCTCAAGTAGTGCCGGAGGGAACTGACGCCATGAATCATGCAGCACTGTCCATATATCCGTAAGAGTACGAGAGGGTGGAGATCTCTTTTGAACAGCGCCTTGCAAGGCGTCCCACATATGCTCAATAATGTTCATGTCTGAGGAGTTTGGTGGCCAGCGGAAGTGCTTAACTCAGAAGACTGTTCCTGGAGCCACTGTGTAGCAATTCTGGACGTATGGGGTGTCGCATTGTCCTACTGGAATTGTCCAATTCCTTCGGAATGTACAATGGACATGAATGGATGTAGGTGATCAGACAGGATGTTTCCGTACGTGTCACGTCTCAGAATCGTATCTAGACGTATAAGGGGTCCCACACCGTTACAGAGCCTCCATCAACTTGAACATCCCCCTGCTGATATGCGGGGTCAATGGATTCATGAGCTGTACACGTCCGCTCGATATAATTTGAAACGGGACTCGTTCGACAATGCAACATGTTTCCAGGCATCAACAGTCTAGTGTCAGTGTAGACGGGCCCAGTCGACGCGTCAAGCTTTGTGTCGTGCAGTTATCAAGCATACACCACTTGGCCTTCGGCTCAGAAAGCCCATATCGATGAGACTTCGTTGAATGGTTCGCAGGCTGACACTTGTTAACGGCCCAACATTTAAATCTGTAGAAATCTGTGGAAGGGTAGCACTTCTGTCACGTTGAACGATTCTCTTCAGCCGTCGATGGCCCCGTTCTTACAGTATCTTTTTCCGGTCGCAGCGATATCGGAGATTTGATGTTTTCAAAAATGGCTCTGAGCACTATGGGACTCAACTGCTGTGGTCATTAGTCCCCTAGAACTTAGAACTACTTAAACCTAACTAACCTAAGGATATCACACACATCCATGCCCGAGGCAGGATTCGAACCTGCGACCGTAGCAGTCGCACGGTTCCGGACTGCGCGCCTAGAACCGCGAGACCACCGCGGCCGGCATTTGATGTTTTACCGTATTCCTGATACTCAAGGTACACTCGTGAAATGGTCGTACGGGAAAATCTCCACTTCATCGCTACCTTGGAGATGCTGTGTCCCATCGTTCGTCCGCCAACTATAGCGCCACGTTCAAACTCACTGTATTTGAATACGCGTGCCTATACAAGTTTCTCTGGTGTTTCAGTGTAGTCACAAGTATAAAATGTTAAATATGGTCTCCCGACATGTGTAACATGGCATGATAGAGTGTTGCTCGCAGCAAATCCGGTGCCATCGGAGCGATTAGTCGTCGCATGCTAGATTAGATTAGAACTTGTTCCATAGATCATGAATACGACACATCGTAATGATGTGCAACGTGTCAGGTTAATAAAAGGTGTCTATACAAGATATTACATTACACAAAATATTACATGACACTTAATTTTTTTGTGGGGGTTGGAGAAATTACCCACTTGCTACATCCAAAAATTCATCTAATGAGTAGAAGGAGTTGCCATTAAGAAATTCTTTTTAATTTCCTTTTGAATGCTATGTCTGCTATCTGTCAGACTTTTGATACTATTAGGTAAGTGAACAAAGACTTTTGTGGCAGCATAATGTACCCCCTTCTGGGCCAAAGTTAGATTTAACCTTGAGTAGTGAAGATCATCCTTTCTCCTAGTGTTGTAGCCATATACACTGCTATTACTTTTGAATTCGTTCGGATTGTTAATAACAAATTTCATAAGTGTATATATATATTGTGAGGCTACAGTGAAGATCTCTAGCTCTTTAAATAAGTGTCTGCAGATGAGAAAGAATCTGGATACATCCCTCATAGATACGATATTTCAGATATTCCAACAGCCTGAAGTCACATGTATTTAGCTCGGACGATCTGGCAGGCGACACATCTTGAAACTGCCTAGAGATGATGCTGCAATCCACACTTAGTATCGACCCATCTTGTGTGAAAATAGTGTTGTGGACACAGTTGCGTTCTTGCAAAGCTGGAATCACGTGTTGTACAAGGAGGTTCTTATAACGTGTAGATGTCAATGTACACCTACAAGGCCCCTTGAAGAAAAACGGACCGAGAATAAAAGAACTGAGTGTATGCACAACACGTGGCGGCGTAGAGCCCCACATGCGACAGTTCTGTGCATTCACGGCACCGTGCAAAGTAAAATGAGTATCGTCCATCAAAAAAATATTCCCCGACCACATGTCGTCCATTTCCTTGTGTGCTAAAAAAACCAAGAGCAAAGTCACAGCGTTGTAGACTATCTTGGGGCTTCATTTGGTCCATTTTCCTTTGAAGTGTTGACTAGATGAGAGCGAATTCACGTGACACAGCTCGAGCACTGGCTGCAGAATTCGAGGCGTGTGCCTCACGGTCGGTTGTAGCTACAGCAACCCCAACAAATGCCATGCACCTAACTGACCTGTTTCTTCAAATTTCTTGATCATATCCTATAACCCACTTATTGAATAGGGATATTTCGCAGCTGTTTCTAGCAGTGCACTGTCTTTCTTCTCAACAGCCATTGTGTTTTGTACGGAAAGCTTCACCCTTCTTAACCCTTTACACTAACAATCACTTCACAAGCGAAATCAACACGCATCGCCAAGCGACAAACAGCATACTGACGGCAAAACAGGAAACATTTCACATTCTGACTACTGGCAACGCCATATTTTCACCTGGTGGTAGAAAGTGGAACTATTATTTTTTCAACAAACTTCGCGATCGCATCACTTATTGAACATACCTACAATGTTTCAGCGTCCTGCGATGCATAAGTCGGTTTAATTAGATCCGAAGATTCTGAGAACGTTTTCTAATATATTACGCTTCTTATCTTCGTAACGTTTAGGGGTCTATACTAGATTAAGGAAAAATCACAAAACATAAATAATTATTCTGCGTAAAAATTGGACATTGAGGACTTAAATGAATCTGTTTTTAAATAAGGAAGGAGGAATAAGAGTTTCCTGCCCTGTCGACATTGAGGTCAGTATAGACGGAGCACAAGGTCGAAGGAAATCGGCCATGTCCTTTCAAAGGAGACATCCCAATATTTTTCTTGAGCGATTTACGGAAATTACTGAAAACCAAAATCTGGGTGACCGGACGCGTATTTGAAAAACTGACCTGCTGAATGCAAGTCCAGTGTGCTAACCACTGCGCCACCTGGCTCGGTGATATCGTATAAAAGCATAATAAAATACTCCACACGTATTGTCGAAGTACGGTCATGAAACTAAATGCTTCCTGCCAAACTGACATTTTTTCTTCTACTCATGTGGAAGCAGTGAACTAAATTGCTCGCAGTCCAACAAATACACAAATTCATTGAAGAATTGCAATTCTGTTGCTCGTAAAATGAAAAAAACTGCCAATACAATGTTTCGAATTGTTTGCTACCGTTTCAGCTGCCAAACCTGCAAGCGATAAGCATCGGATTAATAATGACAGAAACACGGCTTTTTGCCCTCCGTCACGAGATTTAGATGTTGGTTTCAATCCTTAAGAGGGCAGAGATAGGAGAGAGAGAGAGAGAGAGAGAGAGAGAGAGAGAGAGAGAGAGAGAGAGAGAGAGAGAGAGAGAGAGCACTCCGTCTTCAGGCTACAAGTGGCCCATCGGAACCATCCGACCGCCGTGTCATCCTCAGCTGAGGCTGCGGATAGGAGGGGCGTGTGGTCAGCACACCGCTCTCCCAGTCGTTATGATGGTTTTCTTTGACCGGGGCCGCTACTATTCGGTCGAGTAGCTCCTCAATTGGCATCACGAGGCTGAGTGCACCCCGAAAAATGCCAACAGCACGAGGCGGCCCGGATGGTCACCCATCCAAGCGCCGGCCACATCCGACAGTGCTTAACTTCGGTGATCTGACGAGAACCGGTGTATCCACTGCGGTAAGGCTGTTGCCTCAGAGCTAGGATAGCGCGTATAATAAATGTATCTACGGTCTAAACTGCCAATGATCCCTGTTGTTGGGCCGGCCGCGGTGGTCTCGCGGTTCTAGGCGCTCAGTCCGGAGCCGCGCAACTGCTACGGTCGCAGGTTCGAATCCTGCCTCGGGCATCGATGTGTGTGATGTCCTTAGGTTAGTTAGGTTTAAGTAGTTCTAAGTTCTAGGGGACTGATGACCACAGATGTTAAGTCCCATAGTGCTCAGAGCCATTTGAACCCTGTTGTTGGCCGTGAAAACATGTTGCCTTACTATGCTTTGTTCATCAGATCCAGTATAAACAAAGGTCCGCTGCTCAGCGACTGGCAGTTCGGCGCACCCCATCTACAGCGCATGTTGTGACGCCACTAGAAATAGGCCTTACTTATGGCTTTAGCTATTTCTTTTTTTTTTCTGTCGTGAATTACATGATCAGGTACTTTAAAGCACTGAAAGTCTTCAGTGTGTTAAATGTGTAACCCACACAGTTCTTGTTTCGAATCTCATTGCATCGCTTTCTCTGTCTCTCCGATTGTGCTCGTGTGGTCTTGTCGATGTGCGTTGTGATCATGTTTGAAGTGCTTCGTATTCTGTAGTGAAACACAGCCGCGAAAAACAGTTAAAAGGCTGTGAGAAACAGATTGTGCTTATTATCTTCGAGAAGTTACAAAGATTAATAATGATAAGTAACCTTTAAGAAAATGTTCCTCATGTGATAGTACGTGATCTAAAAGCATCCAGCAACGTTCTGATTAAATTATTTGAAGAAACAGAAAAAAATCCAATTACATAATGACGACATTAGCTCTCAAACAGTAAAAGTTACATTAGTTTATACGTATCCACGTATTTTCTCATACGTGCCTCTTAAAGTAGCGCCGTTGGACAGGCGCAGTTTGTATCGCCAGAGCCGTCGCATTGGAATCGCATATTTACAGAGTTGCATCTTACATTACTGCATTGTTTCTACAAGTCGTACTATTGGAATTTGTAGTTATACTGTATGCATCTTGTTAGTCATTTTTACGAATCAGATGAAAACAGAATTTGACGTTTTATTGTTGGGCTGTTGCAACACGTTAATATTAAAACAGTAGCTTGATAATCCTCGCCTGCTGCGGACCATGGGGCACTCTGAAGCCGCACGTCAAATGCGCCAGTACCTTACGACGATGTGAAAGCTGTGAGACTGTATCACAAAAGCGCCGTAATAACTGTACTCGACTGTATTCGATAGTGCGCTGTTCAAGTTCTGCGGGAAGGGGACTTATGAAAAAAAAGCGTAAACATTTACATCTGGTTTTTTTATAATGATACTGCCGCCATTTGACTGTTAACTTTTATTCTTGTAATGCTGTATCCTCACCAATGGACGCTTCAGGAACTGGCGCTTTGAAGTTCGCCGCCAACCACAAGCGCTGCCATATCAGTAACATCCATTCTGCCGCCAATGAGATGCACTTCCGCGTTGTGATAAGTGGCGGCCACAGGCAGAAACGGACGGTTAATGGTCGGTGTTGGCGTATAACAGTTCTAGTACAGAGTCCCAGAGTTGCAGTTTGTAGTGCAGATCAGCCTGCGAGACTTAAAAGTCTACAAACGGAGTCGCCTGTTTCCTTCGCATAGGGACAAGTGTTTATTACGGTGATTGACAGGCGCCCAGGTTGGACATAGTCTTGTTGACGTTTTATTTAGCAATTGTAATATTTCTGGCTTAGTCAGCCATCATATTAGGCTCCAAGAAGCTGTTCCCAGAGCAGTGGAGATGCAAGCAGTATATACATGACGAAATGTGGTGTGAGGTACTTGTGACAGATGTTAGAATCGGTACTATTCCCGTGAAAAAGACCGCCTGACCGGCCTGAGTGGCCGAGAGGTTCTAGGTGCTACAGTCTGGAACCGCGCGACCGCCGCGGTCGCAGGTTCGAATCCTGCCTCGGACATGGATGTGTGTGGTGTCCTTAGGTTAGTTAGGTTTAAGTATTTCTAAGTTCAAGGGTCTGATGACCTCGGACGTTAAGTCCTATAGTGCTCAGAGCCATTTGAACCATTTGAAGCCAAGACCGCCTGTATAATGCTACTGCTCTGTGATTGGCTGCTGTGTTCGAAGCAAGGGCGCCAAAACGTTAAAGTATAGTTATTATTATTAGTCAAACTACTCATTGGAATGACTTCACTTTTAATATAAATATCTCTCAACAGCTGACTATCAATCAGTCGTTTTAGAATTATTGAAAACAATTTAAATCAAAAACAAAAGACTGACGAAACTGCAGACGAAGCACTTCGGAAGCGTTCGGGCCACGCCTTTTCTGGCATGATGCGCGAAGTGTTACGGGCTGTTCGTCTCTCTGGATTAGGCAGTCGAGTAGAACAGACATGTTGTCTGTCGTAGGATGTTTTTCCAATTTTTATTTAAGTGCCTGTTCGTCACTCTGTATTAGGCAGTCGAGATGTACAGTCATGTTGTCTGTGGCAGGATGTGTGTGCCACGATTCAATATTAAAAGATTCACTCCGGTAGTCATGAGGCACAGACACGTGCCACAAATAGTGTAAGCCGGCCGCGGTGGTCTCGCGGTTCTAGGCGCGCAGTCCGGAACCGTGCGACTGCTACGGTCGCAGGTTCGAATCCTGCCTCGGGCATGGATGTGTGTGATGTCCTTAGGTTAGTTAGGTTTAAGTAGTTCTAAGTTCTAGGGGACTGATGACCACAGCAGTTGAGTCCCATAGTGCTCAGAGCCATTTGAACCATTTTGAACAAATAGTGTAAAGATACATTTTCGTAAACATTGTGTTTGATCATCTACTTTGCTGTATCATAAGGTGTTGTATTAAGATCATGTAGTCTTCTCTTGTGGCTATATTAAAATACGCGAGTGGCATCCCCATGAAGTGATAAATTATTTCAGAACAGCACCTCGCTAAAAGTCAGTTTCAGCCTCAAGGTACAGAACCTACGGCCTGCGTGCTGTTTTCTGCGCTGGGGACGTCAACTTGAAGACAGCAGGTTAGTGAACTATAACAGAACCTTCGTATTCCACTCAGGGCAGTGGAAACAACTAGGCGCCTCACGTGTACTGCATGCACAGAACAAATGTGCTCAGTGACACGTCATCTGCAGTAATGCAGAGGACGTAAAGGAGGATGATCGTTATTAACACCAACAATCAATTCATTCTTCCTTTCTTGCCGTATAACGCATGCCTTAACGTGCCACCACTTAGTTGCATCTGCCCGCTTGCACATCCAACGAGTTATTGTAGAACTTAAGTGCTGCAGCGCAATTAAGTGTATATTTGTGTGTCACGAAGTTGGTTTCACTGTCACAGTTCCTCCGCCCACGTCGCTCCGTTCTATCAAGACGACCTGTACACATCACATACGATCCAGATTTCGGCCTTGGGCCATTTTCACGTACAAAAACTTGTTTATGTGTCAAAATAAATCAGACTGGTACGATGTCTTGTGACATATTACTAAGTTTTTGTACTTGAAAATGGCCTAACGCCGAAATCTGAGATGTATAACAATAGAATAAATATTCTTACAGTCAAATGACGACAGAATCTTTCAAAAAATTTACCATGACTGAGACTCCAGCCAAAATAAAAATTATCAGTTTACTCCTGAGTTGAACGTAGGATTGCCATCATAGCTGTGTTTCATTGTTCGTAGATTATGCTACCCATTTTCTTTTGTTGTTTATTTACAGAATGAGTGGCAAAGGGGAAAAACCTTACGTGACATGAATGCAGACATCCCCATTGTAAGCAAGCACAAAACAGAGGAGGATACCCATAATTAACAGTGCTTTATCTGAATAAAAAGAAATGTATTTGGTGACGAAAGAACGCGTTTCAACGACGACTCACAGGAACCTGATTTCTGACAGCGTGTATCTGTGTTTCACCTGCAACAACCCGCAGGTGAATTGTACCTTAAGTAAGACAATCCTCCAATCTACTGATATGACCTGGGGAAAACTCCACAAGGAGAGTATGTGACTGTCCTCCAGGTCATCAGACATCAATCCCACTGAGCGTATCCGGGACGCCTTCAATCAAGTTGCATGAAACTTCGCCGAAGCCCCGATTGGCGAGTGCCCAGTTATAGATCGTAACACTTTAGATAACTCAGGGAATTCATCGCATGACGCATCGAAGAGGGACAGTGGAGGGGGGGAGGGGGGGGCGGTTAGACTGTTACACACAACTAGGTATGTTCTCATAAGTGTGTATATGCAGGGTGCTTCCGTAGGAGCGTGGTGCAAAAACGTAATAGGACACACAGAATGCTCCACTGAACAATTTGAGGTACAGTACCTGAGGTCGGAGAAGCCAGCTTAATGTGGTAGGGAAGTAAACTTGTCTACTGCTTTGTCTAGCGTTACTGTTTTCCAGCTTATTTACAAAGAACATGCGTACAAGTTTTGGAGGACGAGGCTGATTAACAGGAAGTCATGATGTAGGTTTTGTATACTTTACTTGTCCATAAGACGCCTCTGCTATATCGTACTTGCATTATCTCATGGCAGAACGTGCTATGAATCAATGACGGACCCATTCTTCCTCAGTTCTATTCAGAGACGTACAGTATTTCCTGGTCGCTGGACTGGAAGGGGAGGTCTTATTCCAAGCTCTACGAGGTCACCTGACCTGAATCCTCTTGATTATTTCCTGTGGGGATACATAAAGTCGGGTGTGTACGAGACCCCAGTGGATAAGGTGATGGAATTAGTTGCCAGAATTGCAGCTGACTGTAATGGGATTCGAAACACACCACGGATATTTGTCACGGTGCTTCAGAATCTTGTTCGCCGATGTCGTGCTTGCATTGAGGTTGATGGCCGTCAGTTTCAATACATTTTGTAAGATACAGAACAAATAGTACGTTCGCTGTGTCAATGATGGTATTTGCAGCTAACAAATGTAAATATAAGAGTACGCACTAATCTGGTTTTATTCCTATTATCTCCTTAAGCTGCCTTCTCTGACCCCAGGTTCCCTACCTCAAATTGTTCAGTGAAGCATCCTCTATATCCTCTCAAATTTTTGCACGCTCCTCTCAAATTTTTGCACGCTCTTACGAAAACACCCCGTAGATTAGAGCATTTGATAAATACTATCACTGGAAAGTCCCTTCTGTGCACCACGGAAATGTGGGAGGCTATAGAACAACCAGAGAAAATTGTAGTGTGCCACAAATTCTAAATATGAACATAAAATAACGAAATGAAAGATAGCTCTGTCAATGCACAAAGAATGAGCCTGATTTGTTAGCGATAACTGAAAAGAAACAGAAAGGGACGCTTATGGAACTAGAATCCACTCGAAAACAACACGCCCGAGAAAAACTTGCCTAAAAGGTGAACTACATCAGATATTTCGAGTTCAAACGTGATCATTAATCTGATACAGGATGACCGATTATTTTACGAAAATAGTCATCTTGAGAAACAAAAATGTTCAACTGTGTGTGAGATCTTAAGGGACTTAACTGTTAAGGTCATCAGTCCCTAAACTTACACACTACTTAGCCTAAATTATCCAAAGGACAAACACACACACACCCATGCCCGAGGGAGGACTACAACCTCCGACGGGATCAGCCGCACAGTCCATGACTGCAGCGCTTCAGACCGCTGGGCTAAACCCACGCGGCTCATGAGAAACCCACTTCGTACTATTATTAGAACCATTAAAAGATGGTTGTATACATGGTAATAAAGTTTCATCCCTGTGATCTTACTACACACACCAAAAAAGATTTGCATCACCCTGGTTCCCAGAACTACTGAAGATAGACGTTGACTGTGGGTATTGTATCACAGACACAGTCCTTTTGACTGTTCAGAGAGATGTCACTAAATCCGTCCAAAGATATAAACATGCTTGAGCAGGGCCTATTAGAGGGAGGGGGTCCGACAGCCGATCAGTTCCAGTCATTCCACCAGCAAGGAGGTACACGGCTCGTGTTGTCTGTAGTTCAACCGTGCCTAGACCGTCAATACCGCTCTTCGATCGCGTCCGCATTGTTACTTTGTGACAGGAATGGCTCTCAACAAGGGAAGTGTCCAGGCGTCTCGGAGTGAACCAAAGCGATGTTGTTCGGACATGGAAGAGATACAGAGAGACAGTAACTGTCGATGCCATGCCTCACCCATCGTGCACATCTCGTGAATAACTTCCTAGAGGATAATGACATCGCTCGACTAGAGTAGTCAGCATGTTCTCCAGACACGAACCCCATCGAACATGCCTGGGATAGATTGAAAAGGGCTGTTTATGGACGAGGTGACCCACCAATCGCTCTGAGGGATCTACTCCGAATCGCCGTTGAGGGGTGGGACAATCTGGACAAACAGTGCCTTGATGAACTTGTGGATAGTATGCCACGATGAATACAGGCATGCATCAACTTAAGAGGACGTGCTACTGGTTATTAGAGGTGCCGGTGTGTACAGCAATCTGGACCACCATCTATGAAGGTCTCGCTGTATGGTGGTACAACATGCAATGTGTGGTTTTCATGAGCAATGAAAAGGGCGGAAATGTTGTTTATGTTGGTCTCTATTCCGGAACTCTCGGAACCGAGATGATGCAAAACGTTTCTTGGCGTGTGTATTTCAGCTGTTGAAGTGTGCCAGATTAATTAGACGTGCTTATATTATAGTACATCTGAGGCAGAAAAGTCTTTGTGTACTGAGGATTCTCGCGTTAGACTCCTTGTTTCATCTGTAAAGTTGATCAGGGATGCTGACGTAAACTTAAATTACAGGAAACGCAAGTAAACGATTTGGTCAAGGAACGTGATGTCAACTTCGGTTGCGAGAAACTCAGGTGAACTGCTTAGTTGGTAACGAAAACCAATATTCATTAAGTTCAGTGGCGAAAGCTGTTCCGAGCCACCTCTTGCACAATAGCCCCACGTAAATGTTGCTTTTTCTTGCGATACAAATGCACACTCACTAAAGGCTGTCCATCTACTCCCGATAACATCTGTAGGGTACCCGGAGGTGCAAGATACGAAGAAATACCTACACAGGCGGCAGTATAAAAATTCCAGTGGACTGCGGAAGCATTCGCAACAAATTGACAAAATCTAAAGTGCTCCCAAAAAGTAGTGAAGCTCACAGCGTACTAGATACAGAAGGATGGTTAAAACAAGAAGTTCACAGCCACCTTATTTTTGGGGACAAATTAAGTGTATATCGAAAGAATAGGCTAATGGAAAATGGAGGTGGTGTACTTGTCGCAGTAGACAAGAAATTCAAAATTCTATCCTCTTATCGACCATCACACACCGCCTGACGTAACCGAAAACTTTAGAGAAAACTTTCGTTCCCTTCTACGTAAATTCCCTAATCATGCTGTAATCATCGGGGGAGACTTTTAACATCTAACAGTCACCTGGGATAGTTACAGTTTTGTTAGTGGTGGGCGTGACAAGACATCCTGTGAAAGATTACGCAATCCCTTTTCTGCAACACACATAGAACAGATAGGAATCACACTCATGATAGAAACGTACGAAACCCAATGGCAACTGGTATCAGTGACTACAAGGCAGTTATGACGATAATGGTTACCAGAGAACAATTGACAACTAAAACAAGTACGAGGTACGGCACATAATACCGGCTCATCGTACGCAACAATAAAGTTCCAGTGGGAGCCCGCGCGTCAACGAGACACGCCGTCCAAACAGTCGCTCACGAACTAACCATTTCCTCTGACGCAACGACACTGCGCGGAACTCTGTTGTTGTATAAGGCAGCTGCAGTTGACAAATAGGCATCGCTGTAAGAAGTCGGGTTAGTGTGAGTTTGTGATAATGCCGTGTTCGTTGCACGAGCTTGTTACCATTGTTGAAACATTCATTCTCATTGGATCTTTTGTGAAAGCAAAGAATTTGTTTCAGGAAAAATTTCCTGGTCATTCTGTGCCAGCAAAAAGCACCATACAGGAATTGATTGAAAAATGGAGGCTTAAAGGATCGGCTGAAAATGCTCCAAGTGACAGACTACCACCTATCTGCACACCTGAATTATAGACAGGTGCACGAGATAATGACAAGAAGTCTTAGAAAGTCAACCAGGGGGTTGAGTCCTCAGGTTCATGCTAATGAGAGAATTGCAGATGTGTTTTAAGGGGACTGAAATTAAAACCCTAACAGGTAAGTGTTGTGCAAGAATTGAAGCAGCCTGAACTGCAGAAGAGATTGGACTTCCGTTCATGGCTGCTAAGAAATTTTGCCTGTGGTGTCTTGGCTCATCATGAGTGACGAGGCATGAGTCCACCTGTCTGGGCACATACATTCCCAAAACAACCGGTACTAGTGGACAGAAAAACCACACACTATCCACCAGCTATCCGTGCATGACGAGAAGATTGGTGTTTTGTGTGCCTTTTCTGCCACACGATTTATGGGGCCTATATTCTTGGGGACGACAGTGAACAGTGACATGAATTTGGGAATCCTGGAGGGGAGAGTCAGTTACGTTACTTTATCAGGACTGGGCAACATGCCACACATTAGCTGCATCATTGTCCTGTGTGCATGAGACGCATACACAAGAGAGGACCCTCCCCGTGTAGGCTCACCACTCTTTGATGGGTTCGTGTTTGGCTACCATGGGGCCCCATCCTTTGCAGCATCATTCCCCTTCTGTGTTGCATGTCTGTCCTCTTGCTGTTCCTTTTCCCCTCCCTTGGGGAACATGTCTGGGGTGCTTTTGAAAATATGCTCTGCATTTTCAGTAGCCGTCTCTCCACTGATTTTCGTTCCTTTTTTCTTTCTTTGTTCCCCTTCTTCTATCCTTCCTTGGCTAAGGCGTTTGAGTTCCTTTTTCTCTTCTTCCTCCCTACGCGCTCCCGAAGGCCCACTTCTCTGACGCAAAACAGGTGACTGAGTAACGCATAATTGCCTGCCCCGGGTCGACAGGTAGGGTTTGCATGTACCTCCTGGTACAGGCCAGGCCCAGGGAGAGGTGACTGCCTGAGCTGCTATCTTCCCAAATTGCCGATTGGTCCCTCTGTCAGGTGTTCAGGAGGTGTAACCTGAGGTGTGCACAGTCACTTAAGGCGGGTGCGCGCTCCCCCAATTGGAAGCAGCGCGTCGTCAGAGGCACTGGCAGTCATGGGGGATTTTCTCGCAATGAACCAATCATAGTCAACGTCTACTAAACGTAAACGGAATGAGGCTAACGATTCAAAGGCTGTCCCAGCTGCACCACAGTTCCTCGTGATTTCAGGTACTGGAGGAGGTCAGTCCTTTGCTACATTAAATCTGTTTATTATTCAGAAAGGTGCTGATGCAGTTGCTGGCACTGTGAAATCCTGCTCTCGTTTATGCAGAGGCCGTTTACTTTTGGAGAATATTTGTGATCCTCAAGAACAACAGCTGCTTGCAGCTTCGCTCCTTCATGGCTATCCTGCCCATGTCGACGCGCATCAAACGCTGAATTCTTCCTGTGGTGTTATTTACACTAGGCTACTCGATGGTCTGACCGGAGCAGAAATCCAAATGCACCTCTCTGATGAGGGTGTCACTGCAGTCCATCAGGTGATAAGAAAGGTAGATGCATCCTTAGTGCCCACACGCACACTTTTTCTCCCTTTTGACAGAGTGGTGCTTCTGTCAAAGATCAAAGCAGGCTATGAAGTTACCACAGTCTGAACGTAGACTCCGAACCCGATGCGTTACTACAAATGTCATCGTTACAGCCACACTGAAATGTCCTGCCTGTGGTAGGGATGCTCATGAGGGAGATTTCCACCTCTGTCTCCCCCTGTATCAATTGCATTGGCGACCATGACGCCTCCTCCCGAGATTTCTCCCTGTATCTTGATGAACAGGCCGTCATGGGAATCCGGGTGAAGAAAAAACTGCCTTACCTGGTCGCTCGCAAGTTTTTGGCTAGTCGAAAACCGTGTATTCTACCATGTGGCATTTACAGTACTGTTCTTGTTACATCTCGCTTCACGGAGGACATGGCCACGCAGACATGTGACTTCAATTCAGCGCCATCCAGTATCATGGCAGCATTCACGTCTCCTCCTCTAACTGTGTAACAAGCCAACAAACTTTCACCTCCTGGGGTGAAGTACCTGCTATACAACCAGCAGGCCAGACAGGACAGAAGGAATACTTCTGTGAAGACTTCTTACATCCCTCCAGCTAACAAACGTCGGAATCGTCATTTGGCAACCGGAAAGGCTCCAAGAAATCTAACAAACGCAAATGGTCTTCTCCTTCGCGAACTTGCAGACGCTCTTCGACGGTGTCGCCATATGATACCCTCGCCTGCCGACCTCTTTGTCGCTGGTGCGGACTGCTAACCATTTTTCTGCCCTGGACTCCACAGACCGACAGAGGGAGAATGCCAACACCTCTGTAGATCTCATGGAGCAGGATTCTCCAGCCTCTGTGCCCAACAGCAGTGACTCTTCGAAGGTTAGCACTCAGCAGCTGCCGAGGTGACCCCCTTCATTTCTTCCCTTCTCCCCTTTCCTCTGACCGAGCGAGGTGGCGCAGTGGTTAGACACTGGACTCGCATTCGGGAGGACGACGGTTCAATCCCGCGTCCGGCCATACTGATTTAGGTTATCCGTGATTTTCCTAAATCACTCCAGGCGAATGCCGGGATGTTTCCTCTGAAAGGGCACGGCCGACTTCCTTCCCCATCCTTCCCTAATCGGATGAGACCGATGACCACGCTGTCTGGTCTCCTTCCCCAAACCAACCAACCAACCCTTTCCTCATCATGACTCTCCTCCAATGGAATGTTCACATCCTTCAACACAGAGGACTTACAGATGCACTTCGAAACGCCTCCTCACGACCGCTTTGAGCTCTCGCATTTATTCCCAGACTGCTTTGACCTTCTTCTTGAGGACAGCATGGGGGGATCATGCTGCTCCTCTGCGATGATGTTCATAGTCAACCCATCTCCCTAACTATCTGCCTTCAAGATGTTGCAGTCTGCATTTTCCTTCCTCACTTCACCTTTTCTATTTGTACCGTTTACATCCCTCTGTCATTTAGTGTCACCAGGACAGGCTTCCTTCAGCTTATTGGGCAAATCCCTCACCCTTCTCTACTGCTCAGTGACTTTAATGATCACCATCCCCTTTGGGGCTCTCCCAGAACCTATCAGAGAGGTGCCCTCTTGGCTGACCTTCTCAATCAACTTAACCTCATCCACCTGAACATAGGACCACCCACGCTCCTTTCAGATTTCATGCACAACTATTCCCATTTGGACCTCTCCTTCTGCACTGCCCAACTTGCCCATAGTATTGAGTGGTCTGTTCTCTCTTACACATACTTCAGCGACCATTTTCCGTGTGTTATCTGTTTGCTGATTCCTATGCCACCTACATGTACACCAAAATGGCAGCTTTCTAAGACCAAGTGGAGGCTTCACCCCTCGCTGGTGACTTTCGACGAGCAACTTTTCACGTTGTGATGACCAGGTAGAATACCTTGCAAGTGTCATCCTTACTGCCGCAGAACATTCCATTTCTCAAAAAATGGCTCTGAGCACTATGGGACTTAACTTCTGAGGTCATCAGTCCCCTAGATCTTAGAACTACTTAAACATAACTAACCTAAGGACATCACAAACATTGATGCCTGAGGCAGGATTCTAACCTGCGACCGCAGAGGTCGCGCGGTTCCAGACTGTAGCGCCTAGAACTGCTCAGCCACTCTGGCCGGCTCCATCTCCCACATTTCCTCTTAAACACACTGTGTCCTGGTCTGGTCCCTTGGAGGACTGAGGCATGCCGCGACACAATTTGTGCGCGGAGACGTGCTGTCTGCGGTTTTAAACGTCACCCTATGATGGTGAACTGTATTTGTTACAAATAGTTGCCTCCAAAGTGTCGTCGCGCTCTTCGTGATAGTAAATAAGCTAGCTGTATTCTACTAGCTCTTTTAACAGTTCCACTCCCTCTTCAGTTGTGTGGGCCAACCTCTGACTGCTCTCTGGGACCGAGGTAAATTCCCCAATTTCGGCCTGACTGTAGCTATGTCCGACACCTTGAGCCACTATTTTGCGGAGATTCTGAGCTCCACCCACTATCACCCTGTCTTCCTCCATCAGAAAGGAGTGGAGGAGGCTCCGGCGATACCTTTCTCTTCTCAGAATCGTGCATGCCACAATGCTACCTTTACTATGAGTGAGCTAGATCATGCTTTCACTTCATCCCGATCCTCTGCACCAGGGCCGGACGATGTTCACATTCAGATGTTCAGAACTGCTCTCTTGTGGAGAAGCATTTTCTGCTTCATATATATCACCGTATCTGGGCAGAGGGCAGGTTTCCCAGATGCAGACGTGAAGCCACTATCATACCTATACCTAAACCTGTTAAGGACAAACGCTTTCCTTATAATTATCGCCCGATTTCTCTCACCAGCTGTGTATTCAAAGTGATGGAATGTATAATTCATGCCCAGCTGGTTTGGTGGCTCTAGTCTTGTAATTTACTAACCACTGCACAGTGTGGATTTCGAACGCACCGTTCTGCATTTGACCATCTCGTCACTTTGTCAACCAAAGTCATGAACTGTTTTCTGCGGAAATACCAGATTGTGGCCGTGTTTTCGATTTGGAGAAAGGTTACGACTCCTGCTGGAGCACTGGTATCCTCTGTACCCTCTACACTTGCAGCTTCCGTGGATGCATGCACCATTTCTTTCAAGAATTTTTAAAACGAACGTTATTGATCAGATGACCATATATGGGATGCCTTGCAATGTGCTGTTCAGAAGACAGCTCTATCCCCTCGTACTGTTACGGATTTATGGACACCCTGTAGGATTCATGGTGTCAGTTCCCTCCAGCACTACTTCATACATTAGTCGAGTCAATGTCACGTCCTTGTGCAGCACTTCTGCGTGTTTGTGGGGGACCTAAGCGATATTAGGCAGGTGTACCAGTGTCTTTGACTCTTCAGTGTAGAAGTAATTGCTTCCAGTAATGGTTCTGCAATCATGTAGCTATACAATAAAGGCTCTGTGTATTCGCATTACATTACATTTGTTCATGTTAATGTTCAATTGCCACTTCGTGCACCAAGTGTCTAATTTCGGCGGTTCTACCTGCGCCTCGCTACATCTCTGTATACAACAGCATCATCCCTG
This sequence comes from Schistocerca gregaria, assembly GCF_023897955.1. Lineage (NCBI taxonomy): Eukaryota > Metazoa > Arthropoda > Insecta > Orthoptera > Acrididae > Schistocerca > Schistocerca gregaria. The sequence continues at coordinate 147,967,331 of NC_064921.1, forward strand.
GAAAGCCTCACGGAACTTCAGACCATATCTACTAGGTCATTTGTATATAACGCGAAAAGTAATGGTCCTGTAACACACCCAGGGGCAGGCCCGAAGTTACTTTTACGTATGAAGACTTCTCTCCATTGTGAATGACAAGCCATGTCGTGTTAGATAGAAACCACGATCCATAAATCTGATATTCCGTACGCTCGTACTGTAACACTGAAATGTTCCAAAATGCCGAGCTTTCATTCATATAATGGAAGAGACCGAGAGCCGACACAAGGAAAAATTTGTATTAAATTGCCTTGGTGTATAAGTTTGCAGCGTTTTTCCATAAGTTTAATAAACACAACGGATACCCATAACAGACTTTGGTCATCAGTAATACACTCCTGGAAATTGAAATAAGAACAGCGTGAATTCAATGTCCCAGGAAGGGGAAACTTTATTGACGCATTCCTGGGGTCACATACATCACATGATCACACTGACAGAACCACAGGCACATAGACACAGGCAACAGAGCATGCACAATGTCGGCACTAGTACAGCGTATATTCACCTTCCGCAGCAATGCAGGCTGCTATTCTCCCATGGAGACGATCGTAGAGATGCTGGATGTAGTCCTGTGGAACGGCTTGCCATGCCATTTCCACCTGGCGCCTCAGTTGGATCAGCGTTCGTTCTGGACGTGCAGACCGCGTGAGACGACGCTTCATCCAGTCCCAAACATGCTCAATGGGGGACAGATCCGGAGATCTTGCTGGCCAGGGTAGTTGACTTACACCTTCTAGAGCACGTTGGGTGGCACGGGATACATGCGGACGTGCATTGTCCTGTTGGAACAGCAAGTTCCCTTGCCGGTCTAGGAATGGTAGAACGATGGGTTCGATGACGGTTTGGATGTACCGCGCACTATTCAGTGTCCCCTCGACGATCACCAGAGGTGTACGGCCAGTGTAGGAGATCGCTCCCCACACCATGATGCCGGGTGTTGGCCCTGTGTGCCTCGGTCGTATGCAGTCCTGATTGTGGCGGTCACCTGCACGGCGCCAAACACGCATACGACCATCATTGGCACCAAGGCAGAAGCGACTCTCATCGCTGAAGACGACACGTCTCCATTCGTCCCTCCATTCACGCCTGTCACGACACCACTGGAGGCGGGCTGCACGATGTTGGGGCGTGAGCGGAAGACGGCCTAACGGTGGGCGGGACCGTAGCCCAGCTTCATGGAGACGGTTGCGAATGGTCCTCGCCGATACCCCAGGAGCAACAGTGTCCCTAATTTGCTGGGAAGTGGCGGTGCGGTCCCCTACGGGACTGCGTAGGATCCTACGGTCTTGGCGTGCATCCGTGCGTCGCTGCGGTCCGGTCCCAGGTCGACGGGCACGTGCACCTTCCGCCGACCACTGGCGACATCATCGATGTACTGTGGAGACCTCAAGCCCCACGTGTTGAGCAATTCGGCGGTACGTCCACCCGGCCTCCCGCATGCCCACTATACGCCCTCTCTCAAAGTCCGTCAATTGCACATTCGGTTCACGTCCACGCTGTCGCGGCATGCTACCAGTGTTAAAGACTGCGATGGAGCTCCGTACGCCACGGCAAACTGGCTGACACTGACGGGGGCGGTGCACAAATGCTGCGCAGCTAGCGCCATTCAATGGCCAACACCGCGGTTCCTGGTGTGTCCGCTGTGCCGTGCGTGTGATCATTGCTTGTACAGCCCTCTCGCAGTGTCCGGAGCAAGTATGGTGGGTCTGACACACCGGTGTCAATGTGTTCTTTTTTCCATTTCCAGGAGTGTATATTTACCGTCACTATTTAGATTAGTCTGCCAACGCTGAGTTAACTTTTCTATTCTATGACTGTAGAAATTGCGTGGCTTTGAGGGACGCAAGATCAAATGATTAAGGTGAGTGCACAATGTTTTTTGTAAGTCTAGCAGAATGCATGGAGGTGTTATCTACATCCACATCTACATGGATACCCTGCAAATCACATTTCAGTGCTTTCACAATACTCTATCATTCCAATCTCGTTCAGCGCGCTTATTTTACCGTGGTGATCGTTTCACCCTATGTAGGTCGGTGTCAACAAAATATTTTCGCATTCAGAGGAGAAAGTTGGTGTTTGGAATTTCTTGATGGCTACACCTCAGGAAAGCTACTCGTAGTATACCACACCGTCGCTGCTCCACCAGATGCGTAGTTTTATATTTTGCTGATGCGTGCATATCTTTGTACGAAGAGTTGCTGGTTTGTTTGGGCTCAGCCACTCCTTTCTTTTCCTTTTGTTAGCGTAAGGGCATCATTTCTCGATGCGGGCAGGAGTGGTTAGTTTTGTTCACGAGCCAAATGATAACGAGCAAGCAGAGATGGTCACCCGGTGATTTTTGTGTTTTTGACTTAGGGCATGTGGTACCCATCCATCCGATATTTGAACATTCCCTATTGCATGCGAATGTCGCACGACGATAGAAATGATCACAGTTCATCACATTGGCTGGTACCCGAGTACACTGACATGGATCATTGTGGATTAACGCGTTTAAGCGATCTTCAGCAAACCCCGAAGGTCTTCCTGAACGTGGAGAGTCACTAACGTCAAAACGATCTTCCTTCATAAGAGAACACCATTTTCTGAAGTGTTCTGTCCAGTGGAATTATCCCCATACACGGTGCAAATGTTTACGGCTGTCTCCGCTACTGTCACCCATCTGCTGAACTCAAACAGAAAAATATGTCGGAAATGTTCAGATTTCTCCACTTGACACTCAATTTTCTAGCGCCCACAGCTCCACTCGCCATGTCCAAATGACGAAATGACAATATGTAAACTCAAATTGCAGCAATGAAGTACAAACAGAAAATGACAATCGATCAGGAAACCCATAACAATCGAATACCACTATGCAAAACAAAAACGTTACCAACTTTTGCACCATTCTAATACTTCTAAATTTAAAATTTTTGTTGTAATATTGTTACTTACAATAATCGGTACGTTATTAACAAATTCTGTTGATAATATGGAAAAGCATTTCAGAAACTTAATAAAACACAGACTTTTTCCATTAGAACTAACGTTTGCGGTGCACTTACCCAGAACTATTAAAAGAGTTTACAGTAACAACACTAACAGATGTTTATTGCATCCACCGACAATAACTGAGGAAAGTATCCACATTTGTTTACTGCATTATGTACGTCGTTCGTAATAACAAACAGCTTGCAGGAAAACAAATACGTTTCACAGTAGCTAAGATATGCATTTTACAGCCCGTGCATACTACAAATTCTTTTCTTGTTTTGTACATGTCAACGTCTCTCAAAATATGGAATAGTTTTTTTTATAACATCCTGTGTATGTGTAGGAGTTGTAATGGTATTTTAGCGATTCTATCTTTGTTCCATTCTCCTTTCCGACGTTGCCTTCTCCATACCGGTAGGGAACACACAAAATGTTAGCAATTTTGAGAGAACCTTAACCAACTGACAAGATCCGCAGTTACTCATACTTGCAGCACTATCCTGCAGAAGCTACTTATGGAAGTTGACAAAACTTGCGGAAGTCAACTTGCTGGTGGTGTTTCCAAGACAAAAACTTGCGGAAGTAGCAAACAAAGTACTGTATGTCAGCTGTCTTACTGCGTGCTGTTTCTGAAGAGCAGCAGAATATCTTAACAAATTAATGACGTTACAGTAGTTTTAGTGTAGGCCATTTAATAGTCAAGTAATCACCCAGAAAATTCGCATGTAACCTACTCGTCCATGTATAAAAGCATTTTGAGTTTCACTGGCTTTGATAGCTAATTTAATTAGTAACTGCGTTCATTAGTATAACAGGTGTTAGCGGGGCAAGTTAGTTTAAATGCAAACACTCCGGCGCTCATCGCTGATTGGCTATCGATTTATGGGCGTATCTCTACAAAGCCGTATTTCCGTCCTATGTTCATTTGCTCTGACCTTATTACCAGGTCGCTTCTCTCCATCCCGTATATTGTCTTAGCAAACAGCATTAGTTGCTACCTTTGACTTTACGCAGATGAGTCAACTATCTAGCCCGTTGATAATTAAATCAACATCCAGTTATACCTGGACAAAGTATTAACCAGGGAAAAGACTTTAGAAAAATTTTATATCGATGAAATTTAAAAAGGCTGCAGTCTGGGTAAACGATTTATGGATCACAAGTGGAAACCAGGGACATAAAATTCTTTAAGCTGATGTAATGAGACCCTAACTTCCCTTCCTAGATTGCACTACCGCAAAATGTTCAAACAACAGATTACATTTGGCGAGTACTGAATAAGTCGAGTCGGATATGGTTGCGACTATTGGTGTTGCGTTTCCAGTTTTTACAAACGGCTGCTGTTTCCAGTTTTTACAAACGGCTGCTAGATCACGCTATCGAGATGTGATAACATTGTTGTTTCAGTAGTTGTTATCTGTTACTATTGAAACAATAGCAGCTGAGAAACTGGCGGAGCAGACCACAGAAAGCTGTTAGATAAACAATGATGGGGGAAAATCGAAATTCCTCGCGAAGATTGTGGCGGTTTCCTTTCTTAAAAGTGAGCCTTAAATTTCATTAAACGTTATTCAATCCCGTGCGCCAAGCCCAACAATAATATAATTCTTACAGTTTGCCTCTGTTAAACAGCCGCAGTTAGCTGCATAAAATAAAAATCCCATAAAAAGTAAAAGTTACAAGAACAAAAGTTATAACTAAGTTCTTCGATTTAGCACTGATGCCTTAGAAAATGTTGCACCATTACGGGAGTCACTAACAAAAACATGCAACACAAAATGTTAAAAACAGAGTAAATATTTGTATCAGCTTCACACAGCGATTTTTTTAACAAAAGCACACTGTGCGAAATTATTGAGAATAAAATGAGAATACTTCCGTATCACAATGTGTGAATAA